>NC_080175.1:3773394-4073394 GCF_950295315.1 Erinaceus europaeus
GGCGGGGAGCCTGGGGAGGGCGGTAGGGGGAGGCCCCGGCTTCCACACCTTGCCCGCTCTGCCTGGGGTCACCCGGGGTCTTGCTTGGGGTCCAGGCCGCTGTGAAGGAAGCCAGCCTGGGCTCAGAGAGAGCTGGGTTCACCCCCAGTTCTGCCAGCTCTGTGGGTGCTTGTCGAGAATCACCTGGGAGGCCCTGAGCACCACGGTCAGTTGTCTCCAGCTCCACGTAGCACGGCCTGGGTGTGACCTTCCTGCCGCTCACGGGGAGCACTGAGTGCAAAGGCACGCACACCCCGCCACCACCTGCCCGGCCCGTGCCAGGCATGACTCATCCATGGCCAGGCACTGTCCAGGGGTAAACTCCGTCCTGGGACGAGGCTCACCGTCCTGCCTGGGCAACCTCAGGGACCCCCACAGGCAGTGAACCATCGTCCACCCCCCCAGCAATGAGGCCTCCGTGTAGAAAGGGGGAAAAGAGGGTCCACTCCGGGAGGGGGCCTGCCCGGTTGCCCAGTGGGTCGGGAAGAGGGAAAGGAGTGACTCCAGCCCAGACCCTGCAGCTCCCAGCTCATTCTGTCTGCATGCACCACCGATTGTCTTTATTTACTGGCTCAAGACAGTCAGAACATAAGAGGAAGGCAGAGACAGAGAGACCAGCAGTTTTCCCTAGGAGGGACTGGGGGCTTGAACCACGGTCCTGGTGCTCTGTAACATGTGCGCTCAACCAGGTGCGCCACCTGCCAGCCCCCATAGCTGCATTATTCACAATGCCGAGGATGGAAGTAAACGAAATGCCCAGAGGTGAACAACTCAGCACACAAAATACCTTGCACAAGGTCCTGAGTTCCAGATCTCGGTCCCACCTTCAGGGAGATGCTTCACGAGCAGTGAAGCAGAGCTGTGGGTGTCTGTCTTTCTCTCTCCTACCCTCTCTCTCCACCCTCCCTTCTCAACGTCTCTCTGTCCTATCCAATATAAGATTTATCCAGGGGAGTCGGGCAGTAGAGCAGTGGGTTAAACTCCCCGGTCTTGGGAGTCGGGCGGTAGCGCAGCGGGTTAAGCGCAGGTGGCACAAAGCGCAAGGACCGGCGTAAGGATCCCGGTTCAAGCCCCCTGGCTTCCCACCTGCAGGGGAGTCGCTTCACAGGTGAAGCAGGTCTGCAGGTGTCTGTCTTTCTCTCCCCCTCTCTGTCTTCCCCTCCTCTCTCTATTTCTCTCTGTCCTATCCAACAGCGACTGACGACATCAATAACTACAACAATAAAACAACAAGGTCAACAAAAGGAAATAAGTAAATAAATAAAATTTTTTAAATTAATTTTAAAAATAACTCCCCAGTTTTCTAATCGGCCACCCAGTTGCAGATGCTGCCATGACACCATTCTGACTTCCCTGGGCAGACAACCTCACCCGTGTGTCCTGGAGCCTCCCCTCCCCAGAGCCCTGCCCCACTAGGGACAGACAGACACAGACTGGGGGTGTGGATCCACCTGCCGACACCCATGTCCAGCGGAGTAGCAACTATAGAAGCCAGAACTTCCATCTTCTGCTCCCCATAAAGAATTTTTTGTATTTATTTAATTTCCCTTTTGTTGCCCTTGTTGTTTTTTATTGTTGTTGTAGTTATTATTGTGTTGTTATTGATGTCATTGTTGTTAGACTCCCTCCCATAAAGAATTGTAGTTCATACCCCCAGAGAGATAGAGAACAGGGAAGTCTCCAGTGGAGGGGATGAGACAGAGAACTCTGGTAGTGGGAACTGTGTGGAATTGTACCCCAGTTACAGTATACCCCCTTACAATCTTGTAAATCAATATTAAATCACTAATAAAAATAAGATAAATAAATGAAATAAAAAAAGAATTTCCTCCTAGAAGAGTCTGATAGAGTACAGGACTTACACACTTGAGGCCCCATGTTCAAGCCCCAGCACTGCCACCTGCTAAGTTCACCAGTGCTCTTGATATCCCCCCCCTCTCTTCCTGTTTGCTAAATAGATAATATTTTTCAAGAAATAATTTGGGAGCCAGGGAGATACCTCACCAACACACACCAGATATGCAAGCCTGAGGTCCCACGTTCTGTCTTCAGCATCCCCAGAGTCCAGAACCGAACAGCCTTCTGGTCTCTATGTCATAAAAATAATCAGTAAAGGCCGGGGTTGATAGCATAATGGTTCTTCAAAGAGACTCTCATGCCCAAGACTCCAAAGTCCCAGGTTCTATCCCCAACATCATCATAAGCCAGAGCTGAGCAGCACTCTGGTAAAAATAATAATAATGATGATGATGTAAATCAATGAAAACTCTGTTTTATATAGTGAGCCTGGCCGGCCTTCTGACCCAGAATTAGAGGGTCTCTTCAGGGACAGAAGGAAGAAGACGGGGAGGTTCCCTGCTGGAAAGCCTTGCAGCAAACAGAGCTCAGTCCCCACTCGAAGGCTCTCTTTCCTGGTGTTCTGAGTCTGTCAATAAGCTCTGCTCTCCCGAGACTGCTGCCCTCCCAAGAAAAATGAAGCAGGAAATAGACAGTCGACCGAGGATGCGGCCAAGCACATTTCCCGTCAGGAGTCCGCCTCCGTGATAGATGGACAGGAGAGGGTCTTATTAGAACGACGGCCATGACAGCTCCAATACTTGCAGAGACAAACTAGGCTGAGACAGAGGGCGCTAGAGGGGTGGGGTGAGGGCGTCCCCTAGAAGCAGCGCGGGTGGGGTCTGGCTGGAGGTCTGGAGCCAGGAGCCTCCTCTTCATCAAGATTTGGCTCTGAGGATTTTCTGCAGTTTGTAAGTGCTCCCTCTCTCCCTCTTCAGAGAACTCTCTGGCCTGAGCCTGAGGACATTCTCCTTCTGCCAGGCCTGAGGGGCTGAGGGGCTGAGAGACTGAAGGGCTGAGGACTGAGAGGCTGAGGGGCTGAGGGGTTTGAGGGGCTGAGAGGCTGAGGGGCTGAGGGGTTTGAGGGGCTGAGGGGCTGAGGCTGACGGGCTGAGGGGTTTGAGGGGCTGAGAGGCTGAGGGGCTGAGGGGTTTGAGGGGCTGAGGGGCTGAGGCTGACGGGCTGAGGGGTTTGAGGGGCTGAGAGGCTGAGGGGCTGAGGGGTTTGAGGGGCTGAGAGACTGAGGGGCTGAGAGGCTGAGGGGCTGAGGGGTTTGAGGGGCTGAGAGGCTGAGGGGTTTGAGGGGCTGAGAGGCTGAGGGGCTGAGAGGCTGAGGGGCTGAGAGGCTGAGGGGCTGAGGGGTTTGAGGGGCTGAGAGGCTGAGGGGCTGAGGCTGACGGGCTGAGGGGCTGAGGGGTTTGAGGGGCTGAGAGGCTGAGGGGCTGAGAGACTGAGGGGCTGAGAGGCTGAGGGGCTGAGAGGCTGAGGGGCTGAGGGGTTTGAGGGGCTGAGAGGCTGAGGGGCTGAGGCTGACGGGCTGAGGGGCTGAGGGGTTTGAGGGGCTGAGAGGCTGAGGGGCTGAGAGACTGAGGGGCTGAGAGGCTGAGAGGCTGAGGGTCTGAGAGACTGAGAGGCTGAGGGGCTGAGAGGCTGAGGGGTTTGAGAGGCTGAGGGGCTGAGGCTGAGAGGCTGAGGGGCTGAGGGGCTGAGGCTGAGGGGCTTGAGGGGCTGAGGGGCTGAGGGGCTGAGAGGCTGAGGGGCTGAGAGGCTGAGGGGCTTGAGGGGCTGAGAGGCTAAGGGGCTGAGTATCTGAGGGGCTGACGGGCTGACGGCCTGAGGGGCTGAGGGGTTTGAGGGGCTGAGTGGCTGGGGGCTGAAGTGCCATGGGGCCTGGCCCCACTCTCAGAGCAGCCTGACTGGGTTCTGTCCCCCTGCTACACTCCCCACTTCTGGGCTCACTCCACACAAAGGCAGCGACCCATCTAGGGAAACAGGTGCCTTCAGAGAGGACGGGCAGGACAGAGCCTGACCCAGGTTCAAGCCCCTGGCCCCCTCTTGCAGAAGGGAAGCTTCACCAGTGGTGATGCAGGTCTGCAGGTGTCTCTCTGTCTCTCTCCCTCGCTACCTCCCCCCTCCTTCCCATCCTGCAGTGCCTGTGAATCTCAGAAAACAGCCGGCAGGGTCCCTGTTTGGGGAAGGTGGACGCAGAGGCCTAGTGGGGAGGGACCCCCGTCTCCTCCGCAACAGTGAATCTGGACCACAGGCCCTTGACCTCAGACCCCCGGGGTTCTGTGGGTCTGTTCATCACTGCCCATGCTGTCCTTTGTGGGGACGCTGATAAATTCCCGCGTCCCGCCCCGTGGGGAACCGTGGGCTCCAGGAGCTGGTGCGGCCCTGCCTCCTGTTCCCCAGCCTGGCAGCTGGGCGGCGCTCAGGGAGGAGTTATTGAGTGGGGTGGGGGGCGGGTGGAGACAGCATCATGGTTCTGCAAAAAGACTTTCCTGCCTGGTTAAACGCACACATTGCAGTATCTGAGGACCCGGGTTCAAGCCACCAGTCCCCACCTGCAAGTGATGGTGAAGCAAAGCTGCGGGGGTCTCTTGGTCTCTCTCCATCTCTGTCTCCCCTTTCCTCTCATTTTCTGCTGTCTCTATCTGATATTTATCAGATATAAAGATAATAAAATTTAAAGGGAGTCGGGCGGTAACGTAGCGGGTTAAGCGCATGTGGTGCCAAGCGCAAGGACCGGTTTAAGGATCCCGGTTCGAGCCCCCGGCTCCCCACCTGCAGGGGAGTCGCTTCGCAGGCGGTGAAGCAGGTCTGCAGGTGTCTTTCTCTCCCCTCTCTGTCTTCCCCTCCTCTCTCCATTTCTCTTTGTCCTATCCAACAACGGTGACATCAATAACAACAATAATAGCTATAACAACAAGGGCAACAAAAGGGAAGAAATAAATATTTTTTTTAAAAATCGATGGTTAAGCAAAAACAAGAAGACGTTCTTTTTTATCTATTTATTGCCTCCAGAGTTATTGCTGGGGCTCGAGCCTGCACTATGAATCCACTGCTCCTGGAGGCTATTTTTCCCATTTTGTTGCCCTTGTTGTTGTTATTATTGTTGTCATAGCTGTTGTTGTTGGCTAGGACAGAGAGAAATGGAGAGAGGAGGGGAAGACAGAGAGGGGGAGAGAAAGATAGACATCTGCAGACCTGCTTCACTGCCTGTGAAGCGACTCCCCTGCAGGTGGGGAGCCGGGGGTTCGAACTGGGATCCTTACGCCGGTCCTTGTGCTTTGCACCAAGTGTGCTTAACCCGCTGCACTACCGCCCGACTCCCAACAAGAAGACATTCCTATAGAACAAAGTGGTTCTGCCCAGCAGTCATCTCTGTACCCCATGGATTGAGCCACTTCCGGAAAAGTCCATGGAACAACCAGCACTCGCTTCCTGCCCACGACTGCTGACCCCACATGTGGCCACTTTGTTCTGCCCCTGTAACACCCACCCCCACCATGCCAGGCCCCCCAGCCTGAGTCCTCCTGAGGCCCAAGGACCCCCTACCCCCAAAGCCCTACAGCTGACCTCAGAGAAGCCCAACTCAATTCCTTTTATCTCCTTAGTAAGGTCCTACTCGGTCCAGATGCGAGTGGTTCCAGAAAGGGGTCTGAATGGGGGATGGAGATGCACCCCCAGCACACAGCCCCACCCCTGTGATTCCTCTCAAGCAGAGAAGGGTGACCTCCTCCCCACTCTCCCGCCCAGCCTGGCCTCTGCCATCCATACCTAATCTCGCCCCACGGAGACCTTCACCAAACCATCAGCTCTCCAGGGACCCCAAGATCAAACTGACAGGTTGATGGTGGGCTCTGTTTAGATGATGTCAGCAAGGCTGGCCCCCACTTTGCCGACTAGGGACCCCAGGCTCAGAGCCGGGACAGCCTGCCCCCTGGCCCCTGGGAGTCACAGGCCATCCAAGCTCAGCGCCTGTGCTCTAACCACTGAGCGTCCAGCCCACCAGCCCCTGATGCCCCCTCCTCCCGGGCCCTGTCCCTTGCCCTGTCCCTTTCTCTTTGAGTGCCGGCTCCCTCAGCTGGGTTCTGGGAACACTAGTTCCTCCTCCTGCACACTGCCTGCAAATGGGTGACTTTCATTTTATTTTTACCATTTCTTTATTTGTGGTGAATAGTGAGTTATAAACCTGTAAGATGACAGCGACCAGTTCCACATCACACCCACCACCGGAGTTCTGTGACCCACCCTCCCACCTCCAAAGCTAACAGATAACCACCATAATTCCCGCAAGTCTTAGAAACAGCATGTGTGGGAGTCGGGCGGTAGCGCACCGGGTTAAGCGCAGGTGGTGCAAAGCGCAAGGACCGGCATAAGGATCCGGGTTCAAGTCCCCGGCTCCCCACCTGTAGAGGAGTCGCCTCACAAGCAGTGAAGCAGGTCTGCAGGTGTCTATCTTTCTCTCTCCCTCTCTGTCTTCCCCTCCTCTCTCCATTTCTCTCTGTCCTATCCAATGACGATGACATCAATAACAACAATAAAACAAGGGCAACAAAAGGGAATAAATAAGTAAATATTTTTTTTAAATTGAAAAAAAATAACAGTGTGTGTGTGTGCATGCGTGTGTGTGTGTGTGTGTGTGTGTGTGTGTGTGTGTGTGTGTGTGTGTGTGTGTTGCAAGTTCATGTGAGTCAGCTCTCTGGTTTCCACATATGAGTGAAACCAACTCCTTTCATCTCTTTACTTAGTTCACTGAGCATCACTGCCTCCATTTCCATCCATTTTGTCCCAAAGGGCACAATATCCTCTTTCTGATGGCACAGTAGTCCGTGGAGTCTATGTCCCGTAATTTCTTCAGCCAGTCACCTGATGATGGACGTCTAGGCTGCTTCCATTCTTTGGCTGTTGAGAACAAGGCAGCTGTGGACACAGGGGAGCAGGTGTCCCTCTTACTTAGTGTCTGAGTGTCCGCTGGCTAAATGCCCAAGATGGTACTGCTGGGTCATAAGGTGATTCCATTTTTTAAGATATTATTATTATTATTTTAATTTTTTAATTTTATTTACTTTCCCTTTTGTTGCCCTTGTTGTCTTTTTTTAAATATTTATTTATTTATTCCTTTTTGTTGTCCTTGTTGTTTTTTACTGCTGTAGTTATCACTGTTGTTACTGATGTCGTTGTTGTTGGCTAGGACAGAGAGAAATGGGGAGAGAAGGGGAAGACAGAGAGGAGGAGAGAAAGACAGACACCTGCAGACCTGCTTCACCGCCTGTGAAACGACTCCCCTGCAGGTGGGGAGCCGGGGGCTCGAACCAGGATCCTTATGCTGGTCCTTTCTCTTTGCGCCACCTGTGCTTAACCCGGTGCGCTACCGCCCGACACCCCCTTGTTGTCTTTTTATTGTTGTCGTTATCATCGTAGTTATTGTTACTGTTAGGTGATTCCATTTTTATCTGTTTGACTCTCCACGCAAGTCTTCCAAAGGGGCTGTCTCAGTTTGCATTCCAGGTGCTGCCTTTTATGTGACTAATGTCCCAGGAACCAAACTCAGAGCCTCCGCGGGCCCCACAGCTGCCACCCTGCTGAGTGGCCTCTGGACTGTTTTTTTATCCTTTGTTTTTATCCTTGCTTCCATTCTCCCATTTTATCTTTCATCCATCCATCCATTCTTTCTTTCTTTCCTTCTTTCTTCCTTTCTTTTTCCTTCTCTCCTTTTCTTTCAGAGTGAGAAGAGGGAGGAATACAGAGAGGAGAGACAGCACCACTCCACCGTCCGCAGAGCTTCCCCTGTGCTGTCCACGGGCTCCCATGTGGCACCAGGTCCCTGCACACAGTCAGACGCTCACTCACACGGTGAGCTGTCTCCTAGGCCCAGGCATTGACTTTAAATGATGTGTTTAGTGGTCTAGGAGGTGGCGGGGGGCGTGGGGGAATGTAGAGACAGAGAGACACCTGCAGCCTTGCTTCACTGTTCATAAAGCTTCCTTCCTGTAGATGGGAACAGAAGCTTGAACCCGGGTCCTTGTGCATTGTAACATGTGCACTTTACCAGTGGCACCAGTGCCAGGCCCCAGGATCCTATCTTAGTCAGCAGAGCCAGCTGGGGAGCTGAGGGGGTGCAGGAGGAATCTCAGGGCGTCCTGAGCTCCGTCTCTGTTTGCAGGGCCCTCTAGTCATTAGTCACAAGTGTGGCTATGACACTTGACGAATCTCCCATTTCCCTCGTTAGTTTTTACAGCCGCGATACTGGTGAAACACTTCCAATTAACCATATGGGGAGCTTCAGTATGGAATCACAACACTTCTTGAAAATGTGTTATTTAACCAAATAGCGATCGCAGGCAGCCTTCAGAAGCCACAACGCCCGGAACTCGCCTCAGAGCAGGAGGGTAGGTGTGTCCGTTTCAACCCTGCCTGGGGGCCCCCCTCCGGGTCCCTGAGGAGCCCAGGGCAGGAATCCACAAGGAACAGGGTGGGGGTGATGTGGTTAACTGGGATGGGGCTCTACTTCTCAATAACCAGGAGTGACAGGGGCGCCTCTCTGGGTGCTTACTAAGCCCTCCTCAGCCTCTGGTTAAAGGTATGTAACCCAACACACACAGCACCTGGAGTCCAGCTCAGCCACTGGGCCGCCTCCCCAACCACCAACCCATCCCTGCACTGTGCTCTCTCCTTAATATCACTCGAGTCTTTGCAGCTGGGCGTGACCTTGCTGGCTCAGCACCAGGCACCCCAAGAACCAGAGAGATGCCAGAACTGCCGAGAGCGAGAAGGATGGAGCCAGAGAGAAAGACACATACGGACCAGGACGTCCACGCATGTCCACTGCGGGGAAGCCAAAACAGAATCCCAACTACAGACACACGGTTCAAGGGTTGGAGAGACACCTCAGTGGTGAGGCAAGAGAGTTTGCACGCCTGAGGGTCCAAGGTCCCAGGTTCAATCCCCAACACCATCAGCCAGAGTTGAGCAGGGCTCTGGTAAAAAAAAAAAAAAAAAAAAAAGAAGGAAAGAAAGCAAGCCAGGCAGTGGCCCTCCCAGTTAAGTGCACATAGCACAAAGTAATGGTTCCTGCAAGGATTCAGGTTCAAGCCCCTGCAAGGTGAAAGCTTCATGAGCAACGAGGTAAGCCTGCAGGTGTCTACCTTTCTCTCTCCCTCTCTTATCTCCCCCTCCTTTCTCTATTTCTCTCATCCTGTCCAATAAAGTGGGGGAAATGGCTGCCAGGAGCAACATATTTGTAGTGCTGGCACCAAGCCCCAGTGATAACCTTGGAGGGAAAGAAAGAAAGAAAGAAAGAAAGAAAGAAAGAAAGAGAAAGGAAGGGAAAGAGAGAGAGAAGAAGAGGGGGCAAAGAGTGAAAGAAGAGAGGAAGGAAGGGAAAGAGGGAGGGAGGGAGGAAGGAATAAAACACAGAGAGAAGGAGTCAGGCGGTGGCGCAATGAATTAAGCGCAGGTGGCACAAAGCGCAAGGATCCCGGTTTAAGCCCCCGGCTCCCCACCTGCAGGGGAGTCGCTTCACAGGCGGTGAAGCAGGTCTGCAGGTGTCTGTCTTTCTCTCCCCCCTCTCTGTCTTCCCCTCCTCTCTCCATGTCTCTCTGTCCTATCCAACAATAACGACGTCAATAACCACAACAATGTTAAACAAGGGCAACAAAAGGGAAAATAAATAAATAAATATAAAAAAACTAAAACAGAGAGAAAGAGAGAGCATGCAGCCCAGAATCCACCAGAAGCTGGACTCTAGCAAACACCTACCCTGGAGACACCCCGCTGTGCCTGTGCTCCCAAGCCCCTTCCCCCACATCTAGCACCCCCTTCCTGGCCGGGGGGGGGGGGGGCGGGGGGGGCATCCAGAAACCAGGCTCTCCGAGGCATGCCAGCTGCCAGCACCCGATTCTCCATTAAAAAAAAAAAAAAAAAACAGCGCCCGGCAGCTACCCTGCAAATATTTCCTATTTTTAATAACACGGTATCAATTTGCAAACAGAGTAATGATCTCTGTTACTTTTCAGGAAATTGTGTTTAATATACTTTACTGGAGCGAAAGCAGAACAATTTAATTGAAAGAGCTTCCCTGAGCCATATTTAACCTCCGGTGTACTGAAAAGGATGTCGGAGAGAAAAGTTACGGCTTTTAATTTAACACCAACTCTGCCATGCCCGGGCACGGCGCTCTAACACCCCAATAGTGACCGTTCGGGGCTCAGGCACTGCTTGTGCCATCAGCACTTCCTTCCCCTGACCACCCCTCAGGATGTTAAACCTGAGGTCCTGGGGACTCTCGCATGTGGAGTCGGGAATAAGCAACCCCAGTGGGCAGCCTTGCTCCAGGGCTAAGGACGGCCAAGTCTTGTGTGTGACTCAACCTGTAGCCAGAAGGGTTCCCTGGCCGAGGCTGGTTCCTTCAGCTCTGGGCCTCGTGTGGACAGATTACTGCTTCTGGTGGGGTTTTTAATTGGGGGGATTAATGGTTTACAGTCAATACAAATGTTGGTCCATGTGTCACATTTCTCAGTTTTCTGCAAAACCCTCTCACCCCCACCTAGGTCCTCCTCCGCCATCAGCACCACAACCTGAAAGTCCCCCCACCCCCAGAGTCCTTGACTTTGGTGCCAGACACCAAGCCCAGTCCAGTTCTGCTTGGTGTCTCCCCTTCTGTTCCGGTTTCTCCACTGCTGTCCATGAGTGAGACCATCCCATCTTCACCCTTCTCTTTCTGGCTGCTCTCACTTCACAGGATTCCTTCAAGCTCCATCCAAGAGGAGGGGAAGAAGGTGAAGTCACCGTTTTAAAAAGTTGAGTAGTAATCCATGGAGTCTATAGACCACAGCTTGCTCAGCCACTCATCTGTTGTTGGACACCTGGGTTGCTTCCAGGTTTTGGCTGTTACAAATTGTGCTGCTGTGAACACAGGTGCACACAGATCTCTTTGGATGGGTGTGTTGGGTTCCTTAGGATCTATCCCCAGGAGAGGATTTGCAGGGTCATAAGGCAGGTCCACTTCTCGCCTTCTGAGAGTCTCCAGACTGCTCTCCACAGGGACTGGACCCACTGACATTCCCATGGGCAGCGCAGGAGAGTCCTTTGTCCCCACAACCTCTCCAGCTTTTATTGCTGCTGCCTTTTCTGATGTGTGACATTCTCACACCCATTGGATTTTTTATTTATTTCCTTTTTTGAAAATTTTTCAGATAGAGAGGCAGAGGGGAGAGAGAGAGGAGGAGGAGGAGGGGAAGGAGGAAGATGAGGAGGAAAGGGGGGAGAGGGAAGAGGAGGGGGAGCAAGAGAAGGGGGGCAGGAGGAGGGGGAAGGGGAGGAGGACCTTCTTCCAGCACCATGCTTGGTACTCAAATACATTGCCAGAGGCTTGAACCCAGGTCCTCAGGCATCACAGAGCCTGCATGCTACCAGGCAGACCATCTCCAAGCCACAAACACTTGCTAAAGAAAGGAGAAGGGTGGGGGCAGGGCAAGGCTCAGGTCGGGCAGGTGCTAGTGCCAGGGGCTGGCCTGCAGCCTCGGGGCCTCAGACATGCCAGTCCTGTGCTCTGCCGGGCTGAGTTGCTGAGCTGTCTTTATGTCTGTTTCCCTGCTTGTTATATCTGCTTTTCAGCTTACGTGCTTGCTGGTTTGTTTGTTTTTTAATTAATTTTATCTTTGAGAGAGATGTAGAGAGAGGGACACACACAGAGAGGAACACCAGAGCACTGCTCAGCTCTGGCTGATGGTGGTGCGGGGGATTGAACCTGGGACTTTGGAGCCTCAGGCATGAGAGTCTGTTTGCATAACCATTATGCTGTCTCCCCCACTCAGGGTTTTTTTAAATATTTATTTATTTATTCCCTTTTGTTGGCCTTGTTGTTTTATTGTTGTAGTTGTTGTTATTGCTGTTGTCGTTGTTGGATAGGACAGAGAGAGATGGAGAGAGGAGGGGAAGACAGAGGGAGAGAAAGACAGACACCTGCAGACCTGCTTCACCACCTGTGAAGCAACTCCCCTGCAGGTGGGGAGCCGGGGGCTCGAACCGGGATCCTTCTGCGGGTCCTTGTGCTTTGCACCACCTGTGCTTAACCCGCTGCACTACTGCCTGACTCCCAGGGGTTTTTTTATTATTATTACTTTTATTTTCCTGTTTTGACAATGGAGCATGTACCTCCCTTTACTCTGTTATCATTTTTTTAAAAATTCATTTGTGAACAAGAAAGGAACATACTTCTGCAATTGCTATGCCAGGAGTTCAGACACAGAACCACACAGATGCAAGTCCTATGCTCCCCTACACACACACACACACACACACACACACACACACACACACACATACCGCCCGAGCTAACCCTCTTACTGGGTAAAGCCTCCCGTTTCCCGTGAGGAAGCTGACTGCTCTGAGTCTGCGTGCAGGTGAGCCGAGGGCTGCATTCCTCTGGCTGACTGGCTGGTCCAGAGCTGGACACAGGGCCTCTCCAGAGATGGAGGCTGGAGCTGAGGGGGCATGGCACCCGCATAAGCAAACAGCAACACAGAGTCAGTGGTGGAGGAAGCACAGGAGAGAGGCAGGAGAGACGGGGAGTCTGAGCCGTACCTGAAGCTAGCCCAGCTGCCAGACGGGCGCTCTCAGTGGTGTGAGCCATGGCATCTGTGCTTGCTGTAGTCACCTCCAATGACGTTCTCTCTCAGAGTCTTCGAATCTCATGTGAAATCACAAAAGGATAAAACCAAAAGATGAGACGGATAGGAGTGGTCTGGGAGGTGGCGCAGTGGATAAAAGCATTGGACTCTCAAGCATGAGTTCCCTGAGTTCAATCCCCAGCAGCACATGTACCAGAGTGATGCCTGGTTCTGTCTGTCTGTCTGTCTTTATTTATTGGATAGAAACAGAAATCCAGAAGGGAAGGGAGGGGGGTGATAGAGAGGAAGAGAGACAGAGAGACACCTGCAGCCCTGCTTCACCACTTGAGAAGATTTCACCCTGCAGGTGGGGAGGTGGGGGCTCAAACCCGGGTCCTTGCACATGGTAACATGTGTGCTCAACCAGGTGCACCACCACCTGGTCTCTCTGTCTCTCTCTCCCCTTCTCCTATCTGCTTATCTTCTTCAGAAATAAATAAATAAAATATTTTTAAAGAAAGCTAGGGGAAGAGAAGGAGAAAGAAGCTGCTACATGTGCTGCCAGGGATCAGTGTTGAGAGCTCATGGTTGGGAGTCCAGCGCCTGACCCACAGCGCCACGTCCAGGGCCACACCCCTGCAGGGACCGAGGCTCCTTCCTGTGCCTGCTTCCTGTGAGCTAAGTGGGTGTCACCCTCTGTCACTTGCAGTGAGGGGTGTCCGGTGTAACGAAGGCCACAGGTTCCCCAAGTCGGAAGGCAAGTCCACCTCACTGCTGTGCAGTTCTTTAAGCCCTCAGCACTGTTGAGTTCAGGTCTGGGGTCTCGTCTAAGGATAGAGGGAAGGAGAAATTGGTGCTGGGAGGTGCAGCTCTGACTGCTTTCGTCTAACAAACCATGAAATCAGAAGTCCAGGAGGTGGCGCAGTGGATAAAGCATTGGACTCTCAAGCATGAGGTCCAGAGTTCTGTCCCCGGCAGCACATGGACCAGAGTGATACCTGGTTCTTTCTCTCTCCTCCTATCCATCTCATTAATAAAAAATAAAATAAAATCTTTAAAAAAAAATACTTAAAAACAGAAAACATGAAATCAATGTGTGTGTGTGTGTGTGTGTGTGTGTGTGTGTGTGTGTGTGTGTGTGTGTGTGCGTGTACACACACCCCTACTGGTCAGTTCACAGAAAGGGTCACGCACAAGGCTTGGGGCCTGAAACGTTATCCTCAAGTCTCTGCTTCAACACAACTTCATGACTGATCCTTTCTAACTGCGTTTATTTAATAATGAGAAAACAAATAACGAGAGAAACTGTTGGGCTGGGTCGTGCATGTACTGAGCCTTGAGTTTATGTCCCAGTGCTACATTAGAAAAACAAATAGGGAGTCAGGCGGTAGCACAGCAGGTTAAGCACACATGGCACAAAGCTCAAGGACCGGCAGAGGGATCGCTGTTCAAGTCCCCGGCTTCTCACCTGCAGGGGAGTAGCTTCAGAGGCGGTGAAGCAGGTCTGCAGGTGTCTGTCTTTTTCTCCCCCTGTCTTCCCCTCCCCTCTCCATTTTTCTCTGTCCTATCTAACAACAACAATATCAGTAACAACAACAATAATAATTACAACAACAATAAAAAACAAGGGCAACAAAAGGGAAAATGAATAAAGTTTAAAAATAAATAAATAAATAAGTGAAATAAGTCGGAAACAAAAGGATGAATATGGGATGATCTCACTCAGAGGCAGAAGTTGAAAAACAAGATCAGAAGAGTAAACACAAGTAGAACTTGGACTGGAGTTGGTGCACTGCACTAAAATAAAAGACTCTCGGGTGGGTGGGTGGGTGGGGAGTTCAGGTCCTGAAAAAGGATGACAGAAGACCTAGTAGGGGTTCTATTTTATGTGGAAAACTGAGAAATGTCATGCATGTACAAACTACTGTATTTACTGGTGACCATAAAGCATTAATCCCCCCAATAAAAAACTAAATAAAATAAATAAATAAATACTGCAACAACTAGTTCAAAGTAACGACATAGCTGGGGAACAAAATGCTTCAGAAATAATTCATTGACATGGATTTTGCTAGTGAATGCAAAATACACTGCTTCAAATACAGTCATGTATGAACTTAAAATTATGTATAATATTTTTTGCACAGAAGTAATTATTTCTAAAGTTCTTAAAAATAATTTTCAGGGGCTCCCTGAAATCTTTAATACTTTGCTAACTCATCTTCTATCTCTAAAGGTACATTTTAGGTGAGCCCATGTTAATTTTCAATAAGTAGAGCCTGAATTAATGTATTTATTGTGAATTATCTTAGTAGTTACTTTAGGCACTGCTTCCATTTTATTAATAATTTTAAGTACCAAATTACTGGCTTGTTGGTTGTTGGCTTTCTAAGTGATTGTTACTTAGACAGCGCCCCATCTTAACACATGGGATTACAAATAAAATAATCTGCATAGTTTGCTATCTCTGTAATAAATAAATAAATAAAAATAGAGCTGGGATACAGAAGCATGGCTCTGCACCAGACTTTCATGCCTACGTGTCTGAGGCCCCACACTCAGTCCCCAGCACCACCACACCCAGAGCTGAGCAGTGCTCTGGCATCAGATAAAATAAAGGGTCGGGAAGTGGTGCACCAGGCTGAGCATGCACATTACATGCCACAGACCCGGGTTCAAACCCCCAGTCTCTACCTGCAGGGAGGAAGCTTTAAGAGCAGTGAAGCAAAGCTGCAGGTGTCTCTCTGTGTCCTCCTCTATCTCAATCTCCCTTCCCAATTTCTCTGTCTCTGTCCTAAATAAGTAAGTACATATTTTAAAATGAATCGATTAATAAAAACAAGAGCTGCAAAATCTGTTTCCCAAACATTTTCCTGGCGTCACCAAAGCTGCTCCAAGGGCCCCACAGAAAATGCTTAGGAAAGCCTTACAGAGGGAGGGCCATACTGCTGAGGGGGCTGATGGGAGACACCAGCCCAGCTTTCTGCCTGAACCAGGGGACCAAGGGCACCCAAGGGCACCCAAGGCCACAGGCATTCTGGGCTGGCCCTGCCCCTGTCCAGAGGCTCAGCCGGCTCTTGGCTGTCACTTGAAGAATTTCCCACGCTGAGCTGAGCAGGGCTGCCTGAAAGCCCTTTCTTCCTTTCACATGTCTCCTTGGCAGGACTGTCGCAGGGGTGGCCCAGCCCTCCCTCCCCACCCCTGCCGGTCCAGTCTTCCCCTGTGCAGGGAATTCACCCCAGCACAAGTCCTGCCCCAGCCAGAGTAATAACCGCAGTAAAGAAAGAATAATTAATTACACCTGAAGCTTCTCACTGGGGGAGGGGAGGACCATTAGCCTCTGGCACCTTGAGAAGTAGTTACCAGTGACTAATTGTGCCTTCAAGGAAGCATCTGTGAGTACAAGTAATCGTGTGCAGAATCGAACCCACAAACGCTTGGGACTGCTCAGAACCCTCATTCCCACACAGAGACTCGGTTCAAAATTAGGACCTGATCGGTTTTTGTTTTGTTTTGTTTTATTTTTCTTTTTGAAGAGCCCAGCCGTGGGTCCCCCTGCGGACTCTAGGTGGGCCAGGGTCTCCCTGAGAGGCTACCCTCCCACCCCCAAGAGGGGCACCCCAGCTCCAACAGTTAACTATTTAGTGCCCAACCTAGGGGCTGGGAGAGCAGGAAGGAAGGGTCAGGAGTGAAGGCAGAAAGCCCCATGAGCTGTGTCTTGGCGACTTCTCGCTCATGGTCTCAGCCCACCCAGGCTGGAGGGCTGGCAGAGGGGGGGTCTTCTCGATGTCATGGCCATATCCATACACATAAAGAGCATACATGCACATGCCTGTGAGCCTGTGTCTTCATGCATGCATGCATGTAAGGCCCCATGCGGCACAGACACACACGCAAGCTCTCAAGGGACAAACAGACACACACAGCTTACGGTGGTCTGACGTGTTACGGTAAATCCACTTCTGAGCTCTGCACTGTCCCAGTAGGGGTGGGACTCTGGTGGTCGTGGAGTGGGGGTGGGGGCATGGCTGCTCTGTGTGACGCTACATGGGAGGGACACCACCACCAGGCTACTGGCAGAAGCGTGAGCCCATGGCTTTAAGAATGCAAAGTCATTTAGGGAAGGCCAGGCGGTGATGCACGCTACAAAGATCTGGGTTGGAGCCCCAGGCTTCCCACCTGCAGGGGGGACATACTCCACAGGCAGGTCTCTCTCTCTCTCTCTCTCTCTCTGTCACTCCCTACCCTCTCAATTTCTGGTTGTCTCTATCCAATAAATAAAGAAAGAAAAAAATTCTTTTTTAAAAAAAGTGTAGAGATGGGGGTCGGGCGGTAACGCAGCGGGTTAAGCACGCATGGCACAAGAACCGGTGTAAGGATACCGGTTCGAGCCCCAGGTTCCCCACCTGCAGAGGAGTTGATTCATAGGTAGTGAAGCAGGTCTGCAGGTGTCTGTCTTTCTCTCCCCCTCTCTGTCTTCCCCTCCTCTCTCCATTTCTCTCTCTCCTATCCAACAACGACGACGACATCAATAACAATAAAAACTACAACAATAAAACAACAAGGGAAACAAAAGGGAATAAATAAATAAAATAAATATTTTTTTAAAAAAGGGAATGAAAGGATAGAGGTGGTTCAGTGGCCAGCGCACACGCCAGGCAGGAGAGAAACCGAGTTTAGTCCCCAGCACCCAGCTCTGCTCTCACTCTTTCTCCCTCTCATCCTCCCTCCCAAAAAATAAATGGATCTTTGGGTGAGGGAGGTGGCTCAGTACATGCATGCATGATGCCCTGGGTTCAATTCCCAGCACCCCCTTTTTTTTTTTCTTTTTTGGATAGAACAGAGAAAAATTGAGAGAGGAGAGGGGAAATAAATAGGGAGAGTGGGGCCAGGTGGTGACATATCTGGTTGAGCTCACATGTTACCATGTTCAAGGACTTGAGTTCAAGCCCCCAGTCCCCCCACCTTCCGGGGGAAAGCTTCAAGCTTCACGCTTCACGCGTGGTGAAGCAGGTGTGCAGGTGTCTCTGACTCCTTTCCTCTCTACCTCCCCTGCCCCTCTTGATACAGACTTGCATGCTTGATGTCCCAGATTCTACTCCTGGTCTCACAAGCAGTGAAGCAGTGCTCTGTCCTCTAAATAAATAAAGGTAGTTTGTTTCTTTAATTATGTGGGTCTATCTCAGGGAATAGAAATAAACCCAGGAGTACACGAAAGCCCGATCTAATCCTGATGCCTAGGTAGGACCACACTCACATTTGGAAATAGACCTTCTGATCTTGATTCTATTTATTTATTTATTTATTTACTGGATAGAGACAGAGAAACTGAGAGGGAAGGAGGAGTAGAGAGGGAGAGAGACAGAGAAACACATGCAGCCCTGCTTCGTCTCTCATAAAACTTAGCCCTGCAGGTGAGAGACCAGGGGGCTTGAACCTGGGTCCTGGTGCACTGTAATATGTGCACTTAACCAGGTATGCCCACTGCCTGTCCCACCCCACCTTGATTCTATGTTTATATACCAAAAATAAAAAAAAAAAAAGACCTGGTATCACACTGTAATGTTTAGAGCTAAAGTGACTTTTAAAAATATTTTATTTGTGGAAGTCAAGCAGTAGCACAGCGGGTTAAGTGCATGTGGCGCAAAGCACAAGGACCAGCATAAGGATCCCAGTTCGAGCCCCCGGGCTCCCCACCTGCAGGGGAGTCACTTCACAAGCGGTGGAGCGAGTCTGCAGGTGTCTGTCTTTCTCTCCCCCTCTCTGTCTTCCCCTCCCCTCTCCATTTCTGTCTTATCCAAGAATGATGACATCAATAACAGCAACAATAACTACAATAAAACAACAAGGGCAACAAAAGGGAATGAATAAATAAATATTTAAGAAAATATTTTATTTATTTTCATTAGAGAGAGGTACAAAAGATACAGAGAGATAAAGAGAGAGAGAGATCATAGCACCACTCAGCTCTGGTGTATGGTGGTACAGGGGATTGAACCTGGAACTTTGGAGTTTTGGGCGTGAAAGTTCACTTGCAGAATGGTTATGCTATCTCTCCTGCCCTAAAATGACCACCCTGTTCTGTGTCTGCTCATCTCCCAGTGGCCTCAAGCCGTCTTCTGTGACAGCATCCTTACTGGCTGCAGAGTTTTGCTTTGGATGATTTCTGGTAATGTTTGCATCCAGGCTCCTACTGACGAAGGTTAAAATGGCTTCTACTTTTAAACTGCAGTTTTTATAAATTGTTATTGCCACCAGGGCTATCACTGAAGCTCGTGTCTGCACAATGGATCCACCACTCCTGGTAGCACTTTTTTCCCCCTTTCTTTTTGATTAGATAGGACAGTGAGAAATTGAGAAGGGAGGGGAAGATAAATAGATAGATAGATAGATAGATAGATAGATAGATAGATAGATAGATAGACAGACAGAGAGAGGAGGAGAGAGAGACCTGCAGACCTGCTTCACCATTTGTGAAACTTCCCCCCTGCAGGTGGGGAGCCAGGATTTGAACCTAGGTCTTTGCACTTGGTAATGTGTGTAATTTTCCAGGTACTGCATCACCTAAACACTTATTTATTTAAATAAGAGAGGAAATTGGAGAGAGAGAGACCAGAGCACTACTCAGACCTAACGTGTGACGGCGCTGGGGATTGAACCTGAGGCCTTTGGGGCTCCAGTGTGCCAGTCCCATGCCCTCCTGCTATGATATCTTCCCAGGCCTCCATTTCATCTATATTTTCACAGTTTTCATGTCACCCTGTGACAAAACACTGTGTGTGGGGGGGAAATAAATGAAAATAAAAATCAAGAGTATCTCATTCCAGAAATGGAATTCCTTGCGCAAAGGGAAGGCAGGCACATTCTGAGACATTATTTTATCTCATGTGTACTTACAAAACACATCCAATAACGTTTAATTTGAAGTGGCTTAAATGGACCATGTTAAACATCTCAACACACAGCCGAGGAGTGTGAACGAAACTTGCATTGTTGTCAACAGACCTCTAGAACTTTTTCATCTTGCAAAACGGAGAACTCTGAGCCCATTGGCTCTGAATCCCCCCCACCCTGTGTTCCCACTGCCAGGGCCTCTTCTTCCCGGCGCTCCTGTGGTGTGTTTTTTTTTTTTTTTCACTGCAGCGTGTGCACTCAACCAGGTGCGGCACCGCCTGGCCCCACTCCTGTGATTTGACGGCTTTCAAAGCTCCTACAAAATCCGACAGCATGAAACTAACCGTCTCTCTCACATCAGTACAATGTCCTAACGGTTTATCTCTGGCTCAGCACATGGAATGTCCTCCCCTCAGAATAACTTATTTTATAGGTCTGGGGAGATAGCATAAAAGTTCTGCAGAAAGACTCTCTCGTCTGAGGCTCCAAGGTCCCAGATTCAATTCCCCACACCATCAGCCAGAGCTGAGCAGGGCTCTGTTCTCTCTCTGTGTATCTTCCTCTGTATCAGTCCCTCTCTCTCTCTCTCTCTCTCTCTCTCTCTGTTTTAAAACAAAGTATCTTTTAAAAATTAATTTATTGGAGGATGACAGAGGACCTAGGAGGGTTGTATTGTTATGTGGAAAACTGAGAAATGTTATGCAAGTACAAACTACTGTATTTACTGTTGAATGTAAAACATTAATCCCCCAATAAAAATTTTTTTGAAAAAAAAAAGAAAGAAGGAAAAATTAACTTATTGGCAGTCTGGCGGTAGCACAGCAGGTTAAGTGCATACGTGGCAAAGTGCAAGGACCAGCATAAGGATCCCAGTACGAGCTTCCAGCTTCCCCTGCAGGAGAGTCGCTTCACAGGCGGTGAAGCAGGTCTGCAGGTGTCTGTCTTACTCTCCCCCTCTCTGTCTTCCCCTCCTCTCTCCATTTCTCTCTGTCCTATCCAACTACAACAACATCAGTAACAACAACAATAACAACTACAACTATAAAACAAGGGCAACAAAAGGGAATAAATAAATAAATTTTCTAATTAATTTATTTTGGGCAAGATTTTGGTGTACCCCATTAAGTACACATGGTACTAAGTGCAAGGACTTGCTCAAGGATCTGGGTTCGAGTCCCTGGCTCCCCACCTGCAGAGAGTATGGAAGCTTCGCAAGCAGTGAAGCAGGTCTGCAGGAGTCTATCTATGTCTCTCCCTCTCTATCTCCCTCTCCTCTCTCAATATTTCTCTGTCCAGTGCCATATAATTGAAAAAAATGTTTGTCAGGAGTTGCGGGTTCATAGTACTGGCCCCAGGCCCCAGGATAATCCTTTCTCTTGTTGTCGGCCTTTTTCTTTTTTTTTTTCTTTAACCAGGTCACTGCTCAGCTCTGCTTTATTGCGTGGGGGGTTATTGAACCTGGGACCTTGGAACTTCAGGCATGAGAGTCTGTTTGCATAACCATTATGCTACCTCTTCCACCCTTATTTTTTCTTTTATCCCCCTCCCTTTTTATTTATTGATTCCCTTTTGTTGTCCTTGTTGTTTTATTGTTGTAGTTATTATTGTTGTTGTTCTTGATGTCATTGTTGTTGGATAGGACAGAGAGAAATGGAGAGAGGAGGGGAAGACAGAGAGGGGGAGAGAAAGACAGACACCTGCAGACCTGCTTCACCGCCTGTGAAGCGACCCCCCTGTAGGTGAGAAGCTGGGGGCTCTAACCGGGCCGGTCCTTCCGCTTTGCCCCACGTGCGCTTAACCTGCTGCGTTACCACCCTACTCCCTCCCCCTTTTTTATTTGATAGGACAGAGAGAAAATGAGAGGGGATTCGGAGAGAGAGACACCTGCAGACCTGCTTCACCACTCATGAAGCGTTGCTGCTGACGGTGGAGAGCAGGGGCTCAAACCCAGGTCCTTATGTGGGTCTTTGTACATAGCACTGTATGCACTAAACCAGACGCACTGCTGCCAGCCCCTGTGTTTCATTTTTCGAGCCTCTTAATCTAGTCATTCTGAAGACATTGGACCAGTTGAAACTCCCATCAAGAATATGAAAGCAAGCCTTTTAATTTCAAGCCAGCGTTGCACACACCCCATGACTTCATATTAGTGATTTAATACTGATTTACAAAATTACAAGATAACAGGGGCACAATTCCACACCGTTCCCACCACCAGAGTTTTGTCCCCATTCCCTCCACTGAGAGTTGCGGTGGTTCTCCCAAGGTCACAGCTATGGATTGACTATTATTTCTATAACTCTCTGCCTATCTATCTATATCCCTGAGTCACACCTACACCTCTTTCTACTTCCTTTTTTCTTTCTTTCCTCTCTGGGTCCTGATGGAATTGGGGTTCAGAGTCCTCTGGTCATCTTTCCCTAAAACATTTCTACCCAAAATTCTTTCTGGGTTTCAGGAGATGGAAGGTCTGGCTTCCGTAACTGCTTCTCTGCTGGACATGGGTGTTGGCAGGTGGATCCACACCCCCAGCCTGGCTCTATCTTTCCCTAGTGCCATCTGATTTTAACTTAGCACAGGAATTCAGAGAAAAGACCAAGCAAGCCCTTTATCCTTGTGTTGTGAGAGTGGCAGCTGGCCAGCTCTCTTGGGGGGGACAGACTTCCCTGGAGCTGAGCAGTTCTGACTCCACCTCTTCCTCCACTAACCCTGGAGGCCATCTTTGGGGGAAGGGGGCCTGTCCAAAGCACTAGCTTTGCTTTGGATTGAGGGCACTTGGGGGCATTCACATAAAAGCTATTCCAGAGAGAAGGACTAAGATTTGAGTGGCAAGCGGAAAAACTCTGCCCTGGTTATTTGGGGTCCTTCAATGTGGGGTCTACTGTCTCCCCCTGCCTTCTTGCCAAGTCTCCCAGAAGACAGTCAGATTCAAAGCCTGCGGTCTGAGAAGTATTCTGTGTCTCCTATTTTTTATTCATTCATTCTTTCTTCCTTCCTTCCTTTCTTTCTTTCTCTTTCTTTCTTTCTTTCTTTCTTTCCTTCTTTCTTTGTTTTTAATAGAGTGGTTCCTTGTTAATAAAAGAAATGTACTAAGGACTCCTCCGGGAAGGCTCGGGAGTGGGAAGAAGCCGGGCTGTCTGTTCCCAGCCACCAGCGGGGACCAGATGAGAGCCAAAGTGCTCTGTCGGCCACCATCAACCCCCCAGGCACCCTCTGTCCCTCTGTTTGGAAACTGCGGCTCTTCTCATTCCCCAAGCACTCAGCAAGTCCCGAGCCCTGCCCACCCAGTCTCCCCACCCCTGGAGGGGGGGGGTGTCCATGTGTTTTTCCTTGAGCAAAGTGAATGTCCCCTCTGCTGGGGGGCAGGCACACCTGAGGGAATTCCACAAAGTGCAGGGTTAGAGGGGGCAACCCCCCCCCCAGAGTTGTTAAAATCATGCCCTGCTGTGGAAACAGGCCAGCCACTGAGTCCCAAGTGGTCAGCTAGTGATGCCGGTCTTTATTCTCACCCTCTTGCCTCTGTCTGTCTCATATCATGCAAAGGAAGGAACAGGCCAAGTTAGGGGCCAAAACACAGACACTGTGTGAGATAAAAGGCCCTGGGTGAGGGTCCCACAGACGGCAAATGCACACCCCCCACCCATGGGTGCAGGGCCTGTGGGAATACAGAATGATTCTGCAAATTACTCTCATGTCCGAGATCGCTGCCCTCTTTTCCCTGCTAAGTCACTCCGACACCTGTTATCACTTTTGAATGTCCTTCCATCCTTTATATTCCTCTTCCCTCTCTGGGCGCTGATGGAGTTGGGGCACAGAGCCCCCTTTCACCTTACCCCTAATATTTCCCCCCCCCTTTGGGAGCATGGACCAAACTTCTTTTTGGGGAGCAGCAGGTGGGAGTTGTGGCTTCTGTCATTGCTTCTCCGCCGGGCATGGGCGTCGGCAGGTGGATCCACACCCCCAGCCTGTTCGCGTCTGTCTTCCCCTCGAGGTCTTTCCGTGTTGTGTGATGTGGTGCTGAGCAGACACCCTGGGCCGTTTGATGCTCGATGGTGCTGAGCTGCCTTCTGTCCAGGTTCCATCCTGCCTTTTCAGATGCAGACGCAAGCACTACTCCATCACACACGGAGCCCTTTTGGTGCTTGCTGTGCATTGGTGCTTCCAGCAGGCCGGGCCTGAGGCGTCTTAAGGTGTGCATTCTACCCATAGAGCCACCTGCTCTCACCCCTGAGACATTAGATTGGGAGGTTTGATGGATATACACAGAACCGGTGTGTTTGAAAAGATGAAATGCATGGAATGTGGTCTGTGTCTCAATTAAAAGAGGAAAAGTGTGTCACTTAGTCACTTCGTCCCCCACAAACCAGGTGCTAGCCCAGCCCCACTCCTACTGGAGAAAGCTTTTGTGCTTCCTCTCCTCTCTCCTGCTCTCTCATACTATTTTAAAAAGTTGGTTCACACACATCACCGCGCACAAGGACCCAGGTTCAAGCCCTGGTCCCCACCTGCAGGGGGGAAGCTTTGCGAGTGGTGAAGCAGGGCTGCAGGTGTCTGTCTGTCTCTCTGCATCTCTATCTCCCTCTTCTTCTCTGGCTGTCTCTATCCAATAAATAAATAAAGATAACAATAAATAAATAAAAACAGATACTTTAAAAGAGAGAGAGAGGAAGCAATGACAGCTCAGGAGTGTGGACGTGGTGGCGAGTTAAGCCCAGGGGCGTCAGCTGCAGTAGGAAAGTGGGAGGGTGGCAGAGGGCAGGTGCGGGAGGCCTCAGGACTCAGCCCTCCTCCAACACCACTACTGCCTCTCTCTCCTGACAATAAATCCACCTTTTAAAATATATCAGTTATTTATTATTGGATAAAGACAGGGAAAATTGAGAAGGGAGGGGAGATACAGAGGGAGAGAGACAGAGCCCTGCTTCACCACTCACGAAGCTTTCCCCCTGCAGGTGGGCACCAAAGGCTTGAACCCGGGGCCTTGAGCACTGTGATGTGTGCGCCTAACCAGGTGTGCCACTGCTCGGCCCCCTCAGTAAATCCATCTGAAGAGGAAGACGCCAGGCTCACAAAACTGCCCTGACTGCCCCCTGGGACAGTTCTCTGGAAGACAGGTGGCCAGCAGGCTTCTCAGGACCTGGACTTGGGCACCGGGGGGAGAATGCCACTGGCCCAGTGGGCACGGCCCACCCACTCTGCCCTACAGCCTGCCTCTGTACGGGAGTGGGGTGAAGGGAGCGGCAGGATTGGGGGAGCAGAGGCGGATGGGAGGTTCTGAGTGGGGTGGTGGCTCAGGAACTTTGGGGGGTGGTGAGTTGTGGGCACACACGTGCATGATGGTGTGAAACGCTGCCCCTAAAGACTTATTGCAAGGGGGTCGGACGGTAGCACAAAGGGTTAAGCGCACATGATGCAAAGCGCAAGGACCGGCGTAAGGATCCCAGTTCGAACCCCCAGCTCCCCACCTGCAGGGGAGTCGCTTCACAGGCGGTGAAGCAGGTCTGCAGGTGTCTGTCTTTCTCTGTCTCCCTCATCTCTCTCCATTTCTCTCTGTCCTATCCAACAACAAATAATATTATCAACAACAATAATAACCACAACAAGGCTATAACAACAAGGGCAACAAAAGGGGGAAAGATGGCCTCCAGGAGCGGTGGGTTCATGGTGCAGGCACCCAGCCCCAGCGACAACCCTGGAGGCAAAAAAAAAAAAAAAAAAAGACTTCTTGCAAACCAGTGCTGCAATGAAATGAAATGAAAAAGGAAAGGAAGAAAGAAACAGAAGGAAGAAAAAGAAAGGGGAGGAAGAAAAAGAAGTGAAAGAGAGAAGAAAGAAAAAAGAAAAAGAAAGTGAAGAAAGAAGGAAGGAAGGAAAGAAGAAAAAGAAATAAAAGAAAGGGGAGAAATAAAAAGAAATGGAGAAATAAAAGGAAGGAGGGCGAGAAAGGGAAGGAAGGAAGGAAGGAAGGAAGGAAGGAAGGAAGGAAGGAAGGGGGAGTCGGGTGGTAGCACAGTGGGTTAAGAGACACTAGGACCGGCGTAAGGATTCTGGTTTGAGCCCCCGGCTTCCCACCTGCAGGGGAGTCGCTTCACAGGCGGTGAAGCAGGTCTGCAGGTGTCTGTCTTTCTGTCCCCCTCTCTGTCTTCCCCTCCTCTCTCCATTTCTCTCTGTCCTATCCAACAACAATAATAACTACAACAATAAAGCAACAAGGGCAACAAAAGGGAATAAATAAATATTTTTTTAAAAAAGAAACAAACGAAGAAGTAAGGAAAGAAAGAAAGAAAACAGAGAAAGAGAAAGAAAGAAAGAAAGAAAGAAAGAAAGAAAGAAAGAAAGAAAGAAAGAAAGAAAAGAAAGAGTGGTCCAGGAGGTGGCACAGTGTTAAAGCACTGAATTCTTAAGGGTAAGGTCCTGAGTTCGATCCCTGGCAGCACATGTACCAGAGTGATACCTGGTTCTTTCTCTCTCTCCTCTTTTTCTTTTTTTTTTTTTTAATATTTTATTTTATTTATTTATTTTCCCTTTTGTTGCCCTTGTTGTTTTATTGTTGTAGTTATTATTGTTGTTGTCATTGTTGGATAGGACAGAGAGAAACGGAGAGAGGAGGGGAAGACAGAGAGGGGGAGAGAAAGACAGACACCTGCAGACCTGCTTCACCGCCTGTGAAGCGACTCCCCTGCAGGTGGGGAGCCGGGGTTTGAACCGGATTCCTTATGCCGGTCCTTGTGCTTTGCGCCACCTGCGCTTAGCCCACTGCGCTCCTCTTACCTTTTTCATGAATACATAAATAAAATCTTAAAAAGAAAAGAGAGAAAGAAAGGAGTAAGGAAAGAAAGGGAGAGAGGGAGGGAGGGAAGAAGACTGGGGCCACCACTGAGGACACAACAGGAGTTTTCTCTCCATGCGTGTGGGGCCTGCGCCCAGCCCTTCCTCTTGACTCCAAAGCCCGCCCAGGAGCCTGGCATAAATGAAGGGTTCAATCAGTGTTTAACATTTATTAATAATTAACATCTGAGGCTATTTATAAGCAGCTGTGTGGGAAAGGCCCAGCTGGGACAGTGACAGGGTCAGAAGGTAAATTCCCAGTCTGCTGACACCCACTCAGGAAGTGGACTTCCTCAGTGACGGAGAGGGGCAGTGCCACGGAGGGGCACACGTGCTCAGCACTCAGAGGCCCAGCCCCCTCAGCTCTCACTCACCCGCCAGCTTCTCCCAGAGAAAAGTCAGTGAGCTCTAGTGTTTTAGGAATCTTTTTTTTTTTTTCTTTTCTTTTTTTTTCTTTTTACCAGGGCACTGCTCAGCTCTGGCTCATGGTGGTGTGGGGGACTGAACCTGGGACTTCGAAGCCTCAGTCATGAGAGTCTCTTTGCTTAACCATTATGCTATCTACCCCTCCTGTTCTAGGACTTTAAAAAAAAATCCAGGAGGTTGGTTGGTGGTGCACCTGATTGAGCATGAGCGTTGTCATGCACAAGGACCCAGGTTCAAGCCCCCCAGTCCCCACTTACAAGGGCAAAACATCATGAGTGGTGAAGCAGGGGTGTGTGTGTGTGTGTGTCCTCTTTCCTTTCCCTCTTAATTTCTGTTTCTATCCAATAAATAAATACTAAATAAAATATTGTTACAAAATTCATTTGTCTACTTTTTATTTGAATTTGCCCATAGCTCAGCTCAGGCTTAAGACGATGCTAGGGCTTGAACCTGGGATCTTGTATCCCTAGGCATGAAGATATTTTTGCATAACCAATACGCTATCCTTTTTGTTTGCTTGTTTTGCCTCCAGGGTTATCGCTGGGGCTCGGCGCCAGCACTGAGAAGCCACGGCTCCCGGAGGCCATTTTCTCCTTTTTTTTTAATTGGCTCGGACAGAGAGAAATTGAGAGGGGAGGAGAAGATAGAGAGGGAGCAAGAAAGATAGACACCTGCAGACCTGCTTCACCTCTGTCCTTGACAGTAATTCATTCATTAAAAAGGAAAACATCAGGCTGGGGACCTGATAGCATAAGGGGGCCGGCAGTGGCACACCAGATTAATGCACAAGTATCCAGGTCCGAGACCCAGGTCCCCACCTACAGGGGACAGCTTTGCAAGTGGTGAAGCAGGTCTGCAGCTGTCTGTCTTTCCCTCCTTGCTCCATTTCTCTCTGTCCTATCTAACAACAACGACAACAGTAACAACAACAATAACCACCACCACCACAACAACAACAACAAAAACAAGGGCAACAAAAGGGAAAATAAATAAATAAATAAATATAGAAAAATTTAAAAAAGAAAGAAAGAAGAGGGAGAAAGAAAGAAGGGAGCTTGACATCTTGTTCTTCTTTTTCATTATTATTATTTCGGTCCGGGTGGTCTCCTTTGGTATTCCTAGTTGATCCGGGAGAGGAGAGGAGAGGAGAGAAAGAGATCTGCTGCTCGTAGCTCCGCCTCCGGAAGTCCAATGTCATTATTATTATTATTTTACTAAAGCACCATTTACCTCTGGCTATCAGCAGTGCTGAGAATTGAACATGGAGCCCGCACATGCTAGTTCCCCAGCCCCAAGAGAACTCCACAGTGTTTACATAACCGTGCTCAAGACCCAGCTTCAAGCCTCAGGTCCCCTCCTGCAGGGGAGTCACAGGTGGTGGAGCAATGTTGCAGGTGTTTCTCGCTTTCTCTCTCCCTTCTCTGTGTCCCCGTTCCCTCTCAATTTCTGTCTCTATCCAATAGGAGGGGGGGCTTTATTTATCGGGGTCTGTATCCCAGTCAGTGTGACCTTGGGGAAGCCACACTAAGGCTCCAGGCCTCTATAAGATGGGGTCATCAGAAAAGGTAATAGCAGCAAATGCTGGAGAGGGTGTGGGGTTAAAGGAACCTTCCTGCACTGCTGGTGGGAATGTCAATTGGTCCAACCTCTGTGGAGAACAGTCTGGAGAACTCTCAGAAGGCTAGAAATGGACCTACCCTATGACCCTACAATTCCTCTCCTGGGGATATATCCTAAGGAACCCAACACATCCATCCAAAAAGATCTGTGTACACATATGTTCTTGGCAGCACAATTTATAATAGCCAAAACCTGGAAGCAACCCGGGTGTCCAACAACAGATGAGTGGCTGAGCAAGTTGTGGTCTATATACACAATGGAATACTACTCAGCTGTAAAAAATGGTGACTTCACCGTTTCCAGCCGATCTTGGATGGACCTTGAAAAAATCATGCTGAGTGAAATAAGTCAGAAACAGAAGGATGAATATGGGATGATCTCACTCTCAGGCAGAAGTTGAAAAACGAGATCAGAAAAGAAAACAGAAGTAGAACCTAAAATGGATTTGACATATCACACCAAAGTAAAAGACTCGGGTAGGTGGGTGGGTGGGGAGAATACAGATCCATGAAGGATGACAGAGGACCTAGTGGGGGTTGTATTGTTATATGGGAAACTGGGGAATGTTATGCATGTGCAAACTATTGTATTTACTGTTGAATGTAAAACATTAATCCCCCAATAAAGAAATTTAAAAAAATATGGGGTCAGCCCTGGGGCCTGCGGGAGGAGCGGGGATGCAGGTGAGGCGTGGCCCAGCTCTGGTGCTCAGTGACAGTCCTGCCACTTCATGTCGTTAGAATCCTTGTTGGCTCAACAGAAATTGAACCTGACCAATTAAATAGGATTGAATGAAGACCAAGGAGACCACTGGAAATTTTACATTGCAGGAGTGAGTTATTTAAACGTGGCCCCCCATGTGGTCTGGGAGGTGGCGCAGTGGTAAAGCTTTAGACTCTCAAGCATGAGGTCGCGAGTTCGGTCTCCGGCAGCACATGTGCCAGAGTGATGTCTGGTTCTTTCTCTCTCCTCCTATCTTTCTCATAAATAAATAAAATCTTTTTAAAAAAAAGGTGGCCCCCCCAGAGATGAGACAAGAAGCATCAGACGGCATTGGTCCTGTGAAGTCATTGAATACATTTTAGAACAAAATCTCTCTTTTCAAAAGACACACACACAAGATTTATTCCTTTATTAATGAGAGGGAAAGAGGATAGAGAACCAAAGCATTGGGGGGCCGGGTGGTGGTGTGCCTGGTTGGGTGCACACATTACAGTGCATAAGGACTCAGAGACTCCGGTTCAAGCCCCCAGTCCCCACGTGTAGAGGGAAAGTTTTGTGAGTGGTGAAGCAGGGCTGCAAGTGTCTCTCTGTCTCTCTCCCTCTCTGTCTCCTCCTCCCCTCTTGATTTATGGCTGTCATTATCCAATAAATAAATAAAATTAAACATTTAAAGAGAAAAGGGGCCAGGTGGTGGTACAACTGGCTAAGTGCACATGTTACAGTGCGAAAGGACCCAGATTTGAGCCCCTGGCTCCCACCTGCAGGGAGAAAGCTTCACAAATGGTGAAGCTTCAGGGCTGCAGGTGTCTCTTTGTCTCTCTCCCTCTCTATCTCCCCCTCCCCTCTCGATTTCTGGCTATCTCTATCCAATAAATAAATAAAGATAATATAAAAAATGTAAAAAAAGAAAATATAAAAAAATAAAGAGAGAGAGAGAGAGAACCAGAGCATCATTTCAGCATACTCAAAGCCAGGGATTGAACCTAGGACCTTATATCTGAGAGTCCAACATTGCATCCACTGTGCCACCTCTTTGTAAGTGGAGTCATCACGCTGCAGGGCAGCCGGCATCAGCACTGCATTCCTGTTCAGAGCTGAATACCACTGGGTGTGCCTGAACCTCGTACTGTGTGTCCATTCCATGGACAGCTGGGCTGTTTTCTCTTTGCTGGCTGTGACTAACACTGTGGTGGCCAGTGTCCAAGCACTTTACTAACATCCTGCTTTCCATTCTTCCTTGTATCTACCTGGAACTGAAATCACCACTGGGGCTGGTGGCGGAGGGGGGAGGGGTGCCCCTGGTTTAGCACATGTATTGCTCTACCCAAGGACCCAGGTTCAAGCCTCCAGTCCCCACCTATAGGAGAGAAACTTTACAAGAAGCTTTACAAGTGGTGAAACACAGCTGCAGGTGTCTGTCTCTCCCTCTCTCCTCCTCCTATTCCATCTCAAATTCTCTCTGGTCTATCAAATAAAATAAATAAAAAATTGTTTTAAGATTTTATTTATTAATGGAAAGATAGGAGGAGAGAGAGAGAGGAAAAAAAAAAAAACAGACATCACTCTGGTACATGTGCTACCAGGGATTGAACTCAGGACCTCATGTTTGAGAATCTAGTGCCTGGGTGGAGGGTAGATAGCATAATGATTCTGCAAACAGACTCTCATGCCTGAGGCTCCAAAGTCCCAGGTTCAATCCCCCATACCACCATAAGCCAGAGCTGAACAGTGCTCTGGCTAAAAAAAATAAAATAAAATAAAATAAAATAGAATCTAGTGCCTTAGCCACTGTGCCACCTCCCAAACCACAATAAAGTTTTTTATTTATTATTTTTTTTTATTTAAGTACTGGCTTCTATTGTAACTGAGAGTTCTTTTTTGAGGAACTGCCGAACCCCTCCTCACACTGATTCTTTCAGTTTATCTTCCTGCCACTGGTCCCCCAATCCTCTGCCTTCTCTATCATCTCACCAACTCTGTTTCTTTTTATTTTCTTTTTTTTTTTTAAAGATTTTATTTATTTATGAGAAAGACAGGAGGAGAGAGAAAGAACCAGACATCACTCTGGCACATGTGCTGCCGGGGATCGAACTTAGGACCTCATGCTTGAGAGTCCAAAGCTTTATCACTGCGCCACCTCCTGGACCACCTCTGTTTTTTTTTTTTTAAAGACTGTTTTATTTACCTTATTTTTAGTCACCACTGGAACTTCACCACCTCAGGCTGGCTTTCCCTGCCCCCCCATACAAAGACAGAGATAAGGACAGAGACAGAGAGAGAGCGACACCACAGAAGCTTCCCCCAGTGTGATGGCGGCCAGCCTTGAGCCTGGCTCTCGGAACACAGCAAGCAAGAGAGCCGTCATGCTGGTCTTCAAGGTTTATGTTTTTCAAAGGTCTGTTTATCAAAGGGGCCAGGCAGTGGCACACCTGATTAAGCACACATATCACCAGGCAGAAGCACCAGGATTCGACTCTCTTTTTCTCCCTCTCGCTGCCTCCCCTCTTCTCTTACTTTCTCTCTGTCCTGTCAAATAAAAACAGAAAGAAAAAAATAGCCTCCAGGAGCAGCGGATTCATAGTGCAGGTGTCGAGCCCCTGTGATAATCCTGGTGGCAAAAAAAAAAAAAGGGGGGGGGGGGAGTCGACGGTAGCGCAGCGGGTTAAGCGCACGTGGCGCAAAGCGCAAGGACCGGCATAAGGATCCGGGTTCGAGCCCCCAGCTCCCCACCTGCAGGGGAGTCGCTTCACAGGCGATGAAGGTGAAAGACAGACACAGGCAGGTGTCTGTCTTTCTCTTCCCCTCTCTGTCTTCCCCTTCTCTCTCCATTTCTCTCTGTCCTATCCAACAATGACGACATCATCAACAACAATAACAACCATACGACAGGGCTATAACAACAAGGGCAACAAAAGGGAAAAATAAATAAATATAAAAAATGTTATAAAAGAAGTTTGCTTATCAATGTGTTAATCTACAAGAGGGAGAGAGAGGATGAGAGTGCCACTCTGGCATATGGGATACCCGGGATCCAATTCAGCACCTCATGTCTGAGAGCCCAATGCTCTGCCCACTGTGCCACCTCCCGGGCCACTCTCATTCCTTTCTTTAGTTAATTATGTGGCGGCAGGGGAAGTGGGGCAGGGGCAAAACATGGGCCCTGCACACAGGGGCTCCGGAGCTGTCCCTGGACTACACACACTGAAGCGGTGCTCTGTTCTCCCTCTCATTAAATAAAGCAATCTTCAAATAGTGGGAAGTCAGGGCCAGGCCTTGGTGCACCCGGTTAAGTGCTTATATCACCATGCTTGAGGATCTGGGTTCAAGTCCCTACTCCCCACCTGCAGAGAGGAAACTTCATAAGCTTTAGAGCAGGGGAGGGAAGGGGAGATAAGGAAAAGGAAGCAGGGAGAGGGAGAGACAGAGATACCTGCAGTCCTGCTTCACCACTTGCAGAGCTTTCCCCCTGCAGGCGGAGACCAGGGCCTCGAACCTGGGTCCTTGGGCATTGTAACATGGCATTCAATCAGATGGGCCTCCACCCTTTTTTTCTTTTCTTTTCTCTTTCCTTTTTTGCCAGAGTACTGCTCAGCTCTGGCTTATGGTGGTGTGGGGGACTGAACTTGGGGCGTAGGAGCCTCAGGCATGATAATCAGTTTGCATAACCATTATACTACCTTCCCCCACCCCCCTTTTCATCTGATAGTATAGAGGGAAATTGAAGGTGAGTGGAATCTACAGAAAGAATATATAGGTCTCTCTCCCTCTCTATCTTCCCCTCTCCTCTCAATTTTTCTCTGTCCTGTCCAATAAATAAATTGTCAGAAGTCACCCTGGTGGGCACAGGGTGGCGTCTCACTGTGTTCTGGTCTGCATTCCCCTGGATGGTGGCATCTTTTCCTGTGCCCACTGGCTGTTTATTTATCTTGATCTGAGAAGTGTCTGTTCCCCTCTGCCCGTGTTTGATTGGGTGTCTGGTGGCGCTGTTGGGAGGTGTTTTTTTCTCACACACATTTGCAAGTTCACAGCTCTGGGTCACATGGTTCATTCTGATGGAGAGACCCAGAGAAGCAGAGGGAGGAGACACTGCAGCATCTAAGCTTCCTCTGTTGCCACAGCAACCCCACAGCGGTGCCAGCTTGAGCCTGCATCGGGTACCCTGCACCCTGCCCGGCGAGCTATCTCTTTGGCCCTGGAGTGTGCTTTTGAAAAGCACGCTGGGGGTTCTGAAACAGCTCCCAGGCTGTGGCCTGGGAGGCGAGTGCCGGACCTGGAAGCACGAGGTCCTAAGTTTGAGCCTTGGTATCGCCTATGTCATAGCAATACAGATAGAGTATTAAATGGAAATGTCAAGTATATGATCAAATTATACGTGTGTTCAATGAAATCCTTCTGTAAAAAAATAATTCACAGGCTGGGGGCCTATGGGCTCAGGCTTTTATTTTTGTTATTTATTTATTTTACCAGAACACTGCTCAGCTCTGGTTTATAGTGGTGCGGACAGATTGAACTTGGGTCTTCGGAGCCTCAGGCATGAGAGTCTCTATGCATAACATTTATGCTGTCTACCCCTGCCTGTGATCTTTTTTTTTTTAATTTTTAAAATTTTTGTTGCCTTTTTGTTGCCCTTGCTTTTTATTGTTGCTGTAGTTATTGTTGTTGTTATTGATATCATTGTTGTTAGATAGGACAGAGAGAAATGGAGAGAGGAGGGGAAGACAGAGAGGGGGAGAGAAAGACAGACACCTGCAGACCTGCTTCACCACTCGTGAAGCGACTCCCTTGCAGGTGGGGAGCCGGGGGTTCGAACCAGGATTCTTATGCCGGTCCTTGCGCTTTGCACCATGTGCACTTAACCGGCTACACTACAGCTCGACTTCCCTTTGATCTTTTTTAAAGATTCATTTTTTACTTACTGTAGATGATAGAGTTTCTCACTTGACGTGTCCAGTCAGTACATGCAGAGCCGGGAATTGAACCTGGGGCCTCAGGCACAGGAGTTTGGTGTGCTAGCCTCACTACTACTTTTATCTTCACTTATTTATTTTTGTATTGGATCGGGTTATACCTGCATGGTGGCCATTTCCCCCCCCCCTTTTTTTTGATCTGATAGTATAGAGGGAAAGCGAAGTGGGGGGGGGAGAAATATACAGAGAGAGAGACACACACACACACACACCACAGCATTTGCTTCACCGCTTACAAAACTTTCCTTCTGCAGGTGGGGACTGAAGGCTTGAACCGGGATCCTTGAGCTTGGTAGTTTGTACATAGCCAGGCGTGCCACAGTCCTCCGCCATATTATTATTGTTATTGTTGTCATTCTTCTTGTTGGTTATTTTATTTATTTTTGACCAGAGCACTGCTCAGCTCCGGCTTATGGTGGTATGGGGATTGAACCTGAGACTCTTTGCATAACCATTATGCTATACCCCCACCTTTGTTGTCATTATTCTTACCTTGATAGGCATCCCGTTTCAGACAGACACACAGACACTACAACACAGAAGCCTTGCAGAACCACTAGGCCGGACCTCTGGGCCTGGCCCTGCCACAGCCCAGTCGGCCCCTCCGGGAGGACCAAGAAACAACTCCAGGCCCAAGACGCCTTCAGACCACACGGACGCTGGGCCTGTGGCCACTTTTCTTATCGCCATTTCTGGACGAGCACGGAGGGCCACTCAGGACCCAGGATCTTGTGTAGGGCAGCATCTTCCTTGCACGGGTCATGACACCTTCTGTGGGGGGAAACCCCCGCGAAACACACGTTTTAAGCCATCAGGCAGGGCTGTGGGGGTCAGTGGTTAGTGTGGACGCCCTGACCTTGAGGTTGTGTGTGGTGGGCATGGGGCTGGAGGCCCGGGGGTGGGGAGGGAGGGGCCACCGAGTCACATTCAGAAAGTAAAAATAAACAAATAAATGTGTTGGGCATCTGGGTGTCTGCTCCCGGCAAGTGGGGTGGCGACCCTGGGTGGCCTCTCTGAGCAGAGGGGCAGCGGGACCCCCTTCCCCCACCTGGTTTGAGATGTAGGGTGGGGGGCAGGGGCCTGGGATCCCCCGCTATCTGGGGCTGCCCCCCACCCCCATTTCAACCCGGTTCCTAACGTCTCAACCCGGCTTCACAGCACAACCCGCCGGGGCTGCGGGCTCCGTGCAGACCGCGATGGGGCTCCCAGAAAACGCGCGGCGACTGGGGGAGGGGGGCGGCCACCCCTGGGTGCTGCGTGGCCGTGTAGGACCCTCCAGCCGCGGCCGGAGCCCAGGTCGGGTCTAGAAGGGCCTGGGCCGCCCGTAGTGGTGGTCAGCTTGCAGCCCCCTGCCCCCCAAGGCGCCGCGCCCCTCGATCTGCGAGGCCGGGGGTCCGCACCCGGGGGGATCCCCTACAAACAGCTCCCCGAAAGCAGCCCGCGCTCGCCCGGAGCAGGCGGCCGCCGCGCCAACTTCCAGCCTCCCCCCCCCATCCGGATCCGGATTCGGGGCGCGCAAGTGCCCCCAGCGGCCGGCCGGCGCCTGACCCCGCCGGGCAGGCCTGGCGAAAGCTGCCCCCCCACCCCGGAAGGGGCTCGGAGGGAGGCACATGGGTCTGGGGGGCGGGCAGGGCCACCCCTGGGTGCTGCGCGCCGGCCCGCGTCCCCCCACGTGGCCGGCCGCCGGGGGGCCCACGTGGAAGGAGGGACCGCGGAGAGGGAGGGAGAGAGGGAGGGATGGAAGGAGGGACCGCGGAGAGGGAGGGAGGGAGGGATGGAAGGAGGGACCGCGGAGAGGGAGGGAGCGCCCCCAGGTCCCGGGCCGCCCCCCACTTCTAGCCTCGGGGGTGCCCACGGACTCGGGGGTCCCCCGCGCTGCTCCCCAGCGGGGCTCGGGCTCCCGGGGGCCGGGGGGCGCGGCCGGCCATGTGGGGTTGTGTCATTGGTTTGCACGCAGACCCCGCCTTTGCCAAAAAAAAAAAAAAAAAAGCAGAAGCCGCCGGCGCCCCCCGCCCGGCCTCCCCTCCCCCGCCCCCGCCGGGCCGCGGGGTGGGCTCCCAGCTCCCCCTCCGCCCCCAGGCCCCGGGGCCCGTCCGCCCGCACGCACAAGGCGCAGGACGCCCGCGGCCCCGGGTCCGAGCTGGGCGCCGCATCCCGGTGAGCGGGGGGGCGGGCGGGGCGGTGGGCGGAGCAGGGCGGGCCGGGCCGGGCCGGGCCGGCGGGGGAGGGGGAGGGGGAGGGGAGGGGAGGGGGGGAGGGGGCGGGCAGGGGGAGGGGCGGGCGCCCGGAGATTAAGTTTTTGTGTGCGCCGCCCCGGCGCGCGTGTCAGTGCGAGGTGGCCGGAGCGGCCGCAGCAGCGGGCGGCGGAGGAGCGGGCGGCGCGGGCGGGGGGCCATGCCGCGCTAGGGGGCGGGAGGAGGAGGAGGAGGGAGGGCGGGAGCCTCCGCCGCCGCCGCCGCCGCCGCGCCGCCTCCCGGGTGGGCGCCCTTCGCCGCGGACGCCGGCGGCCCGGGCCGAGGTAAGGAGGAAGGGGCCCTGGGGCGGGGGGCTCACCTGCGCCCCGGGGGTGGGGGCGCTGGGGGCCGGGGGGCGCGCGCCGGCCTCCGGGCGCATCGCGGGGCCCGGCGCCCCGGCGTGGGGGGCCCGGTGGGTGGGGGGGGCGAGTGCCGGTGGGTGGGGGGCCCCCTGCGCGCCCCCAGCCGCCGGGTTCGCGTTGTTGCGGCGAGTTGACGAATGCCAAGTAGGCGGCCGCCTTCCTCCCCATCGGGACCTGCTGCAGAATGGGGGGGTGCGCCCCGAGCGCAGGGGGTCCCCGCGCCGATCCCCGGGCCGGGTGGGTGCGCGGGGGCCGCGGCCGGGCCGGGCCGGGCTCGCCGCGGGGACAATACGGCGGGTCCCCCGGGACGGGGTCCGAGCGCGGGCCTGGCGCCGCGGGGCGGGGGTGCGGGGCGCGGGGGGGGGCTCCCAGGGGTGCGGCCCCGCCGACCGGGCAGCCCGCGCGGCGCCCCCGGAGCGCGGGGAGGGAGGCGAGCGCGGCCTTTTGTTGTGCCGGCCCCGCATTGTTGGCCGCGGGGCCGCATCTGCCGCCTCCGCCCGCCCGGTCGCCGCGCCCGCCAAAGTCGCGGGGCGGGGGCGCGGGGCGGGGGGCCGGGCCTGGCCTGCGCCCCGGCCGCGCTCCCGGGGCCCCGCTCCCGGCCCCCGCCGCCCCCGCCGCCCGCACACTTTGCGGGTGGGGCGAGCCCCCAAGAAGAAAGTTTCGCCGGAGGGGCCGGGGAGGGCGCACCCCGGGGCGGAGGGGACGGCGGGGTGGCGCGGTCTCGGGGGCCGGCCGGCTGGGGGGGGCGGGGGAGGAAGCGCTTTTCTTCCTCCAGCAGGTCACTTTCTCCCCCTGCACCCCCCGGTGTCCCCCGGCTCCCCGGGGCCTGCCTCCAGCCCGCGGCCCACGCGGCACCTCGGGGCGCACAGGCCGCAGCTCGGCAGCGCGGCGCCGCGGCGACACTCGCTCCGGTGGTGGCCGGGTGCTGGCCGCGGGGCTCGGGGCGGCGGGAGCGCGCTCTGGGGGTGGGGGCCGCTCCCTCCAAGGGTCCAGGGCCCACGACTCTGTCCACAAGGGGATCGAGGGCTGCTTGGCCCGGGGACCCGGCAAGGAAGGAAAGCAGAGCTTTCTCCTAGGAAGTGGTGGCCTGCTGACCAGGACCAGAGTCGCCACGCCAGGCCCGGTGGCCCTAAGCTGTTAGAACAGACCTGAATGGATACACCACTTTACTCCCCGCCCCCCCCCCCACTTTATTTTTTCTTTCTGTAACGATGGGAGAGCCGGTTAAGTTCTTAGAGAGTCCTGTGTGAGTGGCTTCAGGGGGGTAGACGAGAGAATTCCAGTCTATAAATATGCATCGGGAATTTAAAATGCTAAGTGGCTGATTTGCAATTCCGTTGGATATGCTAGAGACGGCTGGTATATTTTTATCTGACATGGATCATTTGGAGGGGCCGTTTATTTTGGTGAGTTCACAAAGTGGTGGCAGCCTCTCTGCCGACTCTGGCAGAATCTATCAGACTCTCGCTCGCTCCCTCCCTCTCTTCCCTTCTCTATGCTGAGGCGGCGGGTCCGGAGCTCAACTCAGAGCGAGCTGAGGAGCGAGCTTCTTCCTGCTCAGCACCAAAAGCTACCAGATGACCTCTAGGGCCTCAAGTCGAACTCCTGTATGTACTTTGGAGAAGTCTAGTGTCTTGGAAAGAGGAAAAAAAAAAACATATATATATGTATATATATATATATATATATACACACACATACATATATATGGGTCGTTTACATTTTGACAAGACGGGGGATTTAGAGAGTGCTGTTTTTCTACGAATCTGGTTTCAGACAGAACTTCCAGCCATTATAAAGCGACATGCAAAATGCTTATCACCTTTTCAGTAGCTTTAATATTGAAACAGGATTCCTGCCCCCAAGTAAGATAGGGAAAGGAGGGGGGGGTGCATATCTCAAGTGGGAGCTAAAACATGAAATTTCCTTTTGTCTGACTACGAAGCTCAAAACTGTTCTGTTAAAGTCTCCTGTTAAAAAAAATTAAAACAAGCAAAACAAAAATACAACGTAGTAAGTACCCTTTTTATTGTCCCTCCCCCAAAGCAAAGTTAAGACAGAAGATTCTAAGAGGGTAGGGGAAAAGAAGAAAGAAAGAAAGAAAGAAAGAAAGAAAGAAAGAGAAGGCCTTCTTTGCAAAGTCTGCCTATAGTCCCCAGTGCGGTTGGACCTTAGCCGGGAATGCACTTGCTTCTAATGAAACCACTTTAATTGTTCACACTTGATTAAGTATAACAGGACCAAACAAAGGAAATAAGCCGGCATATTTCTGTAGAGCATCAAAGGGGTTTGGTCAAAGTGTGGACGTGGCCTCACCCCCTCCCCCTCCCCACCTGCCCCTGGTACCCCGGGAGTTAGGGCTGCCCTGATTGGTCCTCTGTGCCCCTAGGGTAGGGGACCCACATGGGCCCTGCAGAGGCAGGGGTGTAGTAGAGTGAGTGTTTAGATCTTGGGGTTGGAGCTGTTTTGGAACCCAACCTGGTGCTTTGGGTTTGCAGAAAATGTCTGTTGTCTCCACCCCCTCCCCCCTTGTCTAATTGTATCTTGATAAGATTGGGCGAGGGTGGTAGGGCCCATCGCACTGTGGGCCTGGGTTATTTATGACTTTGCTCGGGGTCTTTAAAGCTGGCCCTCTGAATGGGCTGGGTGTTGTTCTCTTGGCTGAGCGGAACAGAGCGAATTACTTTTTTTCTTAACTGATTAAAAAAAAAAAAAGAACTCTTTGTTCCTAAAATGTCTTTCTTTGCTGGACAGGAATGGTAACTTATGGCAAAGCTGATAGAGTGCTTGCAAAGCCTCTCTTTAAAGTCAAAGTCAAAATAAAATAAAAATAAAGGAAGTTTGGCAAGTGGAAAAACAAACACTGCTGGCACTGTAAAAAAAAAAAAAATACACCAGTGACATACTCAGGGAAATATTTTGGCCATATTGAAGACTGGGACACACCTGTTCCATTCCCCGGGAAGTAGACTTTGCTTTCCACGGTGAAGCCGGAAAAATTGCTCTGTGTAATGGTTAACTAGCCCATCAGTTATCCTCTCTGGGAATAATCAATAAATTTACTCTTGGCTTTTAAAAAAAAACTCCAAACTGGGATCCTACTCAGTAAGTCTGAAATAAACACGGCAGTAAACAAACAGCTGCAACAACTAACACACCTCCAGAACCAGCGGCCTTGCCTTGCTGGGCCTTGCAACTTTGTCGGTTCTCCTGAGCTGCTGGCTACAAGGTAAACACACCCAGTAGGGTCACATAGCCAGAGAACTGGGAGCTCAGAGGATTTGAAAGGGATATTATTGCTGGGAACTGGACGTGACTGAGCCTGGAAGGCAAGGCACACTGGGTGCCAATTCTAGCAGCTCATGTGTAAAGGCTGACTTAGACCCCTGGCTCTTAGTGTTTTCCGCAAGTGGAGCAAATTCCAAGAGTTCACAGTGCTGGTCTCTTTCTGTCTCTGCAGTTCCCATAAAGAAGGCCTGTCGGCAGGCAGGCATAGCGTATGTGCACGCAGCCGGGGCCTCAGGTCATAACCTTTATCAGGAGCCGCCCACTTGGCCCTCCATCCAGGCCACAGATACACGTTCACACAGGATATTTTCCTCTGCGCGCCCGGCTCTGCACCGCTAATATTTCCAGTGCTTGGCTCATGGCTCCACTGCGGAGGCCGGGACGTGTTTCTGTGTGGCCGGGACGTGTTTCTGTGTTTCTGTAGCCATTTAGAAAAAGGAGGACTGAGCAAAAGCCACGTGGTTCTGAGATGGGTCCCCCCCTCCCCCAGATGCCTGTATCAGCCACTGCAATGTGGAGTGTGGCTTCCCTTCTGCAAGCTGGGATCTGGCCTGGAGTCCAGGGCTGCCCCTGGATCACTTTCTTCTTGCAGTAGGCCAGCAGTTAAAGTTACAGCTTCCCAGGAACGAAGGAAGGAAGGAAGGGGAGAAAGCCCCCACCCCACCCCCACCCCCGTGAGCTCCTACCTTCCCCAGTCATTTGATCTTATTTTTTAAAAAAATTCCAGTCTGTTTGATGGCCTATGTATTAAAGAATTAAACACTTTTAAAATATTAGAACCAAAAACAAAAGCCTTTCTCCGGGGTTTGGGAAATTCCTGTTGAATAATTGCTGGAAACTTGAAGGTGTTGAGGGTTTCTTTCGATCCTGAATTCAGTGTGACTCCTCTGCCGTCTGTGCACAAAAGTTGGGTGGGCAGAGTCCGAAGTTGGCTTTTGCTGTTATTACTAATGTTTAAAACCTAATTTATGGGCTCTCTTGAGCGACTGGGACTTTGCCCAGGAAAAGAAAGGCTTTTTGCACATTGTGCAAAAAGAGAGAAAAAGAAAAGGGGGGGAGGAGGATCCACACACGAGTACAGAATGTACAATAGAGAGAGAACAGACCATTGTCTGTGGAATGTTGACAAGGGCACCAAGGGGAGCACTTTGCCTTCATTCTTCTGGAAGCTTCAGGGGCTGCAGACAGCATAGGCCCCCAGCCACCTGCATCTGTCTCTGCCAGGCTTGGACACCACCCCCACTGCAGCCTGAGTGTTTGAGGTGGTCTCTTTCCGGAAGGCCAGGGAACTAACTCCCTGTGCCTGCTTTTCCTCCCAGAATGCCTTTGGAGGAACGAGTTGGCAAACAGGCGGATGGATCCTTAGTAGGGTTCTTCCCAGAAAGCAGAAAAGAGGCAAACCTTTTTTTTTTTTTTTTCCCCTTGAAATGGAGTTTCAAGAACTTTTAAGATTTGAGCAGGAAGCAGTTGTGTTTAGGTGGGTTCCACTCCAGCCTGAGAGGACTTTCTGATCTGTCTGAACTGCCAAGGAAAGTGCAGCCCAAGCTAGCAGAGGCTGGAGTGGCCATTTCTGAACTCTTCCGCTTCCAGGAAGCCCTCTCTGTTTGCTTCCCTGTGGGAGCTGAAGTTTCCAACAAGGACCTAACTGTGCTCCAGTGGCAGGAGGTGCTGAGTCCCCTTTCTCCCTGAGCAAATGCTACCTTCCAGAAACTACTTTAACCATCCCCCCCCCCCCCCTCGGGAAGCTGACTGCTCAGCTGGTGTAATAGTCACGGTTGTGGTAAGGTGTGTGGGCTCTTCCTCCCGGGGTGAGGGGTACTTTCCATCTTACAGAGAGACTTGGAGTTCCACCCTGGGTGACATCGCTCCTAAGCCAGCACCAGCCTGGAATGGCTGAACCTGGTGGCTCCCCTTGCCTGGGGTGGGGGGGGAGAGGATCCTGTCATGGCTCAAAAAACTTCTGCTGTTTGTTCCCTCTGCTGCCGGGGTGGGCGGTCTTGCCACCCCCTTTTCTGTTGCTTTTATCCCACTTGTTGAGCACGCTGCTGCTCTGCAGTAAAAGCCAGTTCTTAGTTAAGACTTAAAAGAACCGTTGACGGGCGTGAAGATTGTCTGACTGGAAATGGTGGTTTTATTCCTAGAGTCCTCCCTGCCCTGGCCTGTGGTCCAGAAACGTGGGCTGGGTCCTCTGAAAGACGGGGTGCAGTACCCACCTAGAGGGGTCTTCCTGGCTGGCCCCAAGGCTGGCAAACTGACTCCAACTCCCGTCCCCCCCAACCCCAACAATAACTTCATTCTGGAAGGGAGGTTTCTGCGGAAGGGACCCTGGACGGGATCATAGTGGTCAGCCCCCTGGCCTGAAGGCATTGTCTTTTTTGCCAAACTATCCTGAGATGAGCCCGGGCGGGTGCAGTGAAAGCTGGAGGTGCTGTACCTGCCCAGGTGAGAAGGGAGGAAGGGGGGCGGTGCAGGGTGTGCGGAGCTGCCCTGGAGCTCCTTGGCTGTAGAGGTGAGGCTCCGCGGGTGGAGGGCTTTCCCTGAGGCCTGGCTCAGTCTCAGTGTATCCCTTGCTCCTTCAGGCCTGGCTGGGCCCTGGGTGTGTTTGTGTGGAGGGTGGGGCCGTTGCTTCCTGGAGCTGCCTACCTGGAGGGCTGCCTGCGGGGGAAGCCTGGAGTAGGGCCACAGGGGCTCCACTTTGGGGCGGTCTTGCTGCGGGAGGGGGAGCACAGATGAACAGACCTGGGGGCCCATGGCTTCCCAGACGCCAGAGACCCCATGGATGGTGGATCACCAGACCTGGGGATCCTGCCTGATGACATGGGGCCTTTTTTTTGGGGGGGGGGGGGAGAGGGTCTGTCTGCTTTGTCTTTTCTGCACTGAGTTCCTGCCCGTGATGTGCCTGTCCCGGCTGCACCGACCCCCCACCCCCAGGCCTTACAACCGTCCAGGGTTGCACCCACACCCTGCCAGACAGAGAAGCCGCGGGGTGCGTTTGATCTTAAAGACTTCTCAGCCAGCAGTCACCGCCACCTTCCTGGGGTCAATAGTGATGCCTAGGCGAGGCGGTGGGGACAAGACTGAACCGCCCCGGCCCCCAGGCACCCAGAGGCGAGTCTCCACCTCCTGGGACGGACCACTTTGGGAGCCGCTGACACTGGGACCCGGTCTGCACCCTCAACGGAAAGGGGGGTGCGGCCCCCTCCTCCCCTCCCCCGGGGCCGGGGCCTGGCTGCATGTCCCCCGAGGAAGGATCGAGTGTGGGGGATCGAGTGTGGGGGTCCAGGCCCTCAGGTGCGCCCACCTGGCGGCCCCGCCCCCGCCGGCCGGTGCACCTGGAGGCCCCACCCCCGCCGCTGGGCCTCCGGAAGCGCCCCGCCCCCCGCTCGGGGCCTTTTCACGTGTAAATAGAGGGCTTCCGGGGGTGGGGAGGCGCCCAGAGGTGGGGTTAAGAGCCCCCGACTCCCCTCGGGCTCCCACTTCCTCCTCCCTCGGAGCCCCGCCCGCCCGAGTGCCCGGAGCCGCCCGCGCAGCCCGGACGGAGGACGCCCGGCAGCCGCCTTCCAGGTACCGAGTGGGACCGAGCCTCAGCACCTTGGGGGCCTGCAGCCTGGACGGGCGTTTGTTGACTGACTGCGTGATGGTGGCGATGGTAGAGGCTGGAAGGTCCGAGGCGTTGACTGGGCACCTACTGGTGCCCTTGGCACCCCCCTCCCAGGGCACATGGTGTGGCCTCCTCTGAGCTGCCCTAAAGGGCCAGGACTGATGATGGGACCCAGGGCCACGTGGGTGCCCCGACCCTGATCTCCTCCTCCCCTAGATCCCACTCCCCACAGATGGAGCTGGGATTTGAACCCAGGGTCGAGGTTCCGGCAGATTCCTGCCCGGGCAGCCTGCCTGCCTGCCTGCCTGCATCTCTCTCTCTCTCTCTCTCTCGCCCCAGGCCTGCCCGGGCCTGGCACCTCCTGCCTGGCCCAGGGAGTAAAGCAATGACCTTCTCAGCCCAGAGCCGCCTTCCCGGTCACGTGGGCTGGGAGGAGAGGTCCGGCTTGTTTTAATTTCCTTCTTTGCCACGGTGTTTGTGTCCCCACCTGGCCCAGCCAGGGAGGCCGCTGGAGAGAGAGTTTCCACTGCTCCTTGAGGTTAATGAACATCAGAGGATGCCTGGGGCTGGGGGGTGGGTTGAGGCTTGGTGCTGTCCAGGCCAAGCCCCACATCCGGGAGAGGGCCTTGAGGCTGGAGTGCTTCTCCAGCTGTGCTCAGTCGTCGCCTCTCACACCCTCTGCGCGTGGGGACTGGTGGCGGTTTTCCGATAAAGATACCGAGGGTCAGAGAGGCTCCCTGAGTCAGGGACTCTGGAGTCGTACAAGTCTCGCCTTCTCGGGCCTGTGCTGCTTCTCGGGGCGGGAGGGATGGCGCACGGAGCACGTCGAGACAACCTCTTCTGTCCCCCCCCCCCCCCCCCCCGCAATGATTCGGAAAGCCGACTTTGCCCTCCACCTGGGTGTCTGCACCCCCACCCCACCCCCACAGCACGTGGCACACCCTCGGGGACTGGGCCTGGAGTCTCTGCTGCGCCGTTTGTTGGTGGTGAGTTTGCACCTTGGGCCCAGCTGTGCTTCATTTCCACTCTAGGATTTCCAACTTCCCGCTCCAGGTTTCCATAAGCCTCCTCCCCCTCGTAGACCCCTCCTCGGGGAGGTGTTGCAGAAGCCCCGGGAGCCCCTCTCCCCCCACCCGTCTCTCCCTCCTGGTCGTCCTCACCGCCACCCAGTGAGCCCCCGGGGTGGCCTTGGCCCCGGCCAGGAATGTGAGCGCAAACTCCCGAACAAAAGGTGTGTGCGCCCGGGGCGGGGCTGGCACCGAGGGTGTGGCCTGGCTGCGCCCCTCCCGGCTGGCTGATTAACGCTGGAGGGAGCCAGGTGCTGCCCGCTCTCCTGGCTGACCTTGGCAGCCTGGGCGGGTGGGGGGTGGGGCTTTTCCTGAAAAACTGGCTTTCCTGCCCAGATTCCCTTCCTGCCCAGACTCCCTCCCGAGCACGTGTGCGCCTGGCTGGCTTCTGAGGGGACAGAGAGGACAAACAGCCTGGACACTTGCGGGGGGGGGGGGGGGGAAGGGGGGGGGTCCTCTGCTGAGACTGGAAGAGAGACCCGAGTGGGCTGGAGGAGGTGTGTCCCGTCATATTCCGGGTTCTGGGCAACACCCCCCCTCCAGGCAGAGTCCCTAAGGTGACATCACAGCTGAGTGCTTTCAGTGAAGCCCAGGGGACCCTCCCATGGTGTCCCATGCCTCATGGGTGTGTCAGCTCCCGCCCACCGTGGCCCCCACTCAGATGCTGCTGGTGCCTCCATTCTCTGTGTGTGAGAGGGCTAGGGACTCACCCTTCCCCCCCAAAAAAAAAAAAACCAAGAACATGACACACTCCTTCCCATATCTCTGCTAAGCCCGGGATTAAGAATGTGGCTTCAGAGTGTGGGCTGGCATTGCATGTGCATGGGCGCCCTGAACTGGCCAGGTGTGTCCTTGGGTGGGCAGCGGAGAGCTGCCCGGGGGCGTGTCTGTGAGTATAGACGTGGCAGGTTGGCCTGGTGTGGGCTCCTGGCAGGCCCCGGCTTGGGACGTCTGTCTTGCTGAGGCTTTGGGACACTGTACCAGGCTCTTTGCACAAGTTTGTCACCAGGAGACAGGAAGGATGCTTCTCCTTAGAGCCAGGATGGCCAAGTGGGGCAGCTGGGAAGAGTGACATGCTCCTGAGGGGACTGAGAGGGTCTCCCCACTGTGGGGGATAGACCCAGGGCTGGGAGGTTGACAGCGCGCTTGGCTCTGCAGCCCCTCAGTGCCTCCTGTGCTGGGGAGGGAGGGGGCTTGGGAAGGATCTGGAGTGTGTATGTGTGTATCACCAGGGTTACCACCGGGGCCATCATTTCCCCCCTTTTTAAGAATTTTATTTGATAGGACAGAGGAATGGAGAGGAGGGAGAGGGAGAGAGACTCCTGCAATACTAGTCCACCACTCATGAAGTTTCCCTCCTACAGGGTGGGAGCAGGGCATGTGGTAATGCACTTAGCCAGGGCCTGGGCCGGGTACGTTTGGCTGCAATTGGGGGTCTGCAGAAACGGTTTTGTTTTGGAATCACAAATGAGAGAAAGGGGGGCCAGAAGAGAGCTCACTGTGGAGGGCACTATCCTGGCTGTGTTGGCAGCTTGGATTTGAGCCCCAGCACCACATGGGAGCACCATGGCACTGGGGGAAGCTCCCTGGCCTGTGGCATCTCTGAGTGTTGGCCTAGTAGCAGTGAAATTGTGAGTTTGCCCATCCTTTGTGTGTGTGTGTGTGGGGGGGGGGGGAGGGATTGCTGGGACTCGAACCCAGGACCTCATACCTACAAAGCAAATAAGTCGTCTCCTGCTGGTCTGTAGCGCCCCCTCCCGCCCCCCCGTGTAAAATGAACCTTTGCCTGCTGTGCACTTCAGTGGGGTTGGCTGGCATAGAAATAGCAGGTGGACAGGGCTTCCAGGGTGCCCAGGACCTGACTGGGGGGGGGGTTCCCCCTCTCCCCACTGACCCCTGGGGCCCAAGCTGTGCGCCAAGCTCTCGTGAGCTTGTTTTGAGGCTCTGGAATGTCCTGCTGAGCAGTGCCCATGAAAATATTTGCTTTCTGTTAAGACGTGCCATCCTTCCTGGCCAGGAAGGGGCACTGAGCAGTCAGGGCCCCCTCCCCCAGATGCCACCCCAGCAGTCCCTGACGGGAAGCGCAGCTCAGTGTGCAGCCCCTGCCCAGAAGCCTAAGGCACGGTGGCCACTTGGACAGGCAGTGGGGCTTACGGAACATTCTGGCCCTGGGTCCCCAGCACTCTGTGGCTGTCTGTGGGCATTCAGTTAACCCAGGAACCGGGGTGAACCTGATCGCCTCCAGGGGGCCAGTGGGGTGCCAACTCCCTCCCTCACCCCTGCGCCTCTTCCTGCTGGGCTCCAGGTATGAGAGGGAGCTTCACAGGAGTGGCATGGCAGGGTAGACGTCAAGGGCGCCGGGGGCACTTTGGTGTGGCAGGGGCAGTGTGTCGTCACTCGTGTGCAGGTAGTCAAGAGCTTACACGTGGGCGCCCTTTCCCACCAGGCCCTTCCCTGGCATCAGGCACACACCTCTGGGTGCCTTCCTGGTGAACAGCTGTCCGTGGCCTTGGTGGTTTGCACTTGTACGCCTCCCTCTGTCAGAGTGACTGCCCTGGCACTTTGCAAGGGTGACCCCAGAAGCTCGGAGGATCCTCAGGGCACTGCGCAGCTGTCACACACTCTTTGAATTCTCTGGAGAAGCTGGGCCTTGGGGCCAGGACATCTGCATCATAGCAGACTCCCCCCTGGGGATTCTGAATGCCAGGAAACTCTTCTGGTAAAGCCTTCCTGGGGTCACCCAGTGAGCTGGGTGGAGGTGGTCCTGGGGTTGGGTCTGTGCTGGAAGGTGCTCCCTTGGTCCCTGTCCAGTGAGACCTACAGCCTCATAAGAAGACGCTGTTCTTAGGAGTCAGATTAGAGCAGGCATAACTCCCCCCCGCCCCCCGTGGTAATGAAGCCTGCCTGTGGGTGTTCCTGAGTCTCAGATTTAATGGGGTGCACCCCGGTCCTCGCAGGGCCGTGCCCTCTATTAAGAAATGGGGGTGAGAGCCTTTGACACAGGTGCCAGCATGAAACCTGGGCCTGACACATGGATGCCATGGCTGAGCCACCTCTCCGGGCAGATTTTTTACTTGATGCTTTTTATGAGAGTGAGGAGTGAAATGTCAGGGCAGTGCCCTCTGTCCATGGCAGGGGTGGGCATAGAACCCAGGGCCTCGCCCAGGGAGGGATGTGTGTGCTCGTGCTGGCACCTGCTGTGTGTCTTCAGATAGACATAGACTAGACTAGACAAAGACTAAAGACTAGACATAGACATAAAGACTAGACATAGACTAAAGACTAGACATAAAGACTAGACACAGGCTAGACATAGACTAAAGACTAGACATAGACTAAAGACTAGACATAGACTAAAGACTAGACACAGACTAAAGACTAGACATAGACTAAAGACTAGACATAGACTAAAGACTAGACACAGACTAAAGACTAGACATAGACTAAAGACTAGACATAGACTAAAGACTAGACATAGACTAGACTAGACAGACTAAAGACTAGACATAGACTAGACTAGACACAGACTAGACATAGACTTCTTCTAGCGTTTGCCATTCTTCTGTAGCCAGTCGACAGCGTCAGGTTGAGCCTGATGTAAAGTTTCGAGACCTCCTTTGAATCTGGAGAGGTGACAGAAAGACTAGTCTTTAGTCTATGTCTAAAGACTAGACATAAAGACTAGACGTAGACTAGATGACATAGACATATATAATTTTTCCCCTCCTGTCTTTGGTGGGTGAATTCTAGCTTTGCCAGACCAATAGCCTGCTTCCACCAAGACAAGAACTTCATTCCTGCTGTGAAAGCACTTGGTTATGGGGGGCTGGGGGCTCGAACCAGGATCTGATGCCGGTCCTTGCACTTTGTGCCACCTGCTGCGCTACCGCCCAACTCCCTTCAGTGATATTTTTATAATGTTGATTTTATAATCTTACACTCCCCAAGATTGGAGGGGGTATAGTTTCACATCTTGTGTGTGAGACCACACTCACTACCCAAGTTCCAGCGCCACCCCTCCCCCACCTCCCGTCTTCCCCCCTCTTTCCCTCTCTGCCTCCTCCCCACACCTCTTCTCCCCGGCCCCTCTGACAACTACAGGCTGAGAGTCAGTTTGGTGGTGGTTGTTATTTATGCAGGTTGGTCTTATTTATATTCCGTAGCTGAGCAAAACCATCTGGGAGCTGTCTTTCACCTCCCTGCTGCTATCCCGTTGCATGTTCACCTCCCGCTTCTGTTCAGAGCGGCAGGTACTGGCTGAGCGGCATAGACCTTTATCCAGGCCATCGCCTGTTGATGGATGCACTGCGATGTTGATACTTGGTCCTTTTTCTTTTTAAATATTTATGTATTTATTCCCTTTTGTTGCCCTTGTTTTTTTTTTATTATTGTTGTCGTTGATGTCGTCGTTGTTGGATAGGACAGAGAGAAATGGAGAGAGGAGGGGAAGACAGAGGGGGAGAGAAAGACAGACACTTGCAGACCTGCTTCACCGCCTGTGAAGCGACTCCCCTGCAGGTGGGGAGCGGGGGCTTGAATCAGGATCCTTAACGTGGGTCCTTGTGCTTTGCACCACGTGTGCTTAGCCCACTGTGCTACCATCTGACTCCCCTTTTTATTTTATATATTTTAAACAATTTTTAAAATTTATTTTATTAGAGACAGAGACATGTAGAGGGGAAGGAGAGATAGAGAAAGAGCCAGAGAGACAGCTGCAGCTCTGCTTCACTCATGAAGCTCTCCCCTTGCAGGTGGGGAGCACGGACTTGAACCTGGGTCTTTGGACACTGTAAGTGTTAAGCACACTGTGTGTCCTTAACCAGGTACGCCGCCACCTGGCCCCTCCCTTTTTATTTTTTTAAAAATTTCTTTATTTATTCCCTTTTGTTGCCCTTGTTGTTTTTAATTGTTGTCTGTTGTTGTTGGATAGGACAGAAATGGAGAGAGGAGGGGAAGACAGAGGGGGAGAGAAAGACAGACACCTGCAGACCTGCTTCACCACCTGTGAAGAGACTCCCCTGCAGGTGGGGAGCCGGGGGCTTGAACTGGGATCCTTAAGTCGGTCCTTGCGCTTTGCACCACCTGCGCTTAACCCGCTGTGCTACCGCCTGACTCCCCCTTTTTATTTTTTTAATTTCATCATCACCACGGTTATCACTGGGGCTTGGTGCTGTGCCACTAACCCACTGCTCCTGGCAGCCTTTTTTTTTTTTTTTTTTTTTTAATAGGTAGGTCAGAGAAATTGGAGGAAGGGAGCAAGTAGAGAGGGAGAGAGAGGCGCACCTGTTTAAGCGCACACACTACAGTGCACAAGGGCCCAGGGTTCAAGCCCCTAGTCTCCGCCTGCAGGGGCAAAGCTTTGCAAGTGGTGAAGCAGGGCCGGAGCTGTCTGTCTGTCTGTCTATCCGCAGATTCTGGCCGTCTCTATCCGATAAGTAAAGATAATAAAAATTTTTAAAAAGAAAGAGAAACTGCAGACCTGCTTTACTACTCGTGATACCTTCTTCCTGTGGATGGCAAATAGGGACTTGAACCCTGGTCCCTGTGCATGGTAACCAGGCGTGCCGACTCCTGACTCTCAAGGTTGATAGATTGTTTTCATAGCATCTTTTTTTTTTTTAATTTATTTACTTTTTTTTTGTTTTTGCCTCCAGGGTTATTGCTGGGCTCAGTGCCTGCACCATGAGTCCACCGTTCCTGGAGGCCATTTTTTTCCCCCTTTTGTTGCCCTTGTTGTAGCCTTGTTATGGTTATTATTGTTGTTGATGATGTCTTTTGTTGTTGGATAGGACAGAGAGAAACGGAGAGAGGAGGGGAAGACAGTGAGAGAGAAAGACAGACACCTGCAGACCTGCTTCACCGCCTGTGAGGAGGCTCCCCTGCAGGCGGGGAGCCGGGGGCTCGAACCGGGATCCTGATGCCGGTCCCTGCGCTTTGCGCCACGTGCGCTTAACCCGCTGAGCTACAGCCCGACCCCCTCTTTCTATTATTTTTTAAATTTTGGGGTGGAGCGGGAGCAGGGGTTGCTTCCCACTGGGGTAATCAGAGCCCAAGCTGGAGAACCCCAGGAAGGGCCTTTATTTAATTAAGACGTGGGAGCATCTCCCAGGCTCTCCCCACCAGGCCCTGCTTCGTGTGGGTGGACTACTAGGAAGGTTGAAGGGGCGCCTTGCCAGTTGGTACCTGCCCGCTGTCTTGAGCAGACAGATTTGCTCTTCCCGCCTTCACTTCCCAGGGGAATCTTCCGTTACCTGAAAAGAGTTGTCTTCCTGAGAGAAACGCTTAGCTGTCACCCAGACTGCTGCCCAGCCGAGCACCTCATGGCTGGCTACGGGGGTCCGTGTGAGGGGGGCCTCAAGTCTGCTGGAGTATGTGCGGGGGGAAGAGGTCTTGGGGAGGCTGAGCCATTTCTTTGGGGGCTGCATTTGGATCCAGATCAGCAGAGGAGTAACCAGGTGACTTATAGTGTTTATGAAAACCAGCAGATCTGTTTTCACGTAGACATCTTAATAGAGATTAAATACAGAATAAAGCCGAATGCTTGAACGAGAGCTCTATTCCCACATGCAATATTGCCGTGCCAGGCAGTGTAATTATGTTTTTGTACACTTCCCAATTAAGCAGTTATGCATTATTGGGAAAACCACCTTTAAGAGATTCCAGAGCGCTTCAGAATTCAGTCCTTCAGGTAGAAGGCTCCGCGCCTGGGTTTATAGGCTTCCAGAGTGTCCTGTGACTCTTGGAGAAGGTGACTGAGTCGGGTGGTCTGGACACATGGGGGCTGTGACATGGACATGGCCGTGTGTCTGTTTTAGGGCCCCAAGGCTGGGAGTTCTGGCCTGGCAGCCTTGAACTCAACAGAGCAATAGCAGATGCAGACTGGGGGGGGGGGGGTATGGAGAAAGAGATGCCTGTGGGTTATGGGCTGCCCCGAGTTTAGACTTCCTGCCACTGGGCCTTGGGCTGGACTTGGGGTGGGAGGAGTGTTTGGGAGGCAGGTCCGGGGGCCCAACTGGCTGAAGAGGACAGAGAGTTAGGCAGTGGGGCTCTGCTCTAGAGTATAAGGGTTCACCTGCGGGCCTGACACCTTCCTGTCCCTGCCTGTCTTTTTTTTTTTTTAAATATTTATTTCCTTTTTGTTGCCCTTGTTTTTATTGTTGTAGTTATTATTGTTGTTGATGTTGTTGTTGTTGCATAGGACAGAGAGAAATGGAGGGAGGGGGAGAGAAAGACACCTGCAGACCTGCTTCACCGCCTTTGAAGCGACTCCCCTGCCCGTGGGGCACCGGGGGCTTGAACCGGGATCCTCATGCCGATCTTTGCGTTTTGCGCCACCTGTGCTTAACCCGCTGCACTACCGCCCGACTCCCCCCTGCCTGTCTTATACAGAGGTGGAGATTCCCATTTCTCTCTCTCTGGAGCGCCTGCCTGAGACTCTGTGCAGAGAAGCCGCCCTGGAGACCAAAAAGGACCGCCTCCCCTCTGCCTCCACGTAACTCTTCTGTGGGACCCCGGGGGTCATGGGGTGGTAGCTCTCCTCTGACAGAAGGGGCCTGCAGGGGCAGCTTGGCTTGTGCAGGCTCTGCTGGAAGCTTGTCATGTGTGACCCTGGGGGACCTGACACTGCCTCAGTTTCCCCTTCCTTGGGGTTTGGATTGGGGCATGTCTGAGGGCTCAGTATGTCCAGGAGGCTCAGAGAGGAGGGGCTTTGGGTAAGAGCAGGCAAGGGTGGGTGCTTGAGGTGGGGACTGAGCTGCTAGGCACTTGCACACCAGCTGTAATGGTGCGTCTGTCTGTCTGTCTCTGGCTCTGTCCTTTTCTCCTGCAGCTTTGCTCATTTTTGACAAGTGAGCTGAAAAGGCCACGTGGTTGCCCCTGCAGCCGCAAGCCCGAAGCCCTCTTTCATTTATTACCGACCTCTTTTAGCTGTTCCTGTTCTAGGCTAACTTAGTTTCTCCCTTACCGCCCCCCCCCCCCTTTTACCCTCTCAACATTTTTATTATTTGGAAGGATGGGGAAGAGAGAGAAAAGAGACACCGGCAGCACTATCACTTCTCTGCCAGGACTTGAGCTTGGGACCTCCCACGTGCAGACCCTGAGCTCTACCCACTGAACCACCTGCCTGGCCACAAACTTAAAAAGAGCGAGAGAGAAAATTAAAGAAAGACTGCCAAGAGTATTCAGGATGCTGGGGGCAAAGCAAAGGGCTGACAGGTCGGAAGCCCCATCTCCCTTCTGTCAAGCCAAAACTTAGCACCTCTGCCTGCTGCTGGGTCTCCCCCAGGGCTGAGAGCTCCAGGCAGCTCCGTCACCTTCTGGGGACACGGCGCTTGGCACCTTGCACCCAGGAACCAGGGTGGGGGGCTGGTGGGCACCGGGCGGCTCCTTGGTTCCCGCTTTCCCATCAGGCCGTGAGTGCTGCCCGCCCGACTTGGAGAAGCACTGCCCTCGCTGATGGTAATTCTGAGCCTTGGCCGAGATGTAAATTGATTACCGCTGCTCTTTCTAGTTTCAGACGTTTGATTATCCCCAGCCTCCCTGCCTCTGTATTTAAACTTATTTTTAGCACAGTCCTTGAGGCCTCCGTGGGAGGCCGACTGTCCGTCTTCTCCATCCCAAGGTCGAGCGTACCTGCGTGTGCCATCCCCCGCCGCACGGCGGGCACGGAGCTCACTCCCGCACTGGGCATCTCAGCTCGGGCCAGCCCAGGTGGGCGAACCTGACCCCCAGCCACCTTTCCCCGAACCCCCTCCTGGGTGGAGGTGAGCCTTTCTGGTGGATTATTTCATTTAACAGGAAAGAGAGAACTTGGAAGGGAAGGGGGGTAGACGGGGGGTCAAGCGGTGGCACACTCAGTTAAGCACACATAGTGCTAAGCGTAAGGACCCACACAAGGATCCAGGTTCAAGCCCCCAGCTCCCCAACTGCAGGGTGGGGGCTGCTTCACAAGCGGTGAAGCAGGTCTGCAGGTGTCTGTCGCTCTCCCTATCTCTCCCTCCCCTCTCAATTTCTGTCCTATCCAACAAAATGGAAAAAAAAAAATGGCTTCCGGGATCAGTGGCTTCATAGTGCTGGCACTGAGCCCCAGTGATAACCCTGGAGGCAGAGAAGGAAAAAAAAAAGGTGGAGGTGGGGAGAGAAAGATACCTGCAGACCTGCTTCACCACTTGCAAAGCTTCCCTTTTACATTTGGGGACCAGGGGACTTGAACCAGGGTCCTTGTGCGTGGTAACACATGCACTTAACCAGTTGCACTACCGCCCGCCCCCTGACCCAGGCCCTTTCTCATTCAGGCCGAGAGACATCAGAGCTGACCCCAGATGGGTTCCAGGGAAGCCAGACCAGCTGATCAAGGAGCAGCACTGTCCACACACCCCCATGCTGGGGGGGGGGGGATAAGTAGGAACTTTGTTTCCAAAGGCGTTTGCCTTCGGAGGGTGACAGGTGCCCCTCAGCCAGTGCCTAGGGCCTTGTATGCTCCACATCAGGGTCCGGAGGCTGGCAGGCCGTTCACAGATTTCTTTGCTGGCTGCCCTGTGCGCTTTGAGGAGGCCTTCCCAGTGCTTGACTGTCTTCCCGGGGAATGAAGTTGGGGTCCTGTGGGATCCTGTTGTCTGCTGCCCCGTGGAGGATGCCGGGTCTCCAGCCAGTGACCCAGATTTGTTCTGGGTCCAGTCTCTGATCCTCCACAGGTCTTTACAAGAGACAGAACACAATGGGGGCAGGCGGTGGCGCACCTGGTTAAGTGCACACATTACCTTTTGTAAGGACCCAGGTTCAAGCCCCTGGTCCCCACCTATAGGGGGAAAGCTTCAGGACTGGTAAAGCAGGGCTGCAGGTCTCTCTTCTTAGTGATTTAATACTGACTTACAAATGTTTAAGGTAATTTTTCAGGGTACAATTCCATACACCTCTCATCACCAGAGTTCTGTGTCCCACCCCTTCATGGGAAAACCCCTGATCTGGGCTGATTCTGTAACCCTCTGTCTCTCTGTATAAATGTCTTTTTTTTTTTTTTTTAAGTACTTTATTTTTAAGAGAGATGCAGAGAGAGAGAGAGACACAGAAACACCAGAGCACTGTTCAGCTCTGGCTTATGGTGGTGTGGGGCATTGAACCTGGGACTTTGGAGCCTCAGGCATGACAGTCTCTTTGCATAGCCACTATGCTACCTACCCCACCCATAAACAAAGATGTTTCCCTGCTCCTGCCCCCACTTCCTCTGTAGGTCCCCACTATACCTGTCGCTACCTGCTTCCAAGCATCTGTCCTTTCCTCTCTCAGACAGAAAAGCAGTGCCCGGCCTGGCTTCTTCTGGTGTTTTCCAGATTCGCTTCCCTTTCGTTTATGGTCTAAAAACATGATTCCTGATGACAAACGCTTTGGGTCCTGGTGGAACGGGGGTGTAGAGCCCTCTGGTCATCTCCCCTATCTCTTACCCCTCTGGGAGTCGGGGCCAAAATGCTTCCTGGGGAGCAGGAGGCGGGAGTTCAGGCTGCTCCGCTGAACATGATGTTGGTGGATGGATCCATTCCCCTTAGCCTGTTTCTGTCTTTCCCTGGTGGAATCTCTCCTTCTCTATCTCCCTCTTCCTTCTTGATTTCTGTCTATCTCTATCAAAAATATATTTTTTTAATTTTTTTTTATTTAAGAAAGGATTAATTAACAAAACCATAGGGTAGGAGGGGTACAACTTCACACAATTCCCGCCACCCAATCTCCATTTCCCACCCCCTCCCCTGATAGCTTTCCCATTCTCTATCCCTCTGGGAGCATGGACCCAGCCAGGGTCATTGTGGGTTGCAGAAGGTGGAAGGTCTGGCTTCTGTCATTGCTTCCCCGCTGAACATGGGCGTTGACTGGTCGGTCCATACTCCCAGTCTGCGTCTCTCTTTCCCCAGCAGGGTGGGTCTCTGGGGAAGCGGAGCTCCAGGACACGTTGGTGGGGTCTTCAGATAATTTTCCGCTAGCTTGTGACTCCCTTCTTATCTGTCCCCTCCAGTCTCGCCCCTCTTCCAGTACTGGGTGCTGGGCTCGAACTCATGCCTGCAAGTCAGGAGCTCTGCCTGCTGAAACACCTTCCTTTTCTCTTCAAGCCACCCCCCCCCCCCATCACCCTGCTAACTTATGTTGTGGGGGATACTGGGAGAGGAGGGCCCAGGCCTTTTAACATTCAGAGAGGCTACCCTCACCCACTCCCGGTGACCTGCATGGCATAAGAGGCACCCTACCCAGTGGGCATCTCCCTGACCCTCACTTGCTTTCTCTAGGTAAAGAGTCAACAGGGAGCCTGGGATAAACATCATGCTGCCATCCCCTGAGCTCTTGGCTCCATCCAAGCCACCAGCAATGCCACCCCCACCCCACCCCACCTCCTGTCTCCACTGGGGGAGAATGATTTTTGTCTAGAGATCTTGACCCAGTGAAAGTACGGGAGGGGGTGTGTGTGTGTGTGTGTGTGTGTGTGTGTGTGTGTGTATGAAGACACATCATGGGGAGGTCTCTCTCCTGAGCCTGACAGTGGGAAACTCCTGCCTCTGATTCTAGAAGCAACAGGCCTTGAGATGCTTTAAAAAAGGCCTTAGGGCAAGGGAGATAGCATACTGGTTATGCTAAGAAACGTTCATGCCTAGGGATCCAAAGTACCTGCACCACTATAGACCAGAGCTGAGCAGTGCTCTGGTTTAAACACAAGTGGGGGAGGTGGGTGGTAGCACAGTGACTTAAGCGCACGTGGCGCAAAGCACAAGGACCAGTATAAGGATCCCAGTTGGAGCCCCCGACCAGATCTCCCTCTGCAAGGGCATCACTTTGCAAGTGGTGAAGCAGGTCTGCAGGTGTCTTACCTTTCTCTCCCCCTCTCTGTCTTCCCCATATCTTTTGATTTCTCTCTGTCCTATCCAACATCAATGACAGCAATAACAACAGCAACAATAATAATAATGATAAACAACAAGAGCAATGAAAGGGAAAAGATGGCCTCCAGGAGCAGTGGATTCATAGTGCAGGCACTGAGGCCCAGCAATAACCCTGGAGGCAAAAAAAAAAAAAAAAAAAAAAAAAAGCAAAACATGGTGGGGGGCTTGAATGTAGGTACCATGAGGCTCAGGATACCCCTGGGGGCTCCCCCATCCAGACCCTGGGAGCTGTTTATTTATTTATTTATTTACTTACTTACTTTTGTATTGAGACAAACCAAGAGGGAAGGTGATCGAGAGGGAGACGCGTGCTAGTTTACTGTCAGTGCGGTGTCCAGATGTCCTCAGGTGGGGAGAAGGAAGGACTGACCAGGTGGTGGCTGCCTTGAGGGTCCGCCCACTGCTGGTGCTGCCCCAGCTCCTGGCCCCCGCTCACTCAAGCTCGGCAGAGAATGAACCTGGCACAGGTTTTCAGAGCCAGGGAGGGACCTGCACTCCCCTTCCCCTGGTCACTTCCCAGCAGCCCCTGCGGATGCTCAGGGCCCGGGTGAGAGAAGGGCCTCTCCTGGTTCTGCACCTAATTTCCAGACACTTGTTGCTTCGTTGTGCCTTGGCTGTTTGAACAGGATTCAGGGGCTCACAGCCCCTCTCCTCTCTCTCAAGGCCAGGGTTTTGCTGTGTTGCTGCTTTTTTTTTTTTAATTTTTTTAAATTAAAAAAATTAATTTTTTAAATTTATTTTCCCTTTTTGTTGCCCTTGGTTTTCATTGTTGTTGTAGTTATTGTTGTTGATGGCATTGCTGTTAGGACAGAGAGAAATGGAGAGAGGAGGGGAAGACAGAGGGGGAGAAAAAGACAGACACCTGCAGACCTGCTTCACCGCCTGTGAAGCGACTCCCCTGGAGGTGGGGAGCCGGGGGCTCGAACCAGGATCCTTATGCTGGTCCTTGCACTTTGCGCCATGTGTGTTTAACTCCCTGCGCTACCGCCCGGCTCCCTAATATTTATTTTTATTTTATTTATTTACTTAGAAAGAACCGGGCATCACTCTGGTACATGTGCTGCCGGGGATTGAACTCGGGACCTCATGCTTGAGAGTCTAGTGCCCTATCCACTGCGCACCTCCCGGACCACTTATTTATTTTCTTACCAGAGCTCTGCTTAGCTTTGGTTTATGGTGGTGCTGGGGATTGAACCTTGGGTTTGGAGCCTCAGGCATGAGAGTCTCTGCAAAGCCATGATGCTGTCTCCCCCACCCGGGGCCAGGATCAGACCCATGGACGCTGAGTAGACCTTGGGGACAGTCATCCGTCGTGGCTTCTCCCTTTGTGAGGTCCCCGTCACCCCGTCACTCGCCACCAAGACTTCCTCTTCCGGCGTACGCCGCACCATGGAGATTCCCAGAGTGCTTGCTGACTTGTGTTTATTGAAACGAGATTCATTAGGATGATGTGAAAATAGCGCTCGGCTGTTCACCAAATCCCATGCTTGCTTCTGAGATCCCAGAACTCACCTGCTGCCGTTGCTCACGTGTGGTGGGAAGTGCTGTGCCGATAAAAACCCAAATCTGAGTTGAGGTTTATTTTTATATTTAATTCAAATGAGTTTTTGAGAATATGGTCTCCGGGCTATTCAGAACAGTCTTTTGGGGTAGGAGGATGGTGAGGGTCTCTAGCTTGGTTTGGGGGTTCTCTGTTTCTCTCTCCTTCACACTCTCTCTCCCCCTTCCTTCCTCCCCCTCTCCCTTTCCCTCTCTCCTTGTCTCTCTCCCTCTCCCCCTTTCCCTCTCAACACACAGCTTCACCTTGCCAAATTACTTTTTCACTCGGTTGGGGTGGAGACACCATGCCACAAGAGCTGCCCCTGTTGCCATAGGGTCTCCCATGTGGTGTCAGGGAAATCTCTGTCCGGTAGTTTCTGACTGTCTGGGTCCTTGGACCAACTCTGGACACCCTGCTCTTCCAGCACTGCCGCCGCCTCTGGCAAGGTTCCCACCTTGGGAGGTGCTGATGGTGAGCTCTGTGCCCTGCTGCTAGATGACTTTGGCTTTAGCTTCTGGATCAGGCTGGCACCCCAGTGCTGAGTCAGTGGCGTCTGAGCCAGTGGCGACTCAGACCCGGACCCGCTGGCTGTGCGAAGCCTTGGCGACCTTTCACCCACGGGCTCACTTGGGGCTGTTTGCTTTCAGTGCAAGTCACACACACACTGTGTCTCCCCTAGGGAGGACCCACCTTTAAAACCTCTTCTAAAACCTCTTCCTGTGATCCGAGGCTGGAAGTGAGCCTGATTCACGGGGGGGCTTGATGGGACACTTGTGGGGCGTGGTGCTTAGCAGCGAGTCTCTAAGTGGGGTAGAATAATGGGCTCTGTTCTCAGAGTTTGTAGCAAAAAGCTCGTGTGTGTGTGTGTGTGTGTGTGTGTGTGTGTGTGTGTGTGTGTGTGTGTGTGTGTGTCTAGAACCCTGGGGGCTGGTACCTCTTGGGCATCTTACCCCAAACAGCACCGAAGTCTGGTGTCCTGATGGGCCAACCTGAGACAGTTTCCAGAAAGTTCCATCTTGGCCATCGCTCTCTCTCTCTCTCTCTCTCCTAATATTTTACTGACTGAAATTTAGAGGGGAGGGAGAGAGACAGAGGGAAAGAGAGAGACACCTGCAGCCCTGCTTCACTTGTGAAGTTTTCCCCCTGCAGGTGGGGGCCAGGGACTTGAACCTGGGTCCTTTTGCACTGTAATGTGTGTGTTTAACCAGGTGCACCACTGCCTGCCCGTGTCACACCCCCAACTCCCCCCCCCCCCCCGCGTCTGTAGGCAGCCCCCTTCCCCATCGCCTCTGCGACAGTCACCACCCTGCGCGCCTCGGGCTTAGTATTACTTGGTCTTGATTTTTTTGTTGCTTGCTTGCTTGGTATGTTTTTGGTTTGTTTTTTCCCCCTTTTGTTGCCCCTGTTTTTTATCGTCCTTGTTATTGATGTCGTCGTTGTTGGGTAGGACAGAGAAATCAAGAGAAGACAGGAAGACGGGGAGAGAAAGACAGACAGACCTGCTACGCCGCCTGTGAAGCGACCCCCCTGCAGGTGTGGGGAGCTGGGGGCTCGAACCGCGATCCTGATGCCGGCTTTTGCGCTTTCCACCATGTGTGCTTAACCCGCTGCGCCACCACTCGGCTTCCCTTGGCTTGGGTTTACTGGCACAGTCTGGGCAGAGATACTGGGTAAGCCTTGACTGCCGACATCTGACGTGTGACTGCTACCACTTGATTCCCAGTCATCTTACACAGTGGCCTCTCTCGCAAGCAGGGAGGACACCCGGAAGAGGCGAACTTGTCATCTCTCAGTATCGTGTTGCCGTATCGTGTTGCCGGCTGTGATCACATTGTATCCAGACCTCACAAGGAAACTTTTGTGCTAGTGTGTGTGTGTGTGTGTGTGTGTGTGTGTGTGTGTGTCTCCACCCAAGAATTTCATGTAACGTGTATATACACACACACACGTATGTGTAGACACTTTATTTAAAAAATTATTTTTTTAATATTTAGTTTCCCTGTTATTAATGTCATTATTGTTGGATAGGACAGAGAAATGGAGAGAGGAGGGGAAGACGGGGAGAGAAAGACAGACACCTGCAGACCAGCTTCACCGGGATCCTTACACTGGTCCTTGCACTTTGCTCCACGTGCACTTAACCCATTGCACGAAGCCCGACCTCCTGTGTGGACACTATAAAGTGCAGTTATAACCATGCAGGTTGTGCTGTGTAACTACTCTCCTTAACACCCCCCCCCCCACCCACACACACACACAGACACTCTTGAGATATCTGGGAGCTGTTTCAGCCTGGCTCAGTCTTGTCTGGCTGTCTGTCCACTCGGGGGGGCCTGTGCCCAGGGCACCTGCCCTCCAGCTCCGAGCCCCTCTGAATGAGGCTGTGTGGTGTGCACTGGCTTCTGCACGGCCTGTCTTTCTACGGACATGTGTTTTCATTTCCCGGGGGCAGATCCCTGGCAATGGCTGGGTCACAGAGGAGATGCGCATGCATGTTTCATTTTATAAAGCGCCTATAAAATCTTTACACTGCTCCCAGTCATGGCAGGAACGGTGGAGGCCTGTCTAAGCCACTTGACAGAGAGCCTGAGGCTTCCTGCCTGAGGGTGGGGCGAGCAGGTGTGGCACCCTGGAGGACACAGAAGCAGAAGCCACACCTTTTGTGATGCTGGGGGGGGGGGGCGTCGAGGACACCTGCATCTTGGACTTTGCTGGATGTTGAGGTGGCTGTGCCTCCTCATTGCTGCCGCCCCCCAGGCCTCGGTGAAGTGTGAAGGCCGGGGCTTCTTCCTGGTCTCTCCCTGGTGAGTCTCTGGGCAGCCCGGCTGTGAGAGTTCTGGTTTGTGACAGTGAGGGCTCAGGTGGGCCAGGTGTTCTCAGGCCAGCTGCCACCTTGCTGGGCCCCTGGGTTGGGCATGTGGAGACCTGGCTTCTACAGAGACTAATGTGGCCTCCAGTGGGTCTCAAAAGAGTTCTTTGTGGGTGTTTTTGGTTTTTTTTTAAATTTTTATATTTATTTATTTATTTCCCTTTTGTTGCCCTTGTTTTTTATTGTTGTAGTTACTGTTGTTATTGATGTTGTCGCTGGTGGACAGGACAGAGAGAAATGGAGAGAGGAGGGGAAGACGGGGAGAGAAAGACAGACACCTGCAGACCTGCTTCACCGCCTGTGAAGCGACTCCCCTGCAGGTGGGGAGCCGGGGGCTCGAACCGGGATCTGTACACCGGTCCTTGCGCTTGGCGCTACGTGCGCTTAACCCGCTGCGCTACCGCCGGACTCCCTGTGGGTGTTTTTCTTTCCATGTATGTTGTTCAAGTTTGAGCCACAGCTCTATATGAGAATGACACAGAGTGAGTGATCTCTGTCGGAGTGAAAAGATTCCAGCCTGGGAGCAGTGGAGATCCAGAGACTGGCAGGCTGAGTCCTCCCCTCACGCCCGGCCGGTCCAAGAGTGGGCGCTCACTGTCCTCTGGCTGGGCCCAGCATCACCAGGGTGCCGGTCCCGAGTCCCGAGCCCCTTTGGATACTGTGTATGTGACTCGCTTGGCACCGGCGTTTCGCTGACTCTGTCATCCGATCTGTTTGCCAGGAGCTGGGGTGGCCCGGGGACAGCGGGGCCGGGGTTCCGGCGGGCCACTGCTCACTAAGCGTTTTCTGCAGAAAGAGCAGGCCTCACCCTCTTCGTGAAAGAGAGCTGCCTTTGTGTGGGGGGGGGCGGTGGGACTCGAGCATCCCCTGGCATCCAAGATGCTCTGGAGCTTCCTCCAGTGCCCTGGTGCCTCCCACGTGGTTCCAGGGTCCTTGCCGGTGAGCTGTCTCTGGCCTCTGGACTGCATCTGTCAGCATCATTAGTCATTTATTTAGCTATTTGTGGTGCCAAGAAATGAACCCAGGGCTCTGTTGAGAACTCCCTGGCCTTCTCCCCCCTCCCCCCCTCCGCCGCCGCCCCCACCAGAGTTATTGCTGGGGGTCGATGCCGTTATGACAAATCCACTGCACCTTCAGCCCCTCATTTCTTTCTTTTTCCTTTTTTTACTTGACAGGACAGAGAGATGTAGAGGTGGAGGGAGAGAGACGCCTGCAGGTGGAGAAGCAGGACTCGAACCTGGGTCCTTGCACATGGTAATACATGCACTGGGTGTGCCGCTGCCTGCCCCCGTCTCCTTTATTATTCTGTGTTTCTTGAGAGACAGCAGAGCACTGCTTCATCATTCACGGAGCTTCCCAGTACAGTTGACGGCGTCCCAGTGTGGTGCCAGAGATTGAACCCAGGGCCTCAAACACAGCATCAAGTCGCTTCTGTATCGGTTAAGCTTCCTCCTCTGAATCGACCCCCAGACAGATCTTTTTAAATGTATTTTATGTGTTCATTATTGACAGAGACGGAAATTGAGAGGGAGAAGAGGGGGAGACAGCCACAGCCCTGTTTCGCCACTCAGGAAGCTTCCCCCCGCAGGTGGGGGCCAGGGGCTTGTGCGCTGTAATGCGTGCGCTCCCACCCCCCAGTCTTAAACCAGGGGGAAAAGATGTTGGGGGAGACCCCTTAGTGGTTATGCAAAGAGACATTCTTGCCTGAGGCTCCAGCATCCCAGGCTCAGTCCCCAGCACCGCCATTAGCCAGAGCTGAATAGGGGTCTGGTTTTTTTAAAAAAAAGTTTATAGGAAACGGAAAGGGCCGTGGAGAGCAGCCAGTGCTGTGCATAGTGCCCCCCGGACAGGTGGAACCGACCAGGTGGTCACTGCTCCAGTGCGAGGCGACGGCTCCGGGGGAAGGCAGGTGGATTGCACGCCCTTGGGTGTTTTCATGGGGCCTGTGTTTCGTCCCGAATAAGCACCCACATATGTAGGTCATTGACTTAGAATGAGTTCAGCTTTTTCTTTGCATCTGATTAACACAGACTTAAGTGGGGCCTGGAACTCCCCCAGGCCTCGGCAGGACACCTTTGCCCCCTTAGAAGAGCATCAGGGGTGTGACTTGGTGAGGAGCCCGCGGTGGCTGCCGTCAGCTCTCTGGCCTCCTTGGGATCAGGACTGGGCGCCTCATCCCGGAGCAGGGGGCTGCGGAGGGAGAGGGCCTGTGGGGAAAAGGCCAGTGCTGTGTCTCCTTAGCGCTGGGGACTGGGGACTGGAGTATTTCAAGAAGCCCGCCCGCGACCACCTTGGGAGAAAGGTACGTGACGGGTTTCAGAACCCTGGGCGCGAGCTGGGCCTGACAGCTGGGCCTTCTCTCTCTCTCTCAAGTGATGGTTTCCATCTGAAATGTCCCCAGCATAAAACGGCTTTGATCATGTTAGCTTTTTATGCTGCGTGGTAAAACTCTCGGGGAGGGGCGCTGGGGAATTTTTGGGGGGAGAGGTGCTCACTTTGGAGAATGAGGAGTGGAGTTTTTCAGCTTCCTCAGTAAGTGGCTGTCCAAGATTTGCTCAAACTCAGGGAGGAAAAGGAAAGGGAAAAAAAAGGGAGTATTTCCCCTGTGTACAGTGGTGATGGTGCATTTGGGGCGCGGGAGGGAGGGAGGGGGGCGCTTTCACCATCCTCACTGAGAAATTCCTGTGGAAGGAATTGTAACCCTGGAGTCCATCCAGGCAGAAGGGACAGCCATGCCTGTGATTTTTTTTTTTTTTTTTCCCCTTCTCCTTTTGGATTCTTTGAATCGGCGGGGAGTGAGCAGGAGTACTTCGTCCTCCTGTGCCAGCACTCCTTAAAAGGGAGCCGGCAGACAGCGCAGAGGACCGAGCAGAGCTCCACAAAGACTTGGCCAGCCGGCTGCGGTATGGCCTAGTTGATCACAAAGGACTGCCATGGAGTTGGGGTCACCGGCGAGACCCCACCACTGTCACCACCAGCCACGGGGACAGCAGGAGAGCAGTTCCCCGCTCAGCCCTGGCAGGTGTCTGACCTCAGGTGATCTGCAGGGTCGCCGGCTCCGGAACTTTCCCTGAGTTGGGGCCGGGTGGTGGCCGCAGGCCAAGCCAGCCTGCAGCCCGGAGGTCTGGGCTGTTCCAGCTGCTGCTGTTGCTTTCAGTTTTGCCAGGTGGGGGAGCCGGGAGCCGGGGGTTGGCCTGCCCAGCGCCGCGGTCTCCGAGGTGGTCCTCCTCCTCTTGGGCTGCCATCGCCTGGGAAGGTGCCCCGAAAGCACTTGCCAGCTGCAGGGAGAAGGCGGGAGTGTGGGCTCTGCCTTGGCACCCTGGTCCCCGTTCAGCCTGAATCAGTCAGCAGGTGCCCCAAAGACAGGAATCACCCCAAATTGCTGTGCAGGACAAAATCTTGGTCAAATGCAAACAGCACGCCCTCTCTAGACAGAGCTGCTTGGTTCTGGAGTTGAGCACAGGGGGAGTTCTGGGGATTTGATCCCAGGTTTGGTATTTGTGTCCTCTCCTCTGGATAGAGACAAATCGAGAACAAGAAAGGTACCCATAGTACCACTTCACCAATCCTGACGCTTCCCCGTGTGTGAGGGGACGGACGGGGGACTTGAACCCTGGTCCCTGTGTGTGTGAACATGCACTTAAACAGGGGCATCACCACCCAGCTCCAGTAGTTATATATATATATAATATTTATTTATTTACTTATTCCCTTTTGTTGTCCTTATTGGTTTTTTATTGTTGTAGTTATTGGTTATTGTTGTTATTGATGTCGTCATTGTTGGATAGGACAGAGAGAAATGGAGAGAGGAGGGGAAGACAGAGAGGGGGAGAGAAAGACAGACACCTGCAGTCCTGCTTCACCGCCTGTGCAGCGACTCCCCTGCAGGTGGGGAGCCGGGGGCTCGAACCGGGATCCTTATGCCGGTCCTTGCGCTTTGCACCACCTATGCTAACCTAACCCGCTGTGCTCCCATATATATGGCGCATTACTGGATCTGGGCGGTGGTGCTCAGGGCTGAGTGCTCATGGCACCCTGCACATGGACTAGGGTTCAAGCTCCCAGTCCCCACCTATAGGAGGGAAGCTTTACTAGCAGTGAAGCTGATCTGCAGGGGTCTCCCTCCTTCCCTGTCCCTGTCTCTTTCTGTCTCCTCCTCCTCTCTCTCTCTCTCTCTCCCCCCCTCCCCCGCCTCCCTCTCCCTCTCTCCCTGTTTCCCCACCCTTCACAATTATTCTGTCTCTATTCAATAAGTAACAAGTCAGATTGATACCACAGTTCCCAAATTTCCCCTGCTGTCATGGGGGCCACGGGCCACGGGACTCAAACAGCCACCTTCCCAGGGGAGCTAGCTCACCTGGCCGGCTTGATATTTTTTTAAATCAAACTTTAAAAGAAAAAGGAATCGGGAGTCGGGCGGTAGCGCAGCGGGTTAAGCGCAGGTGGCGCAAAGCACAAGGACCGGCATAAGGGTCCGGGTTCGAACCCCGGCTCCCCACCTGCGGGGGAGTCGCTTCACAGGCGGTGAAGCAGGTCTGCAGGTGTCTGTCTTTCTCTCCCCCTCTCTGTCTTCCCCATCTCTCTCCATTTCTCTCTGTCCTAGCCAACAACGACAACAATAACTACAACAATAAAAAACAACAAGGGCAACAAAAGGGAATAAATAAATAAAATAAATATGAAAAAAAGAAAGAAAAAGGAATCTAGAGTCCTTTGATTCACATGTAAAAGCAATGATACTTGTCTCCCTAGTCTGCCGCCTCCCCAGAGAAAGTGACACCACCAGGAAGCAGATGTGACCTGGCTCCACCCACATTGCTCAGTCCCACCCGGGAGCCCCTATTTTATTTCCATAGCAGGAGAACCACTCAGCTGTCACTGCTGGTGATGCCAGTAATCAAACCCAGGGCCTCAGGCACACAAGTCCTGTGCTCCCAAGATGTTCTCTGTCACCAGCACTTGTGTTTGCATGTGAGAGAGAGAGAGAGAGAGAGAGAGAGAGGAGAGAGGAGAGAGGAGACACACTCACAGTGGTGTCACGCAGATACAGAAAGGGTCCACCATTCCTCTGGCCCCCTGGCTGGACCTGGGCCTTTGCTCAGAGAACATTCTTGAATTTCAGTGTCCTGCTTGCTTTCCCGCCCCTAACCCCAGTCGTCAGTCTGTTGTCCACCTCTGTAGTATTGTCCTTTAAGAATGTTCCTTGTGGCCGGTCAGCCAGATGGCTCACCTGGACAGTGTGTCTGCTGTGTCTTGTCTGGGACCAGGTTTGAGCCCAGTCCTCACTGCACTGGAGGAAGGTCCTGTGCTGCGGTCTCTGGGCTTTGAGCAGTGAGGCTCCAGTGAAGCTGGGGTGGACCGCTTGGTGCAAGGACGCGCGCAGGGTGGGGCTCCGTGCCCAGCGCTGAGGGAGGGGTCCTCCACACAGTGGAGCAAGTGCTCGTATGTCTCTGAAATCGGGGGGGGGGGGGGGCAAAGGTGTGAGAACCGTGGACTAGCATGTATGCAATTCAGTCAATACTAGGGGTGCCAGGAAGTAGTCCAGTGGTTAGCCCACTGGACTCCCACGTGCAAGGCCGCCTGTTTCTGCTGCTTTGGCCGGACACCTCGGGGTTGCGGGGATCCCCTTCACTCCTGGGCGGTTCAGAATAAACAAGTCCTGTCTCCAGCTTGTCCTTCACTTGGGAGGGAGGCACGGCCAGGCTTCTGAGAGGGGTTGGGGGGAGAAGGGCCGAGCCCTAGCCAGCTGGCTGCTCCTCAGACTCAGCCTGGGCAGGCAGGCCACGCGGGCCACTTCCTTCCTATGTACATGTCCCAGCTGCCCCGGCGCCCACCCCACCTGGCACCTCCCACCCTGGTGTACCCCTGTGGGCTGAAGTCCCAGGACCCCACTCTGATCTGTGAGCGCAGTGGAGGCCTCGGCGGGTGAATGGGCTTCGTCCAAGACACCTTCAGCTCTGGGAACACGTCCTCTTCTCTGCCTTGAGGAGCTGGCGGGATGCCAGCACTACCCCCCCGCCCCAGCTCCCAGCCCCCAGCCCCTCTCACCCAGACTGTTCCAGGAGGATGAGAAAGTTCCAGGATCTTGGCTGCCAGGGCCTGTTGACTTGGTTCAAACCGAAACCCAGTTGGATGTGCCTGGCTAAGGGGAGTGGGGGGGACGGGGGAGGTTTCTCTGTGAAATCGGAAACTGGGGTGGGGGGGTGTTTGGTTGCAGTGCATGGATCTGGCTGGTAGCATCTGTGCTGATTAATTTGTTATTAGGCCTTAGTGGAGGGGGTCGAATATCCTGGAAGGACTCAACTTGGTGGGCTTCATGGCGGTGGCATCATGGGTCATACACCACTGAAGCCTCCTTACACAGTGGTGGAACTGGTGGCTCCCGAGTTGAAGTATAAAGTCTGGTACCCGGCATCGTGGGGGTGAGTTAATGATCAAAGATAAGGCAAGTCTGGGAGCTGGGGTGTGGGCATGGGGGCCGACCCACAGGGCTTGACCACGTGCAGCCCTGCTGGGGAGGTCATGCCGGCACACTGAGCTGGGCTTGGCTGTGTCCTTCTCGGGGGTGGGGAACGACAGGACTGGGGGTCCAGGGGGTCACTGTTGAGACCGATGAACTGGATGGCTGTGAGGGTCGTGCGCACCTGTTGTAGGCACAGGGAAATGCCACCGCCTGGGACAGGTGCCGTGTCTGGTGCGCTGTGGACGGTGTGGAGAATGGGGCAGAGCCCTGCCAAAGTGGACACGATCAGACGTACACTCCAGCATACCCGCCTCCTGGGATTGAGCCCGGGGCCCCCTGCCCGCACCCCCTGGACACCCCTGTCAGCTCAGAGCCTGGCCGCCTTGACCCAGGGACCTTGGGGATTCTTCCAGCACGGATTCCCCCGGGACACTTGGCTGTAGCCAGTTCTTGCTTGGGATGATTCTGGGACTCCTTTTTAAATTTTTTTTTTGACCCGTTTTCTAGATCAGCATTCCTGAGCCCCCTCCCCAGCCTCACCCCTTCTCAAGCATAAGCTGGGCTGAATCCATGAATTCAGTGCGCAGAAGAGCCAGACCCACCAGAGCCATGGGGAGCTGGTTCTGGAACCGGAACCAGCCTCACCTTCCCCCAGGCCTCTACTCTGCCCCCCGGGGGCCTTTCTACTGACGGATGCTTTAGCCCAGCTCTGCTTTATTAGCCTCGCCACAGGAGGAGGGACCCCAGGCAGGACCTCAGGCAGCGGGATGACCTGGAAGTGAACCACTGGGTCAGAGAACCCAGGTTTGGGCAGGTAAAGCTTTAGAAAAAGCAGGAAATGGGAGTCGGGCAGTGGCGCAGCAGGTTAAGTGCACATGGCGCAGAGCGCAGAGCGCAGGGACCGGCGTGAGGATCCCGGTTCGAGCCCCCGGCTCCCCACCTGCAGGGGAGTCGCTTCCCAGGCGGTGAAGCAGGTCTGCAGGTGTCTGTCTTTCTCTCCCTGTCTGTCTTCCCCTCCTCTTTCCATTTCTCTCTGTCCTATCCAACAACGACGACATCAATAACTACAACAATAAAAAGGGCAACAAAAGGGGAAATAAATAAATTTTTAAAAATTAAAAAAAAAAAAAAAAGAAAAACGGCTTTAGGAATAGTCCATGCAGAGCGTGCTTGGCGTGGGGTTCCGGGTTCCATGTGGAGCTGCTGTGAGGAAATCCGCTTGGGGTGGAGCGGGCACCCTTGTAAACATTATGTATTTTAAACATCTCCTTGCTGTAGAAAGGACTAGAACCAGTGCACCTGGCCTGGGCGGGATTCTTCCCGACTCTGGGACTCTGGGCGCTGTTCCCGGTGTGTGCAAGTCTGTGTCTCCACCACTTACTGCCCCTCAGCCAGGGTTGGCACATCTGCCAGGTGACGCCCAATAGATTTGCATGTGCCCGCTCTTCACAATCAGGTGGGCACCGCTCAGGACCCGGTCCTAGGTCAGGGCCACTGAGATGCCCTCAGTTCCCCCTTCCACCCCCAGCACTGTTCAGTTGGGTTTATGGTGGTGTGGGGGATTGAACCTGGGACCTCGGCGCCTCGGGCATGAGTGTCTCTGCATAACCATTATGCTATCTCTGCCCCTGCCTCAGGCTGAGCTACTCACTCAGGCACTGGGGCTGCCGGTAGGAACTTGGATCGGTGAAGTCACACATCTGTGTGTGGTTGGGCGCTGTCCTCTGAGCTCAGTGGCACATAGGGTCCACCGGGGGCAGCAGTGTGTGACTCTGCTTGGTTCCGCCGGCTGCCTTTCATGTGTGCATGATGGATACTATCTGCCCCACGTGTCTTTAGCCCTTTGATCAAAATGAGAAGCCAGGAGGATGGCTCAGTGTTGTGTCTTGAATGTCTTGGACTCTGGCACTAAATACAAAGATGGAACTGTCATAAATGGCAGAGCTGTGTTCGGATGTCTCTGAATTAAAAAAGGAGATAATCAAGTGATGAACTAGACATTGCTCAGCACCACATTCCTAGTTCATTCTCCTGCCCCTCCAGATGCTGAACGTACACATATTTTTAAATATATTAGAATGCCTAAGCGTATTCATCTATATGTATGACCAGAATATAAGTTATGTGGGTACCTACAATAGGATTCTCGTCCTCCAACTAAGTTGCGCAAGAAGAAGCGCAACCCCCAGCAGGAGGGGAGACCCTTTGAGACGTTGCCTTTTTTTTTTTCTTCTTCCCCCTCCAAGGTTATCTCTGGGGCTAGGTGCCTGCTACAAGTCCGCTGCTCATGGAGGCCGCCTTCTCCATCTTTGTGCCCTTGTTGTTATTTTTGGATAGGACAGAGAGAGATCAAGAGAGGAGGGGGAGAGAAAGACACCCGCAGACCTGTGTCACCACTTGTGAAGTGATCCCCCCCGCAGGTGAGAAGCTGGGAGCTTGAACCCAGATCCTTGCGCTGGTCCTGGTGCTTTGCACCGTGTGCGTTTAAACCCACTGTGCTACTGCCTGGCCCCCAAGATGGTGCTTCTTGAATGCCGTTTCCTTGCTGAGGACGGTTCTGGGACTTGCATTCCATGGCCCTGACTAGGTTCTTACTCAGATTTCCTGTGTTCTGGGGAACTCTTGGTTTACATAGAATGTTCAAGTATAGGGAGCCGGGCGGTAGCGCAGCGGGTTAGGAAGCACGCGTGGCACAAAGCACGAGGACCAGCAGAAGGGTCCTGGTTCGAGACCCCGGCTCCCCACCTGCCGGGGAGTCGCTTCACAGGCGGTGAAGCAGGTCTGCAGGTGTCTGCCTTTCTCTCCCCCTCTCTGTCTTCCCCTCCTCTCTCCATTTCTCTGTCCTATCCAACAATGACATCAATAACAACAACAATAATAACTACTACAACAAAACAAGGGCAACAAAAGGGAATATATATATATATATGTATATGTATATATTTAAGAATCTTCAAGTGTTCCATAGATATTTTAGTGTGTACTGATACAGGTACGTTTTACATGCATGGGTGTGTGTGTGTTGATCTGAGGTAGGAATTCCTTGTTTACAGACCGTGAGCGTTTGCCCTGCAGAGCTTTGAAGTGGAAGGGAGAGGCAGCCATGGCATTGTCACGACAAGCAGTACAGTACAGGGCAGGGAATAGAACATGTGTCCTGAGGTTAATTGATTACATGTGTCGTACTCTTCTCTGTCCCAGGTAGGGAGATGTGTGGAGATGAATGGCGTGTGATCAGTGTGTTAATAGCGGCTGGGAGAAGGGAGTATGTGGCAGTTTGCAGTTAGAGTAGGAAGGGGTTTGGGTTTTTATTATTTTCTTATTATTTTCCCTTTTGTTGCCCTTGTTGTTGTAGTTATTATTGGTGGTGTCGATGTCATCGCTGTTGGCTAGGACAAAGAGAAATGGAGAGAGGAGGTGGGGGGAAAGGGTTTTGAAGGGTGAGTAGGAGTTCGCACACAAGCAAGCTCTCAGTGTCCGGGATGGGGCTCCATGGCCAAAGTAGCTGCTTAGTTACCACGGAACTGCTCTTGTCATTGGAGATCTGGTGAACTGCCCTGTCCCTCCCCCCCCCCCCCCCAGCCCTCGCTGGTCATCCTGAGTGATCCTGTGTGTCTTCAGTTCCATGGCGGCCTGGCAGCATGGCATCCGGTGGTGAGGCGAGCTGGACTGTGCCAGTCCGGTGGCTCCAGAGTAGGACGCCACCATAGAGCACCTGCCCCTGCTTGCCACCCAGGGGTGACCTGGCCTGGCACCTGACCCCTCGCGGGCCTCTACGTCATGGGTGGGCTCAGATAACACCAGGAACCGTGAACCCCTCGCACACGACCCCTCACCCCTCGTTGACTTTGCCAAGAAAGTGCAATTTTATTGAACCTTAGGATTGGTTGCTTAACGGAGTCATCAGTTCTAGGAGTGAGTTAAAATGCCGTCTGTTGGTGGCAGGCTAAGGGCGTTCGTTCATCAGAGAGGCTGCGGATTAACAGTTGTCAGCATTTATGCTAATTGCCCTGCGACCCTGGGCTCAAGGATTGCACTTAATAACGCGCCCCCTCCCTCTTCCTCCGGCAGTGGGCAAGGCCTCAAATCCAGGGGATCCGGATTTGCGGGGTCCCTTCCCCGGGCACCTTGGGAGATAGGAGGGAAGCAATGTGACAATGTCACCAGGGTGTGACCCACACGTGACAGTGACAGCTCTCCGTTAGAACCAGCCCACAGAGAGGCTTCGTTCAGGGCCCTGCCGGTGGATTGGGTGGTGGTGTGTGACTCCAACATGACAAGTAGCCTTTTCTTAAGGAGTACATTTCCACACAATTCCCACCACCAGAACTCCGTATCCCATCCCCTCCCCTGATAGCTTTCCTATTTTTTATCCCTCTGGGAGTATGGACCCAGGGTCATTGTGGGATGCAGAAGGTGGAAGGTCTGGCTTCTGTAATTGCTTCCCTGCTGAACATGGGTGTTGACAGGTGGATCCATACTCCCAGCCTGTCTCTCTCTTTCCCTAGTGGGGCAGGGCTCTGGGGAAGTGGGGCTCCAGGACACATTGGTGGGTCGTCTGCCTAGGGAGGTCCGGTTGGCATCATGGTAGCATCTGGAACCTGGTGGCTGAAAAAGAGTTAACATACAAGGCAAAACAAATTACTGGCTGATCATGAACCCAAAGGCAAGAATATTGCAGATGAAGATTTGGGGGTCTCCGATTTGGAGAAAGCTAGTAGGTCTGTTTTAGGTCTGTTCCAGCGGGCCCATGATATCAGAAGTCAGGTGCAGGCAGACAAGTGGCCTTTTCAGCGAGTCTGTGATGATCTGTGGTGGCCGCAGTTGAGAGAGAGAATGGTTCGTGGGTAGCAAGACAACAAGAAGTCGCTGCTTGTCCAGCCCCTCTGACCTCCTCCATTGTGTCCCCAGGGTCGCACCGCCTTCCACACACACCGATGAACTGGTGAAGCTGGAGTTCCTGCAGAGGAAGCCACACAGCCCCTCCCGGGACCCCTAACCTCGCGGACAGGTGAACTGCGGTGAGTTGTCAGTGCCCCCAGCACCAGGTAGCAGGTGGGCTTTCCAGAAGCCTCTCGGAGGGGTCTTTTCAGTTAGCTGTTCGCTGAACGCCAGGAGTCTCTGGACAATTCTCGGGGCCTGCTCACAGCTAGAAGCACATTGATTGTCTTTCAATTAATCGCATCTGGTATCACAGCTTTGCGAAGCAAAGCACGTGTGATTAAGTCTGCTAGGGTGGAGAGCAGGGCCCAGTGAGCGCCCCTGTGTGCAGGAAGGGGTCCGCAGGGCCCAGTGAGCGCCGCTGTGTGCAGGAAGGGGTCCGCAGGGCCCAGTGAGCGCCCCTGTGTGCAGGAAGGAGTCAGCCGAGATGAGGCAGGAGGAGATGCCAGTCTCGTGGCGGTGGTGTCCACGCACGATGGCCGGCCGGGCAGGGAAAGGACTCGGAGAGAGCCCCCTCGCTCCCTGCCCCAGTGGCCTGGCAGTGGGGGCGGTGGGAACGTGGTTCTGTGTACACTCTGGGAGCTTGGGCAGCATGCTGATTGACGGGGGTTCTGTCCTCTGTCCAGAAACTTGTGTATGTGTGTTGTCAGTGAGGGCTCTTGAATTCCACACCAAGGTGCGCTTACCCATTAATTTTTTTCACCTACAAATTCTGAATCTTGCATATCTCAAAGTAGCAACTTCTCAAAAGTGACTGTATTAAAAAATAGTTTTTTTTAAAAAATCATTTTATTTGTTAAGACAAACCGAGAGGGGAGGGGAGGAGAGAGAGAGAGAGAGAGAGAGAGGGAGGGAGGGAGGGAGACCTGCAGAAGCTTCACCACTTGTAAAGCTCCCACCCTGCACAAGGGGACTGGGGTCTTGAAAACCCGGAGCCTAGCACCTGATGACACGGCCTGGTTGGGTGTGCCACTGCCCAGCCCCCTCAGCTCAGTCTCCTGAAGAGTCCTGGGGACATTTGTGAAGCCAGGCGGGCGGTGGTGATGGGGTGACAGTTTGGCTGGATTCTCCACGTGGGTCTTCTGGAAACATCACTTGGGTCCGGCGTAGAGAATCCGGCAGGATCCTCACAGTCGGTGGGCTGGGTGGGGTTGAGATATTGACTCCCTGTGTTGGGTACAAGGGCAGAGGTGTCAGTGGTGTTGAAAATGGGTCAGACTGTCAGACTGGTTCTGTGTCTCCACTCTGCCTGGCACTGCCCAGGGGCTCTTTAATCGTGCACAGCAGGCCTGTACTCTGCCCTGACCCTCCTGGCCCTGTAGTAAGAGGTCCTGACGGAGAGGAGACTGCTTCGTGGTGTGGCCAACCTTGGCTCTGTTCCCCCCCAGCATCATCAAGGCTGTAGCTGTGTGCAGGCCTCACAGTCTCAGAGGACCCCCTCACCACATTAAAAACAATACACAATAAGGTTTGTTTATTTATTTATTTATTTAGAGAGACTAAAATGCCACGCTGACCACAAGTGTGGTGCTGGAGGCTGAAGCCCAGGCTTCAGACTTGACACATCATGCCCGCTGTTGGTTAAGCCATCGTCCCAGCCAGGTGTGTGTGTGGTGGGTGGGGGTGGGGGCTTGGAGGAGCCCCAGCCTGTGCCCCCCACCCCTGACCCCAGTCTCCTCGCTCCCAGTGTCTCCATCAGGTGGTCATTGTGGCCGGAGGTCCTGACCTCAGTGACAAAGTGACATTTGACCCTAGCTGTCCCTCGCCGATGATGGGTGGCTGTGGGCCTCTGACACCCTCCCACTCCCCCCAAGAGGCAGGGTCGCCCTGCATCCCAGGTGTGGTTCAGGGGGGACAAGAAGGTCCATTCTCTGTGTGAATCTTTCCGTTCAGGATCTGTTCGTCCTGCATCTGTGATCTTCAGACCTGTAACAAGTGTGTCTGAACACCCCGTTTCTACTGCCCTTGTGATGAGGTGGAGGGAGCTTGGTGGTCACTTTGTTTCCCGTGTGCCACCAGGGGGACCCAGAGACGGATGCACCTGCCGCGGACAGGGAGTTGGCTCCCCTTCTCTGTCTCTGTGCTTCTGGGGCGCAGGAAGTCTGGGACCCAGCAAACCCAGGGGGCAGAAAATAAAAGTGACAGGCAGCCGGAGTGACCCAGGGCCTTGTGAGGGGTCGGGCCACTGCCGAGTGGCTTCCCAGGCCCAGTTTGTTCTTGCTTTTATTCTCTGAGAGGTGATGGTGATGGGAGAGACATGGTAGCACTGCGCCTCCATTTTTGGAGTATGGTGGGAGGGGAAACATCCATGATGCTCCGGGGTGGTGTGGCTGGAACCCAGGGCTACACACACACACACACACACACACACACACACACACACACACACACACACACACACACACACACACACACACACTGAGGGGTGTGCTGTTCCAGGCGAGTCACCTCCTGGCCCTCACCTAGGTCGTGAGGAGTGACCCACAGTGCAACCCTCTCCAGTGATGGGTCCCCTGCTGATTGTGGGTGCTTTCGTGTTTCTAGGAGCTGACTTACAGATCCAGGGATTCTAAAGGAGGTGGAGGCTGAGGCTGAGACTCTGGCAGTGGTCAAGCAGCTGAGGCCGGGGGTGGGGGGCAGCAGCGTGTCTCCAGTCCCCAGGCCCTGCCCAGGGCACCCCCTTCCCTGGCAGCCATCCCCCGTTCTCCCATTGGCTTTGTTTATTGATAGATGCTTTTATTCTCGGCTCACTTGGCAACTCCCACCTGGCCCCCTGCTGTTAAGAATAAAAAGCCTTCCTGGTTAACTAGACGCATTAGCAATTAAGATTATTCCTTTCGATTTATGCCCCCTTAGGATAAATAGGAAGGCTTTTTTTTTTTTTTTTTTAAGAGGAAAGTGTGGTGGGATCCATGCGTTTCCCGGAGGGTTCAGCATGAGCCTGTCTGCCAAGAGTGGCCCCTCACGCAGGCCGGGCAGATGGAATGTTCTCTGTGCTTCTCTGAGGCGGCCCAAGCAGTGACATTTATACATATTTCATAATGTGGTTTCTCTAGACGCGGGGAGCAAACAAATCAATTTCTCAGCAGTCTCCTATTTAAGAGACACAGCTACAACCTCTAGTAAAAGTCACAGAAGCTGTTAGAATTAATCACATGTGGCAAAAGAGAGTGCGCCCGGGGCGGGCGGGGGGGGGGGGGGGGGGGAGGATGTTCTAGCACAGGCTGGAAGCCCGAGCCCTGAGCTCAGTGGCAGTGTGTCTGTCCTGTTCCGGCCCTGTCCCCCAGCTTCCATTTGGATCTGTCCAGAGCAGGCCTTGGCCTTGGTCAGGGTTGTTGCTACCTTTCCATGATTGTCGTTTCTCCAGGGGCCTGGCTGAGCTGTGTGCTCCCTGCGCCCTGTAACCCAATCCCCTTGCTGCGGCCACCTCCCGCCTCCCGTCTTCCGGTGCAGCTCTACATTGTCTGGCTCAAAGGAGGCCTTTGTTGGCCCGGCCAGGCAGGGTGTAACCTGCGACTCCTTGGAAAATGTAGCCAAGCCCAGCTCCCTGGGTGATTGGTTTCCTGGGACCTAGGGGAGGTGTTTTCTGGGGGCTGTGGAGACTCTGGTTAATTTGTCTTTTTGTGATACTGTTTCTTAAAGGGGCAGGGGAGGAAGTGGGGGACTTCCTAGTGAAAGCTGCCTGGGATTTCCATGGGCCTCACACTTCCGGACGGAGGTTCTGTCCCTCCCTGGGCTCTCCGGGCTGTGTTTGCATTTTAAACTGATGTGTAAACAGGCTCTCCCTCAGATGTAAATAGGGTTTAAGTCATTTTTAAATAAATGTAGAAGAAAATTGTTCAAAGTTTTTCTTTGCTTGTTTGTTTGGCTTGTATGAGGCTGGGAGACAGCTTGCCCAGTGAAGCTGATCATACCAAGGCCCTGGGCTTAAGCCCCAGCACCCACGGAGCACCATGGGACAGTACTCCAGTCCTTTCTCTCTCTCCCCCACCCACTCCCCAATCTAGAAGGCTCTTTGTGGTAGCATCACATGTGTGTGAAGTCCAGGGTTACACACACACACACACACACACCCCAACTGAGCCGGCATGACAGCTCACTTTCATAGTTCACTTGCATTGTCATGGATACGACCCAAGTTCAAGACCAGCCTTCAGCCTCAAGTTGTGACCCAGGTCCCAAGCTTCTTCACATTTATTTTGCTTGCTCTTGGCATAGGGAGGAGAGTATTCCCCTGCTGTCATGTTTCTCCTCTCTCTCTCTCCTTTATTTGCTAGGACAGACAGAAATTGAGAGAGCTAGAGAGATACGTGCAGTGCTTGCTTCACTGCTTGTGGAGCGGAGACTTGAACCTGGGTCCTTGTGCATTGTAACATGTGTGCTCAGTCAGGGGTGCTACTGCCTGGCCCATCTTTTTCTCTTTTAGAATGGAATGAAATTAGTTTAGATATTTGTAAGCTACCTGGACTACTCGGAAACCTTAAAGAAGTCCCCATAAGTCCCTGGAGTACTGTTTGTTTTCCTGTGGCAGTGGCTCCATCCGGATGTGTCCTCTGATCTAGATGTGGCAGAAAGGCTTGGCAGTGCTTCAGCCAACCAGCTAAGCTGGTGGAGTCCAGGACTTGCACACCTGAGGTTCAGACAAACACCCCCACCCCCCCCCACCCCCCGCACATAAAAGACAGTAGCATCTTAGCCTTTGGAGGGGGCAGGTGGTATGCAGGTGCCCTGGTTTGGTGGCTCAGTCGCCTGTAGACAGAAGCCATGTTCTGCCTTCAGTCCGGGAAGCTCTGGGGATTCTGGGGGGAGCTGGACTCCTGTACCCTGAACCTCCTGGCCAGCGCTGACAGCCTCCTGGGGGTGAGCCCTTGGTCGCTGTTATTGCTGGAACCTGGGTTCTAGCCTCAGCGGCTGGCACTGGGGGAGGGTGTAGTCAGCAGGCTTGGGCTGAGGAGCAATGCTAGTTAGCCCAGAAACTCCAGAATGATTTCTGTGAGCTCCCTGGGCAAAGGCTTTGTCTGTGGGTGAGCCTCTTTTTTTTTCCTGACACCTGCTTGTCCCCCTGAGCCCCCCAAGAAGCATTGTTGGGAGCCCCAGGCTGCTATGGGGCCGAGGATGTGTGGCGTGGGGGCCCCTGGCCGGCTTCTGTCAGGGAGCAGCCCGGCTTGGTGCTGCCTTCGCTGGAAGTGTTTGCAGCAGACAGAAGGCAAAGCAGCAGGTCACGCTGCCTGTTTGGGGGAGTGTGTGTGTTCTGAAATGATTCCGCTGCAGGAAATAGTGAGCGTGCCTCTGTCTTACCTCCATGCATGGCGGGCGGGCGCTTGCACCCTGTGTGGCTGGCGGGCTGGCGGGGCTGACCCCACTGTTGTCACCCTCCTTCGCACGGGTGCAGAGTTTGGGGAGCTTCTGGGGTGCTCACATCTGAGCTGGGATTATGGTGGCAGCCAGGGCGGCCCGCCCCTGTGGGAGCTTCCAGAGCCCCAATCCCTCGGGGTGCTGGGGACTGAGGGGACAGATGGCCCGTGCGTCACATCCCTTGGTGGCAGCCGTGTGTTTGGCCTGCCTCTTACAGACTGGAGGCTGCGCTTTCCTGAGCCTGGAAGCCCCTGCCCCGTGTCCAGGTCTTCACTGCCTCTCTGGCTCTCGCTACATCAATGGCCGCTCTCTGGCTTCCTCATTGCAGCTGGGCTGGGGTCCCGCTTCCTCTGGGAGGAGGGCACTATTGACCGGCCCCTGGTTGCCTGCCGCCCTCGGCCCCCCCCCCCCCCCCCCAGCCTTCCACAGAGGACCGGTCTCCCACAGGCTGGCATGCCTGTCTCGTTTGGATGGAGCAGAGGATGCAGTGGGCAGAGGATGTGCCCTGGGTGAGGGGTGAGGGCCATGCCCACAGCTCTCCCCCAGTGACACACCTGCCTTGTGCATTGCTAGGGCTCATCAAGGCAGGGGGCTTGTCTGCGACCTGTACCTTGGGCAGGGACCAGGGGAGGAGGAGAGGGGGCTGAGGGAAGGGACAGGAGGTATTCACAGCCTGATGGTGCAGTGAGTGAGGCAGCCATCCCCTTGGCGCTGGGAGCAGAGGGGCAGCAGTGTTCTCTCCTTCCCAGCTCTGGCCCATTCTGGTGTGCTTTCCTGCTGGGGTTAGGGGAGGTGGGCTGGGTCCCCCCTCTTCCCCGCCAACCTGTTTCCTCATGGAGCAAGGAGTGCTGGCAGTACGTATGTTGGGGCCACAGTGCTTGGTACCGGGCATGAAACTTGGGGGTTTGCTGTGGTGTCAGATGTTGGAATTGTGTCTTTGGGGGGCCTGAGCTGGTCTAAGCCCAGCACACTCAGCACTGTCACTCCCAGCTCTGTGCCAGCCTGTGCCCAGCTGCCAGGACACCTGTTTTGAGACTTACCCGTCCCTGGGAAAATGGCTTCATGTTCGCCTGAGTGTGACCAGTGAGGTGGAGGTCACCACAGCCCCTCTGTCCTCAGCAGTGACCCGGTCAGCATCGCAGAGAACGCACACCCGGGCTTTCTCCCCAGCTCCGAGCTGGGAGGAGGCCATCCTCGGGGCCACTTCACATGAAAGGCAGTTAGATCCAGGTCACCGGGTTTGGGCTTCTCCATTTTATGGCAAAGTCTGGAAGATGCAGATTTGTAACCGCCGATGCTAATGAGTTCAGACCGTTTGAGTCTCACACTGAATAATGGCTGGAATTAGCCAAGCTGGGGGCTTCTAAGATCCTTGGGTTGCTGTAATCTTTTATCAGATTCAACTGATAGCATGAGGTCATATCCCATCACTTTTATTATTAACAATCCCAGCCGTAAAAAGAGACCTACCTATTCGGGCGGGAGAACCGAGCCGGACACAGAGCCATGGAGAGACATCCCAGTATGCGGGTGGGGGCGGGAGGCACGCGCGGGGAGGCCCAGATGCGCCATTGTGGCCACAGACACAGAGGAAGAGCTTCCAGACCCCTCTTCCACGTTAAACATACTCCATTGATCCCGGGGTCTGATTTGCGGCCCAGGAAGCCTGGGACCCACAGCTCTGCAGCTGTAAAGCCAGTTTGGGCTTCGCGAAAGATGAACTTGTAAAACAACGCAGGTTAGGAAAAGGCTTCGGTGGCCCAGGGTGGTCACAACACACACGATGCACACCACGGTGAGGAAACACGCAGATCCTTGCCAGGTTTCCGCACGGGGCAGAAATTGGAGGGCAACTTCTCTTTGAAAGGGAGGCAGCCCATTGCCACAGCAGGGAAGCGGTGTGTAGACTCAGACCTGCCCACTACTTATACAAGTGGGTCTTGTGTGGAGTACTTGAACTGTATACTCCATTTATCCTAAGTGTGTGTGTGTGTGTGTGTGTGTGTGTGTGTGTGTGTGTGTGTGTGTGTGTCACAGACATTTCTCCCTCTCCTCTCTCCCCCAATCGATATTGTAGGTGTCTTCTTGTAACCTAATGTTAGGGGTCCCCATATCCAACACCCCACCCACCCCCGCTCAGCAAAAGTGACAGCTCTGATCTGATGTCAAACTTCAGTTATCAGAGACCCACATAGTTAATGACTGCCACCTCTCCAGATTCAAAGGAGGTCTCGAAACTTTACATCAGGCTCAACCTGACGCTGTTGACAGGCTACGGAAGAAGGGCAAACGCTAGAAGAAGAAGAAGTTACCAGAGGGCTGGAAACCTACTCTTAGAATGAATGGGGGGGGAGGAGTCGGGCAGTAGCACAGTGGGTTAAGCACATGTGGTGCAAAGTGCGAGGTTCGAGCCCCCGGCTCCCCACCTGCAAGGAAGTCACTTCACAAGAGGTGAAGCAGGTCTGCAGGTGTCTGTCTTTCTCTCCCCCTCTCTGTCTTTTCCTCCTCTCTCCATTTCTCTCTGTCCTATCCAACAAGGGTAACAAAAGGGAATAAATAAATATTTTAAAAAAGAAGAATGAATCAGGGGGCTAACCATAAGGAAAACTGTTTTCTTGGGCTGCTGTCTCCACTGAGGGGAGCATAGCATCTCCCACTCTCCACAGGCCACGCACGGTGTTCTGGCTTCTTGGTGAGCTGTCAGGGAAGTGGAAGCGGCAGAATTCTTTACAGGATGCTAATTGGTCTATTCGGGGATTTTATTTTTTTAGATAGAAACAGCATCTGTGCCTACTGGTAACTGAGTTAATGGCTTCTGTGGTCTGCGTGACCTCACTGTGACAGGCCTGGCAGCGCCTCTCTGGAACTGGGCGGCGGGGCAGGGCGAGATGGGGTGCCTCTTACCGTGGCCTGGGACCTTGGAGAATCCTCTGGAGATGGCCTGCGTGTACTGGGAGGGTGCTTCTAGAAAAAATCAGGAGGGAGGCAGTTGGGCCGTTTTGCCTGGTGCGACTAGAGCAGATCTGAGCTGAGTGATGGGGACGGGGGAGACTTGGCCTGGTTCCTTCTTCCTCAGAGGTGCCGTCTTCCCAGCTCACAATTGTATTGTGGGCTGTGCCTTTGGGTTTGTTTGTTTTTATTGCCACTGGGCTTATCACTGGGGCTGGGTGCCAACACTAGAAATCCAAGGCTCCTAGCAGCCATTTTTCCTTTTTTTTCTTTTTTTTAATCTGAGAGGGCAGAGGAGAGAGAGAGACCTCCCTGCTTTACCGCTCATGAAGCATTCTCCCTGCAGGTGGCGTGCGGGGTTTTGATCCCGGATTCCTGCACATGGTGGTAGGGTGTAAAGTTTCACCAAGTGTGCCACCACCTGGCCCCCTGGGCTGTGATTTTGGGCGACTCATTTTGAAAACACACCCGTGGGTGGGCAGGAAGACGCCCCTTTACCGCTGTTTCTGAGGAGTCCTGCGCAGCAGTTGTGGGAGAGGCTGGAGGTGGAGTTGGAGGCCACCAAGTGTCAGGACCCGGGCATCTGCCCACCAAAGACAGATTTGCAAGTGAGCATAAAAATAGATGCCATATTATTGGCTTACGACTGACTACCGGCCATCAGTCGGGGTGGGGGGCAAGAAAGCTCCTGTGGGAGGACAGCGCCTGAGGTGCCCGGGCCCGGGGTTCAGCTCCAGCCCTCGTGTGGCGGTGGGAGCCCTTCCTATGATTACCCAAAGCAGGGAAGTCGCGTGTGCTTGACACCCAGGTTCGTTCGTTTGTTGTTTGGTTTTGTTTTTGCTTCTGCCACCACAGTTCCATTATGAACCCACTGCTCCTGCTGCTGACATCATCATTATTCTTTTGTCCTTTTATATTAGGAGAGGAATTAGGTGGGAAGAAAGACACTTGCAGCACTGTCTCCTCACTCAGGACACCCCCCACACACACACACTGATGAGGACTAGGGACTTGAACCCATATCCTTGTGCATGGAGACCCAGATTTTTAGGAGGTGAGTGGGGCAGGCAGGGGAGCAGCTCCCCACACACCCACTTCCAGTATTTCTGTGCCTCTGTCAATTAGAATTCTTTTTTTTTTTTAAGCCCCGTGGTCCCACCTGCAGGGGGAAAGCTATGTAAGTGGTGAAGCAGTGCTGCAGGTGTCTCTCTGTCTCTCTCTCTTTATCTCTCTTTTCACACTCAATTTCTGGCTGTCTTTACCCAATACATAAAGATAATTTTTTTAAAAATTAAAAGAAAGCAATCTGGGGCAGGGGTAAACAACACAATAGTTATACAAAGAGACTCTCATGCTTGAGGTTCCAAAGTCCCTAGTTCAATCCCCTGAACCACCATAAGCCAGAACTGAGCAGTGCAGTAGGAAAAAAAAAAAAAAAAAATTCTTTTTTTTTTTTAAATACTTACTTTATTCCCTTTTGTTGCCCTTTTTGTTTTATTGTTGTATTGTTGTCGTTGTTGGATAGGACAGAGAGAAATGGAGAGAGGAGGGGAAGACAGAGAGGGGGAGAGAAAGACAGACACCTGCAGACCTGCTTCACCGCCTGTGAAGCGACTGCCCTGCAGGTGGGGAGCCGGGGGCTCGAACCGGGCTCCTTACGCCGGTCCTTGTGCTTTGCGCCACCGACGCTTAACCCGCTGCGCTACAGCCCGACTCCCTAGAATTCTTTTTTTTTTTTTTAATATTTATTTTTCCCCTCTTGTTGCCCTTGTTTTTTTTATTATTGTAGTTATTGTTGTTGTTATTGATGTCATCGATGTTGGATAGGGCAGAGATGGAGAGAGAAGGGGGAGAGAAAGACAGACACCTGCAGACCTGCTTCACTGCCTGTGAAGCGACTCCCCTGCAGGTGGGGAGCCGGGGTCCTCACGGTCCTTGTGCTGCGCTACCGCCGACTCCCCCAATTAGAATTGTATCCTTCCCCTCCCCCGGCCCCTACTAAAAAACAAAACCAAGAATATTGATTTATCTCTGAGAGAAGGACCATTTGGGATTTATTTCCCTTCGTATGAGCTAGGAGCTTTACAGTGCTCTCTCCACAGACCACCGGGCACACAAGCCCTGTCTGCACTCCAGCTGCCAGTTTCCCAGGCTGGGCAGGTGACTTTTCTTGGGAGGCCCGAGTGACTAGTATTTCCCAGAGGGCAGCCGGGCTCCGGGAGTTCCTGAGCCCCGTCTCATGGGGACCTGCCCGGTGAGGATGCTGCTCCTTTCTTTCTTCTGAGTTTGTGGGTGACAGAGCTTGACTCGGCACCGGGTAGGAGCAGAGGGGATTTGAACCTGGCTCTCTCTCCCAGGTTGGGACCGTGTAAAATGAAAGACCGCTGTCACAACTGGACCTCAAAGAGGAAAACGAGTGATCCTGTGAGCAGGGCCCCGTCGACACGCTTTCTGTGGCAGCCCCAGGCCAGGCACTAAGGTGGGCTGCGACGGTTTTATTCTGCGGATGTCAACGCCGGGAACAGACACGGAGCTCGCGTCAGCATCTTTGCGCACTGCTATCTCATTAAATTTTCAGGCAAAAGCTGCAGAAATTAATTGGAGGCGTGTAATAGTTTGGAAAGTGAGCCAGGTTATGGTAATATAAATTATTGGAAGAGAAGACAGTTTTATATACTGAGAGAGAGAGAGAGACAGTGAGAGTTGGTTTACTTTAATGAGAAGAGATAGAAGCGGAAGGCTCTTTTTTCATTACCGATACACTCTCGCATGTGGACTTAGCTGATGAATGGAGCTAATTCGCTGCCACAGTTTCAATAACTTGTTGCAGCTGAATAGATAAAAACAGGATTGAAATGTTAATTTCTCTGAAGAAATTGGGGCACTCTTGTACATCGGGACTCCCCCCTCCCCATTAAACCGCTGGTTAATCTCTTTAAACATAGGGGCCTTTGTGGTTTTTACCTGCGTCTCCCCAGCCTGATCGGGCAGCGTGGGGCGGCCCTGCCTTCCGTGAGGGCTGTTGGTGCAGAGCTGCTGCCAGCTTGGCTCTGAGCAAACGGTCCGTCTGTGGGTCAGGGGCTCGGGACTTGATCTCACTCTGCTTTGGTTCTCTGGGTTTGGCGTGTAGCGGGAGGTCTGGGCTTTGCGTTGGAGCCGACAAGTAAGTGGTGGTCAGGCCGTGCTAGATTCTAGAAGCCTCAGGCTTGGGTCAGGCAGGGGGTTTACTGTCACCACGTTATCCACACCTGCATTGCTGTCTCTTCCCTGTCTCCATCATCTGGGGTCTTTTGAGGACATCAAGAGTCACAGTTCCATATATCTATCTGTCTGTCTCTCTCTCTCTTCCTCCTCCCCCCCATTGGCTAGAGTCGGGGAAAACAGAAGGATGGAGGCAGAGAGACACTTGCAGCCCTGCTTCACCACTTGGGAAGCTTCACCCTTGCAGGTGGGAACCAGGGGCTTGAACCTGGGTCCTTGCACACTATAATGTGTGTGCCTGGTCCCTTCTTTTTTCCCCACTATATCTTGCTTTCAGGAAGAAAGAAAAGAAAGTATTAACTTTAGCAGCAAACTCTTTGCTAATTGTGGTGTCTTGTTATTAAGGAACACTCCCACTTTCCTTCTTATTTCCCAACGTTTTGTTATGCGATCGTGTGAGTGTGTGAGAGTGTGTGTGTGAGTGTGTGTTTGAGTGTGTGTGAGTGAGTGTGTGTGTGTGTGAGAGTGTGTGTGAGTGTGTGTGTGTGTGTGTGTGTGTGTGTGTGTGTGTGTGTGTGTGTGTGTAAAAGGAACAAAAAAAATTTGATTTTTAAAAAGTCCTGGTGCTCCTTGCTTTCCCCCATTTTCTATTTGTGATTAATGGTGGGCTGAAATACCTTAAGTTGGCAGTGTATAAACCACACCACACCTACCACCAAAGTTCTGTGCCCTCCCCCCCAAAAAAAAAAGGTCACCATCTGATCTCTGTCTTTCATCTCTTAACTTATTTCACTAAGTGTCATCACCTCCAGTTCCATCCATTTTTGTCGCCAAGGACAGAGTATCATTTCTTTTTTGATGGCAGAGTAGTGTTCCATGGAGTCTATATCCATAACTCCTTTAGCCAGTCATCTGAGGATGGGCGTCTCGGCCGCGTCCACTCTTGAGCTGTCGTGAACAATGCAGCTGTGGACACAGGGCTGCAGGCGTCTTTAATCAGTGCTGAGTGTCCGCTGGGTAAATGCTTGAGAACGGCGGGATTGCTGGCTCGTATGGTGCTTCCATTTTGATTTGAAAATTCATAATTAAAAAGAGTGAGAACACAGGAGTCGGGCGCTAGCACAGCGGGTTAAGCGCGTGTGGCACGAAGCGCAGGGACCAGCAGAAGGATCCCGGTTCGAGCCCCCGGATCCCCACCTGCAGGGGAGTCGCTTCACAGGCGGTGAAGCAGGTCTGCAGGTTCTATCTTTCTCTCCCTCATCTTCCCCATCTCTCTCCATTTCTCTCTGTCCTATCTAACGACAATGACATCAGTAACAACAGCAATAATAATAACTACAGCAACCATAAAAAGAAAACAAGGGTAACAAATGGAGAAATAAATAAATATTTTAAAAAAGCGAGAACATCACACACACACACACACACACACACACACACACACACACACACATACACCCTTTCTTTTCCCACCTTTCTGGTCTGTCCCTGGATTTTCTAGTAAAGTCTGTGTAGGCGACCAGGAAGGTGAAGGCTTGGCACAGAGTGGCCTTGATGCCCCAGAGAGGAGCCCCCAGCCAGCCTGTGACTGGAGCGCTTCCCGGGTTTGGACCTGGTAACGCCGGAGGGCAGGGAGCACCTGGCAGCAGGCTGGCTCACACTGTCCCTCACGGCCACCAGCTGCATGTCGGTGGCCCTTCTATGCACCCCCCCCCCCCCGACAGCTGCTACTGTCCAGGCTCCCCCACGTACCTGTGGGGGTCAGATGCTCTCCTTTGAGGTCCCTGGTTGCAGGTGGGCAGTTAGTCCTAGTCTGTTCCCCAGGACCTTGTTCCCTGTGGCACTGAACGTGCTAACACAGGACCCCCCTCCCATTTCTGCATTCCCCAGAAACCCCTGGCTGGGGTGACCTGTACATAGATGTGCCTTTGGGGTCCGGGGGCCTCATGTCCAGCCCACCCCCAGCTCCAGGAGCCCCACAGGCTGACATCATAGTCCATGCAAACACGCAGGGCTGCCAGTCTCCTTGCCCGGCCACACATAGGAGTGTACCCCTGCTCATGCGCTGAGGTCACTTCCTGTCTAGGTTGGGGACAGGACCGGCGACAGGTGTGCACCAGCCTCGGCTCAGCTTCCTTTTCCTCTCTGCTTCTTGGACTTTGAGTTGAAGCCATCCCTGCGCCGCCCCTGCCGCTAGGAACCTGGGGACAAGGAAGGGGAGTTCCATCTGTCCTGAGCCACACCCTATGGCTGTCTCTCCCTTCTCTCTGGATGGTGCCCCCCGCCCCCACCCCCAGTGAGTTACAGCCAACTCTGACTCAGAGATCTCTTCCTGCTGCCCCGGAGGTGCTGGGGGGACGACACACTCAAAGCCGGAGCCCCCCTGCTTCCAGCTAATCTGTGAGGTTCTCTTCCCATTCAGTGTGGGGGGTGGGATTCTGCCCCAGTCCCCCAGCCCCCCTGGCTCAGGGCCCTGCACACCCTCCCGGGACACTGATCGGAGACGGCAGCTGCCATGGGCTTTGCCCAGTGTCCCCGGGCGGCGAGGAATCATCTGTCCTGTGCTATTAGGTCAGTGGATTTCTGCCCAGCTGTGTGGGGGGGGGGGTGCTGGGGGTGGGCCCAGAGTGTCCAGTAAACAGTCCCCGCTCCTCGGGGATTGGACTTGGAGTTAAAACAAAGTGCCGTGAGTGGGAGGTGTGCCTCAGTCATCTGGACCCACTTGCTTTCTAATGTGGAAAAAATGCCAAAAATAGTCCCGCTGTGACTGTCCTGTGTGTGTGTGGGGGGGGCGGCGGCAGTGGGGGAGAGGAGGGTTGTGGGGTGAAGGGGGGTGGGGGTTGCTGGCTGGAGCCCTGGCATATTCAGCCTCTTGTTTTCTTTGGGCCTCGCATCCCCGCCCCAGGGTCCAGGGTTTGCCGACTGCAGGGGCAGGGCTGAGACAGAAACCTGGCGGGAGGGGGTGGGCACAGGCAGCTGGGGACCCTGGGCTTTGCTGGTGCAGCCTCCCTCCTCCCATCATACTTGTGACACCCAAAGGCGGGCGTCCGATGCCAAGCATTGTGTGGGCATCTCTGTGACTGTCCCTCCAGTGTGTGTGTGTATGGCGGGGGTGTTCCAGAAGCTCTGGCCCCCTGGGATATCCCCAGCTCCTCTGAGTTACGAGAGAGAGAGAGAGAGAGAGAGAGAGAGAGACTGTCTGTCTGTCTGTGTGCGTGTCTGTCTCCACGTCCTCCCTGTGTCCCCAACGAGATGGATAAGATATTGGCAGAGCTTGTGATCACGAAGTTGTCAAAGATAAAATCTTCAAGCGTCAGGAGTCCTGTCTGCCTTCCAGAATCATCGGCATGCCCTCTGACCTCATAATCTCCCCCACCCAGGGCCCAAAAAGAACAGCAAAGCTTTCTCACACCCAGGTCCTTCATCCCAAGGTCACCTCCAGGAGTCGTGAGGTAGGACCTGATTCTTTTCAAAATGGTGCTTTCATGGTTGAAAATGGCATACGTGGAAGGCTTGTGTTAAAGTGGCAAGATTTGGCAGTGATTGTAGATTTATGAATAAAACCACAGAAAATGTGCACGGGGGTCTCTGACGGTGAATATTTTATAGTGGTTACTTTCACTCAGTAGAAGCAGGCTGGCCCCCCACTTCTCTCCCAAATGTTTCGTGATGGATGTATGTTGGTTTTATTTTTAATAGGAGCGAACAGTTTGCTGGGTCATCTTGATGTTTCCAGAAAGGGTGCATTTTTTGTTTATTTGTTTGTTTGTTTGTTTTTGAAGACATGCAAATTTGAATTATTTTTTAAGGCTGAGTCTCCTATCAGCCCAGAACTTAGTTCAAGACAGTTCTTCTCTCCTGTTTGTCTTGGATTAGTGATTTATAATTTTATTTATTCATGAGGAATGGTAGGAGGAAAAAGAGAAAGAACCAGACATCACTCTGGTACATGTGCTACCAGGGACTGAACTCAGGGATGGCATGCTTGAGAGTCCAGTGCTGTATCCACTGTGCTACCTCCTGGACCCCTTCTTGACTGTTATTTCTATGACTATATGTGTGTGTGCGTGCCCCCTTTCCCCTATGGTCCTGCCTTCTCTTCCTTTCTAAGTCATACCTTTACCTATTATTATTTCTGAATGTCCTTCCTTTTGTCCTCTTCTCTCTCTGGGCCCTGATGAAATTGGGGTTCAGAGCCCTCTGGTCATCTTCACCCTGACATTTCTCCCCTGCTGGGAGTATGGAGCAAAATTCTTTTTGAGGTGCAGAAGGTGGGAGTTCTGGCTTCTGTACTGGTTTCTCTGCTGGACACGGACACTGGCAAGTGGATCTATCCCCCCTAGCCTGTTTCTGTCTTTCCCTCGTGGGGTAGGGCTCTGAGGAGGTGAGGTTCCTGGACACATAGGTGAGGTGTTAATTTCTCTTGGGAGGACGTTTATTATTATTATGTTTTTAAGATTTATTTTATTCATTGCATATAGGAGAATTTCACCAGAGCCTCCCTCTGGGGGAGAGAGAGAGGGACCAGAGTACCCCTCTGGTCCATATGGTGGTAGGCGGCATCCAACAGGCATTGAAGCACCTGGTGCTGCACAGCTGGGCTGTGTCTGCTGCGTATCAGGGAGGGTGCGGCCAGCCTGCTCATCTTCTGAGCACCCGTCCCTTTTTGCTCCAGCTGTGAGGCGTGCAGTGCTCGTCCTGGGGTGTTCCGTGTGGCCTGCGCACAGAGCTGCGTGTGGTCTGCACACTGCATGGTGGGACAGGGCTCGAGGATGATGGCTCACAAAGCCACCACGGGCGTCTGGCCACCGTCTCGAGGTTCCCTGTCCGCAGCTGGGTGAGCTGTTTGCCGAACAATCCCACGGGTTTCTTTTCTTTTCTTTTTTTTTTTTCTTGCCCCCGCTTCTCATCTGCCAGAAGTTCCAGATGTTGAAGAGCACAGCTCTGTTAGGAGTGTTTGTTTTCTCTCTCAGTCTTCTTGCGAGAAAGCAGTTTTGATGCTAGACTAAAATTTGTTCCGAGTACGTACAAGTGGCTTCAGGAAAGGAAGAGACGTGCTCCAGCGTGTCATTAGACTCCAGAACATTCTGCTGTCGGCTCAACTCCGCCGGCACACGTGTCCTGAGCACCCTTGTTTTGTGAGCAGTTCTTCAAAACCCGGGGGGATGTTTGTGTCTTTATTTCAGCCTGGTATACAGAAAGGCATGCGTTGGACTCTTATATAAAGTGTGTATGTTATCTAAGAACTGGAAATGGTTCCGATTGACGGTCTATCGGTGGTTGAGGCAGGTGCCTCTCTCTTTTATTAGGGTTCGTGGTTGAAGCCACTTCTTGAAGCAGGTGGGTGGACACGGAGCTGAGAAATGAGGATTGTTCTGCGTGATTACTGTTCCCCTCCCTCCCCCCTCCTTCCTTTTCTGTGTAATTTTTTTTAAAACGTTTTCATTTATTATTGGCTAGACAGAGAGAAATTGAGAGGGGGAGACAGAGATTCCTGCAGCCCTGCTTCACCACTCATGATGCTTTCCCCCTGCAGGTGGGGATCAGGGGCTTGAACCTGGGTCCTTGCACCTCTGTGCATGTGGTGTTTTTTGTTTTTTTTTTTTAATACAGAAAGGCAACATGTTTAGACATGGCTATTGATTTCAAAAGAGCCGCAGAGAGGAATCGTTTCAGGGAAGATAATTTCTGTGTTGTTTTTTTTTTTATTTAATTTTTTTTTTCCCTTTTTGTTGCCCTTGTTTTTTATTGTTGTTGTAGTTATTGTTATTGATGTCGTTGTTAGATAGCACAGAGAAACGAAGAGAGGAGAGGAAGACGGGGGAGAGAAAGACAGACACCTGCAGACCTGCTTCACCCTGAAGGTGGGGAGCTGGAGGAGGCTCGAACCGGGATCCTTAGGCTGGTCCTTGTGCTTTGCACCACGTGCGCTTAACCCGCTGCGCTACCGTCCGACTCCCCATTTCTGCTTTTATGTGTTTATTGAAATGATAGAATCTAAAAGAGAAAGATACATCAGGTGGTGATGCTGGGAACTGAACCCGGGACCTCAGAGCCTCAGGCATGAATGTCCTTTGCAGACCATCCTGCTGTCTCCCCCGCCCTCAGGAAAGATTCCCGGAGGCTCCTGCTGATTCTGTGCAGCTCAGATAGCGGAAGTCCCTGGAAGTCGGATCCTTCTGTGTTGGTGGGTAGTTGGTGAGCCTGTGGGGTGGTGGAAGCGAGGCCGTTACCAGGGGCAGGGCCAGGTGACAAGCATTCGACACCAAGGAGAGCCTTGGCTGACTGACAGTAGGTGTGGAGGTGGCTTTGCTATTTCCGGCCATGGGTTTACGGCTTCTGGTCTTGAATTGTCTTGAATTAACCATAGTCTACTCACACATTAATCTCATAGAAATTGTGTTCGTCACCTCTCCCACCTTTGTCTGTCTATCTGTCCACTGCTCTTAGTTATTTGTTATTCTATGATTTTAAGAGAGGGAAGGAGGTGGGGGGGGGGGAGTCCTGAAGTCAGAGGCTGTTCACTCTTTGTTTTTGAGGAGGGGGGGTGAAGCAGAGCCTCCCACACAGCGACCTTTGGGGCCCAGTTTGAGGCCCAGTCTGGCCCTTCCAGATGGACACGGCTAAGGTTCCCTCAGCTCGGTAAATAATTGAAAGCTTCAGCTGCTGCCAGCGTTGGGGCTCTGCGACCCCCTGTTCACAGGCATCCAGAGACCGTTTGGGCACCAGAGCACAAAAGTCATCTTAGTGAAGAGCTCTAACAGATCAGGTTTCTAATGGTGACAGCCAAGATGCCACAGATGTCAGCCCCTGTGACATCAGGGGTATTCCCCCAGTTGATCCCTGTTATTCTGGGGGTGGCGGGCTTAGTGGCCAGAGCAGTGCGGAGGAGGGTGCTGTGTTATCCCAGCCTGTTACTCCCATCTGCTTGGCATGGCGGACTGCTGGCTGCTCCCTGCTGGGTGGGAGAAGAGTGTCAGGCTCTGGGTTTGAGTCCCAGCTCCACTTGGGAGAGCATCATGGACAGCACCAGAGGAGTCGCATGGAGGGTGGGTAGGCCTGTGGGGTCTCTCCTCTCTCAGCACCCAGGGAGCCTATGGAGGGTGGGCAGGGCTGTGGGGTCTCTCCTCTGTCAGCACCAGGCACAGCACCCAGGGAGCCCATGGAGGGTGGGCAGGGCTGTGGGGTCTCTCCTCTCTCAGCACCCTGCACAGCACCCAGGGAGCCCATGGAGGGTGGGCAGGCTGTGGGGTGTCTCCTCTCTCAGCACCAGGCACAGCACCCAGGGAGCCCATGGAGGGTGGGCAGGGCTGTGGGTCTCTCCTCTGTCAGCACCAGGCACAGCACCCAGGGAGCCCATGGAGGGTGGGCAGGGCTGTGGGGTCTCTCCTCTCTCAGCACCATGCACAGCACCCAGGGAGCCCATGGAGGGTGGGCAGGGCTGTGGGGTGTCTCCTCTCTCAGCACCCTGCACAGCACCCAGGGAGCCCATGGAGGGTGGGCAGGGCTGTGGGGTCTCTCCTCTCTCAGCACCAGGCACAGCACCCAGGGAGCCCATGGAGGGTGGGGCAGGGCTGTGGGGTCTCTCCTCTCTCAGCACCAGGCACAGCACCCAGGGAGCCCCATGGAGGGTGGGCAGGGCTGTGGGGTCTCTCCTCTCTCAGCACCAGGCACAGCACCCAGGGAGCCCATGCAGGGTGGGCAGACTATAAGGTCTCTTCTCTCTCCCTACTTTCCCCTTCTCCTCCTTCTCCTCCTCCATTTTAAAGATTATCTTGATTTATTAGATAGATAGATAGATAGAGACAGCCAGAAATTGAGAGGGAGGGGGCGGTAGACGCCTGATATGCTGCTTTCTCTCTGCTTGAGCTTTCCGTCTGCAGGTGGGGACCAGGGGCTCGATTCCGGCTCCTTGCACATTGTAACCTGTTCATTCAACCAGGTGTACCAACACCCGGACCCTCTCCCCCTTTCTAGTATCCTAAAGCAATAGAATAAAAAGACAGGTGTGAGAAGTGGATTATTGGTGTAATGTGTGTAGGCTTATCATCCCCCCACGCTACAGGGCAGAGGAACTATTTTCTCTTTTAAAATATTTTATTTATTTTAATTTAATGAGAGAGATACAGAAAGATCAAACAAAGCCCTGCTCAGCAGGGATTGAACCTGGGGTCTCGAAGCCTCAGACAGGAAGGTCTTTTTTGCACCTTCAGCTGTATTTCTCTGGGAACCTCAGCTGCTACTCTCTTAAGTAGAGTCATATGGGAAGCTCAAAAAATATATACATACTGGCCCCTTAGAGAAGTTAAAAGCAAAAAACTGCCTTTTTTGTGGAAGTACGATCTGCGCCTCGCAGCCAGCCAGGATACTCTGCACAGCAGCCTCAACTTGGAAGAGCTTTGTATCTGTCAAGCTCGTGCAGATGTTCAGGTGGGGCAGGAAACCAGCGAGCACAGCTGCTGGGTTGTTTTTGTTTTTTAATTCAGAACTGTCCAAAATCAAGAAAAAAGCAGGCAAGTGAATCGTGGAAGTGCTTTTTGTCGCAGGAGAAAGGCCTGTGTTTTCTAAACCAGGCTCTGGTTCCGCCAGCAAATGCCGTGGGACCAGACAGTAGCGTACCGGGTTAAGCGCACATAGTACGAAGCACAAGGATCCCGGTTCGAGCCCCCGACTCCCCACCTGCAGGGAGGTCGCTTCACAAGCGGTAAAGCAGGTCTACAGGTGTCTGTCTTTTCTCTCTCAATTTCTCTCTGTCCTACCCTGGAGGAGGGAGGGGGGGAGAGGGAGAGGAGAGCCATGAAAATATATCCCCCTCCCACCAGCCACTTGGCTGATTCTGCTTATGCCTGTCACCCTGGCCTCGGTCTGTCTGTCTCTCTCTGTTTACTATGGCTACTCTCACTAGCCCTGTCCCTGTGTTCTCTTCACATCTGACTGAAACTCGAAGTGTCTGTCCCTCCCAAACTGCCCCCTCTGGACTGGGTGGCCACACCCCACGTTTGGAAGACTCAGGCCAGCAGGCAGACAAGTAAATGGGTGGGAATGTTGTGTCACTAGGCCGTGGGCTGCACCATGGGGGCAGGAGGGGTCCTGGTCCTGATGGCTCTTCCAAACCTGTCCGGACAGGAATTCTTTTGTGAAGAAAATGTCATTATTGGGGCCAGGTGGTGGCACACATGGTCGGGTCCACACGTTACCAGGTCAAGGACCCTTAGTCCTCACCTGCAGGGGGAAAGCTTTCGGGGGGGTGGGGGGATGAAGCAGGGCTGCAGGTGCCTCAATGTCTCTCTCCCTTTCTCCCCCTTCCCTCTTGGTATCTGACTGTCTCTGTCAAATAAAGATACTAGTAGGGTGGGAGTAGATAGCATAATGGTTACACAAAGAGGCCCTCATGCCTGAGTTCAGGGTCCCAGGTTCATTCCCCAGCACCACCGTAAGCCAGAGCCGAGCAATGCTCTGCTAATACCAATAATAACCTTACAAAGAAAACAAAGATACTAATAAATTAAACTTAAAAAGAAAACATCAGGGGGTCGGGCGGTGGCGCAGTCGGTTAAGCACACCTGGCGCAAAGCGCAAGGACCGCGCAGAGATCCCGGTTCAAGCCCCCGGCTCCCCACCTGCAGGGGAGTCGCTTCACAGGCGGTGAAGAGGGTCTGCAGGTGTCTGTCTTTCTCTCCCCCTCTCTGTCTTCCCCTCCTCTCTCCATTTCTCTCTGTCCTAGCCAACAATGAACAACATCAACAACGGCAATAATAATAACCGCAACGAGGCTACAACAACAAGGGCAACAAAAGGGGGGAAAAATGGTCTCCAGGAGCGGTGGATTCATGGTGCAGGCACCGAGCCCAGCAGTAACCCTGGAGGAATAAAATAAAATAAAGAAAGCGTCATTATTGTTCCACAGCCTGTCGAGAAACAGGGCCACTGTGAGGCTTTACCCTCCGGCTGGTGTGGACCCAGACCCGCCTCCCGGCTTCCCTGCCCTCCTTGCCTTCTCGTGGATAAAAGGCACACTTCTGCAGATTCTGAGAGTCACACTGATAAAAGTCACACTGTGGGTTCCAGTGGCTGTGTCACACCCTGGAGTGACAGTCCATTTTGATGGCCCGTGAGTGGCTTCGTGCCACTATTCCAGCCAGTCATTTGAGGGGGGTGGGGAGACACGGCCCAGCCTCAGTCACACAGCTCCCAACCACCTCCTGCTCCTGTGACCCCCCCCCTTCCCAAAGTACATGGTGCCTCCAGTGTCACCCAACACCCCCCCCCCCCATAGCGGCCGTGGGAGTCACTAGGGTAGGAAATTGCTCAGCTGGTGGAGCACAGACCTTGCACCCACGAGTCTCCTGTCTGCATCTTTGGGGGGGAGGTGCTCTGTCTCGAGTGAAACTCTGCATCTCAAATGACAGGTTCTGTTCAAGACAGTTCTTTACAAAGGCCAGCTGTGGACACAGCTCACAGATGTCCCTGTGAACCCCCCCCCCCCCCCAATGCCAGGAGCTACAAGTCCCGCCCACGCCTCCCTCCATGTGGACGCACTGGTCAGTCTCCCCGGCACCTTCCACGCTGGCCCCTGCGTGGCCACACACCTGCCGTCCTGGCCGCCAGTCACAGCCTTGTGTCAGGCGCAGTGGCTGCGTGTGTGTGTGGGGGGGCTGCTGCTTTCATCTCGCATACAAAAGACCTTTGGGGTCAAAGCTCCCTTGGGCTTGGTTTGATTTTTTTTTTTCTTTTTCTTTTTTTTGAAACCTTTGCTCTGGCCTGTGGGTTCGAGGCAGGAAGTGAAGGGTTGGATGCCATCACTGTGGGGTTTTATCTTGTCCTTGTAATTAATGAGGCAACAGGAAGTCGGAGACAGATGACTCTTGGCAGAAGGGCTGGTTTTGAAGAGGGGAGGAAGAAGGTTTGGAGATTCTCCCAGGGAGAGATCTGGAAGCCTGGGGACAGGAGTGGCCTCTGGCTGGATGAAGTGTGACATCCTTCTCTCTCCTCTCCCGTGTGTGTGTGTGTGTGTGTGTGTGTGTGTGTCTTTCACCTTTTTAGACAGGGATAGGAAGAACGGGCAGGAATGTTGCTGAATAAGAAAGAAGGGCACTTGTGGTAGCTGCTGGGGCCTGGATCCACCTGGAGACCCCACCCCGCATTGGAGAGCGGCTGAAGCTGCCTTTTGCTCTGCAGCACGAAGCTGGGCTGGAAGCCCCAGACGCCCGCTGCCCCTTTCTGGGAATGGGCTGGGAGAAGGCAGGGAGGAGACGGCTCTGAGGCGGAGCAGGGCACTGTAAGGATGGGGTCCTGAGCCGGCGGGTGCCAGCATCTACTCTCGGGCCCTTTCGTCGGCCACGGCCCATGAGGAAGGGGTGTGGGGCGAGCCAGCTGAGGGCCTGGCTGCCTCTTCTGCCCTCCAGGTGAGAAAGCTGAGTTCTGATGGCATGTGACTTAACTTTGAGGGACATCTGTAGTCTGTCTTAGGTGGGGTTTGTGCTTGGCTCAGCAGCTGTGGGCGATGGCCAGGAGGGAGAGGCTTGGGGGCATCCCTTGGCTTTCCTGCCGGTGGTGGTGGTGGTGGTGGTGGTAACTAGCTAGCCAGGGGTCATTACCCCCATGAAGCTGGAGACAGGAGACCATCTGTATGTGTGATATGGCGACTTAGCTGGTGGTAGAGGTACCCAGCCTAATCGTCACACATACAGGCTCTCATGCCTGAGGCTCTTAAGTCCCAGGTTCAATCCCCAGCACCAGCATCAGCCAGAGCTGAACAGTGCTCTGGTCTCTTTTGCTTTGCATTTCTCTCTCTCTCTCTCTCTCTCTCCGCCCCCTCCCTCTCTCTCCTCTCTCTCTCTCTCTTTCATTAAAATAAAATAAATATTGGCATATTGCAGCAAAAGTAAAGGACTCTGGGGGTGGGTTGGCTTTCAGGTCTTGATGCACAATGATAGAGGACCAGGGCTGGTGGGGGGAGTGTTTTGCAGAAAACTGAGTTTCACACATGGACCACCAACAACTGTAGTGACTGTAAACCATTAATCCCTCGATAAAAAAATAAAGATTACATTTTAGTTGTGACTGCTGTGTCCTCCGGCTTCCAGTGTACCTTGGAGGGCCCATCCGCAGATGTGTGTCTGATTCCGGTCCCATCTGCAGGATGCTGGGGGCTCTCCCAAGCCTCAGCTCCATCCTGCATTTGGTGTTGAACTTGTTAAGCACATCTGGCCAACAAGTTTCCTACTCAGATTGGAAAAGTGCACGCGGAGGTTTACGCAGTGCTGATGACGGAATGTGATGTGCCTGGATCCACTGAGAAAGTCCTAGAACCCGCACTGGTGTCTAGTCTGGCCGAGCAGAGCCGTGGAGCTGGGCTCAAGGACCTGGGTTCAAGCCCTCGCACCCCACCACCCCTCCCAGTTTCTCTCTGTCCTGTCAAAACAAAAAGAGAAAAATGGCCACCAGGAGCAATGGATTTGTAATGCAGGTGTCAGGTCCCAGTGATAACCCTGGAGGCAAGAAATAAATAAATAAATAAAGTCAAAACAATGATCACCAGACTTCAGCAGAGCACAGCTGCTCGTACCCAGCTGCCTCCTGTGTCCAGGCTAGATATGACAGAGCCTTGGTGACAAGGGGACAGAGGGTCTCAGGATCTGGGGAAAAGGACTGTGCTGACTAGTACATGGTGAGTTAGTGGGCCACCCCTCTGTGGCCACTTGGGAACGTGTTGTCAGGCCTGGTCACAGGGACTGACGGCCACTAATTTCTGAGTCCATCTGATATGAACAGGCATCCACCATGTCCCTGGTCCACTGTCACCCACCTGCCCATCCGCATTGGGGACTGGTGCCTTCCACCTACCAGACCTTCACTCCAGGAGTGGACTCCTGGGCTGTACCAACCAAGAACTGGGGGTCGGGGCCCAGGCATGTGGGGCTCATTTCCTGCCCCACCTTGTCCCCAGCTGACAACACAAATGACCCAGTGGTTGATGGCCTCTCCTGCTTCCTGTGCAGCAACCCCGTGTCAGCCTTCATTCTTCCATTTATGCTCCAGAGTTTTAGCTTGAAACCTCTACGCCCCAAGCCAAAAACAGGTGTCCGGGCTGACTTTCAGCGCGCGCACACACACACACACACACACACACACACACACACACACACTCACTCACTCACTCACACACTCACTTAAACTCACTCGCACACGTACACTCACACACACATGCACACTACAGACACTCACACACACACACACACCAACAAACCCACTGCTGGCAGCCATGTTTTCCATTTTATTGGCTAGGATAGCGAGAAATTGATAGGGAGAGAGAAAGAGAGACACCTGCAGGCCTGCTTCAACTTGTGAAGCTTTCCCCCTGCAGGTAGAGAGCCGGGGGCTTGAACCCAGATCCCTATGCAGGTCCTTGTGCTTAGTACCATGTGTGTTTAACCACCCAGCCCTGAGGTTTTGGTGTTTGTTTGTTTGTTTGTTTGTTTGTTTTTACACCAGAGCACTGCTCAGCTCTGGCTTATGGTGATGCAGGTGGATTGAACCTGGAACTTCAGAGCCTCAGGCAAGAGAGGCTCTTTGCAGAACCAGCATGCTGTCTCCTCTGCCCCCTTCTATCTTATGCGACTCACACCTCCAGGAGGAGGGAGGGAGGGGAATTACTCACTACAGGAATGGGGGAGGGGAGGGGAGACTAGCAGCATTTTTGTTCTTTGATTAATTTGTGAAAATAGGTTCGGGCTGCAGCAATGTTAGGGTACCCAGATTCCTGGAGCTAAAAGAGAGCTGGTCACGGGCTGTTGCCGTGCACCTGACCCCAGTTGGAGCCCGGGCATCACGTGAGATATGCCAGGGCACTAGGGGCAACTTGCTCCAGGGCTCCCTCTCCCCCACCCCTAGTCTCTCTCTTTAAAGAACACTAGTATCTTTATTTATTGGATAGAGACAGCCGGGAATAGAGAAGAAGGGGGAGGGGGGGAGACAGCCTCCTGCAGCACCGCATCACCATTTGCAGGGTTTGGGGGGCTTGAATCCTGGCCCTTGCATATTGACATATGGTCAACCAGGTTCGCCACCACCCACCGCCTCCCCACCCCCATCTCTGTCTCTTCATCCGAAGGGGGGGGGGAGTTTGCCCTGAGAACTGACATAGTGTATTCTCCAAGCACTGGCTCTGCCAAGAAGCGGGGTTGGGGGGGCAGTGGAAGATTCTCCTGTTTCTGGGACCCAGTTCCCCTGTTACAAATCTCTTGTATTCAGATACTATTATTGCTTCCAGTTATTGAGCCAGTTTGGACTCAGCTGTTGTTAACTCAAGCCTGTGGTGTGGTGACTTAGTTCTGTCTGTAGGAGAAGGTTATCTGCTCTGTGAGTGAGGAGGAGGGTGACACAAGCCAGGGCAGTGCTCGACTCTCACAGGTGGTGCTGGGGATTGAACCTGAGGCTTCGGGCTTGCTAGTTGGTGTTCTAACAGGCTAAGCATATTCCCCCACCCTACCCCCTTGTAACTTTCTACTTTTTCAATAGGTTTTATCCAAGAGGAGTGCACGGAGAGGGGTGGGAGAAGAGAGAGCCAGAGCACCGTTGGCACATGCGCTGCCAGGGACTGAACTCGGGGCCTCGTGCCTGAGAGTCAGGCGCTGTAGCCACCACGCCCCCTCCCTGGCCCCAGTTCTGGATCTGCTTCTATTGCTCCCATTCCGCACACAGCTCTACTTCCTGTTCTCCTTGCAGGGCGGAAGGGGAGAGGTAGCCATAGGGGAATCTCAGGAGAGAGAAGCAGAAACTGGAAGGAGGTCATTTGTGGAGGAGTTTGCCTGGTTAGGAGAGTTCGCGGCCTGGCTTTGGGGACTGAAACCTCCAGAGTTGTGATGCAGGGCTTGGCTTCCCCGCAGAAGGGAGGACTCGGGGGGCTGAAAGTCGCGGGTGGGGGGTGTGAGGTGTGGGGCCCGGCTCCGACCTGGAGCCGCGCCATCAGAGAAGTGACCTGTTCACGGAGCCCCGGATGGTTCTGAATGTTGGCACCACCTGGCACCGCCGCTGGAGCGAGCCCCAGGAATCATCATCCTCCCCCCCCCCCCCCCCCCCCCGTGCCCCCGGGGTTGTTGCTGGAGCTCCGTGCCTCTGTTAGTAGTGGCTCAGTGAGGCTGAGTGGGAAACGGAGCAGGGGAGGCACCTGCAGCGCCGCTCCCCCACAGGTGAAGCTTTTCCCCTGCGGGCTTGAGCCCCTTCCTCGTGTGTGACCCTGAGTGTCCATCAGCCACTCTCCTCCAGTCCCTCCTTACTGGGTGTTGGATTCAGTCGCTGAATGAGCGGATCTCAAAACATCTCTTTTCTCATCTTCAGATCCCTGGCTCAGGCACCTGCTTCTGGCCGCTGGAGAAGCTGTCTCCATTCCCTCCCCTCCACCTCCCCCTCCCCCAAGTCAGCTCAGAGCATAAAGCCCCGAAGATGACACCCCCCCCCAAAAAAAAAAAAAGAAGAAGAAAGAAAAGAAAGGTCAGCCAATGCTCCCCTCCCTGCTTTCCCCCCCCTGCCCCCCAGAGTCTCCCCGGTTTTCTGCGAAGGTGAAATGCGTCCTTTTCAGCCCGTGAGTGAGCGGTCCTCCACTGCACACTCTGCCCCTACCCAGCCTTCTCTGCCTGTTCCGCCGATGAGGGATTATAAATAACAATAAACACTGGGGTGGCTGTGGCTTTTCTGTCGGGGTTTTCCTATTCATGGTGTAACTAACGGTTTTAGCTTTGGTGGGGGGGGTAGTCTTCTCTGGAGAGAATTGTGATGCGTGGGGGCTTGTCACACCTCCAGGCCCTGCTGGGGATCCAAGCAAGAACTTGGGGTCCTGAGACCCTCCTGAAGCCCAGAGCCCCTACGGCTGTTGTGTTAGTGTGAGGGGCCCCTTCCTCGTGGCAGCCGGACTGGTGAGGCCCGGGGCTTTGTGGCAGGTGGCTCAGAGCTGTGGCCTTTGGAGGGACAGCTCTGCGGGACATTGCTCTCCCCCTCCCAGCCGCTCTCCGTGCTCAGAACAGCTCGTGGCCAACTTGAAACACTTGTGGTTGCAGGTGGGGGCATTTGAGCTGGTGGTCAGAGCAGATAGTCTGCTCTTGTGAGGAGTAAGAGGCGGCGAGGTAGGGAGACTCCAACCTGAGGTGGGCACAGCCTGGCCCAGGGTGAAGCCGGGAACAAAGGCGGCTTTGTTTGGAGTAACTAAACCAGAAGGGTTTCATTCTTGTTCTGTCTTCCTGTCACTTTGACCACAAGCTCCTGGCTCTGTCCCCACTTCCTCACAACCTGGTAGGGTTACAAAGGGGACATGTTGGAGCCACCGGCCATGGGAACGGGCTAGATTATTCCCTCTCCCCTTAGCGTTTGCAGTGGGTTCGCAGCCTCCACGCGGAAACAGATACACGTGCAGACGTGGGCAGTGGCTTGATGGCAGGCTGGGCTGTTTCTCTACAAGCATCTGTGACTCTCACGGCTCTCTTCAGAGTGCTCTCTGCCTAGTCCTGCCGCCCACCCCCACCCGTTTCTCCTGCCTGGACACGTCTCCTTGAACTGATGGTTGGCTTCGTGGGTATAGGTTCTAGAAGGTGACCTGCCTTCTGATGGGAGGAGGGGAGAACATTGGCCCCAGGTGCCCCACCAGCCACTGCAGGAGGGTGGGATGGGGTGATTAAATGAGGACAGCCTGGGAAGGTTGGGGGACTGCCCAGGCAGGAGGGTGGCCCAGGGGTCTGCCAGGTCCCAGTCACAGGAGGCTGTCGGCTTTGGAAGCTGCCCCACAGTCCCTAGGGACCACAGCCCCTGTGGTGGGCTTTGTGCCGGCCTGGGGCTGGTAGATTGAGGCAAGTGCTTTGGTGGGAGGAATCAGTGATTTTTATTTTGATTATTTAATACCTTTTGGCGATATATTATTGTTGTTAAAATTCGGAGGGCTCTGGCTGGCCGGGCTAGCTTCACGGGCGGGTAACAGAGACGCGGAGACAACGGCTGGGCAGGGAAGCTGTATTTCTTTATTCAGGAACATATTTATTTATTTGGGTAGAGACAGAAATAGAGAGGGGAGGAGTCGGGCTGTAGTGCAGCGGGCTAAGCGCAGGTGGCGCAAAGCACAAAGACCGGCATAAGGATCCCGGTTCGAACCCCGGCTCCCCACCTGCAGGGCAGTCGCTTCACAGGCGGTGAAGCAGGTCTGCAGGTGTCTATCTTTGTCCCTCCTCTCTGTCTTCCCCTCCTCTCTCCATTTCTCTCTGTCCTATCCAACAATGACAACAACAATAATAACTACAACAATAAAACAACAAGGGCAACAAAAGGGAATAAAATAAAATAAATATAAAAACATTTAAAAAAAGAGAGAGGGGAGTTGGGAGATGGAGAGGAAGAAAGACACCTGCAGCCCTGCTTCACCACTTGTGAAGCTTTCTCCCTGCAGATGAGGACCAGGGGATTTGAACTCGGGTCCTTGTGCACTGTAGCATGTGCACTCAACCAGGTGTGCCACTTGGCCCTAGAATCCATGATACTATGTGGTGACTAATTTCTGCTGGCAGAGAGCTAGACTCGGATCTCACCTTCGTTCTGAGAGCCGTGTTCCTGGGGAAACATAGCCACGGGGGATGTAAGAATTGGACCCTGCGGGTCCCCGGCACCTTAGGTAACTCCTAGGATCAGACCCACGTTGGAGGGACGCTCCTCCTCTGTGGGGCTTGGTGTGTCGGCCTTGGCCTCAGTTCACACCTCCCAGACCCTTCAATGTTGTCAATGCCTCTTGTCCTTAACGGGCTCTGTGGCCAGGGAGGTGGGAAGAAACACTGCTTGGCTTTGAAAATATATCTGTGTTTATTAATAAGAGAAGAAGCAGACGTGTGTCTGGCACAGGTGACACCGGCACTCTAACATGGGACCTCATGCTTGAGAGTCTTCTGCCTCACTTCTTGCTGCCTGGCTTTTCTGTTTGTTTGTTTGTTTGTTTTTCTCAAGTGACTGAGTCCCTGGCCACCTCTGTAAGGACTGGGGTGTGTCCTGCCCCTCTCCCCCCACAGCAGCTTTCGGCCCCGTAGGCTGTGGGGTCTGGTCATTGCCAAGGGGGTGGGAAACATTCCCCTGGAAGTCCCCTCAGGAAATATTTTCCCAGGCACTTGGCTGTGCTCGTGGGCAGAGAAAAGATGTTTGTTTTAGCCGTTTGCTCACCCCCCAAAATTCTCTCGGCCTGTGCCAGGGTCTCCGGACAGTGGCACGCCCAGCTGGGCCAGCGAGGACCCCAGGTGAACATCTGGGAACTAACAAGGCAGCAGATGCCAGGGGCCTCCAGGTCATGCCGGAACATTCTAGAACAGGACAGGAGCGCTCCAGCTGTCAGCTCCTCTCCTCCTTACACCCCAGCATCCCCTCCTGCTGGGATCTCCCTGGAGTCCAGGACCTCACACCCTCTTGGTCTTGGGGGCTGTGAAGGGTGAAGTGTTCTCAAGGCCAGCCTTTCTGGGACAGCAAAAAACACGCCCACACAACTCTGCAGGCTCCCTGGCCTTGCCGTTGGCACATTGGCACCCCTGTTCTGCCTTCGCAGTGACTAACCTGCTCATAGCTGCAGGCAGAGAGCAAGGTTCTAGAAGTTTCCTTCAGGGCCCTGAGCACCACCACTATCTGCAGTTTTCACTAGCTCAGAAGTAGGTATGTAGTTACACACACACACACACACACACACACACACACACACATCCCCAGGTGAGTGAGAAGATGACACTTTCATTTCAAAACCCCTTGTGACCTTTCTCTTTTTTAAAAAAAAACAAACAAACCAAAAAAAAACCTGGAATGGTTTGAAGTGACTCATTTCCCCGGCCTTTGTCTCTGCCACCAGGTAGGCCTCGCCCGCCCCATCTACTCCAGTGGGCGTAGCCATGGAGAACTTGTTTTCCTTGTGCATTCCCTTGGCACCATCTCAGGGAGTGTAAAAATAGCATCCAGCGCCTTAAAATAAGTGGCTGAGTGGAAGGCCGGTGCCATCAGCTATGGGCTGCCTCACTGCTTCCTGTGTTGAGCGTGGCCGGGCGGAGGCCTGGGTCTCTGGGTCGGCCAGACCCCTTGGTGTGGCCCGAGGTGTGTTCTGGGCAGCCTAGGGGTGCCTCAATTCACCCTCAATGAGAAGAGCAGTAGAGCCCACCCACCCAGCTAGCCAGGAGCCCAGAAAAGAAAAAGCCAGGTGGGGCTTTGGGGGCTGAGTAAAGAGGGTGTCCTTGGCGTGTGGCGGGGAGCAGTGTTTAAAATCAACAGGGGCCCTTCCAGAGTGGTGTCGCCAGCTGGGTACAGCCGACTTTGTTCTAGAACCCAAGCCCAAACCATCGGGGTCCTGAGAGCTGGAATGCTTTCTCCTCCTAAGTCTGGGCTTTCCCTCGCCTCCGCTTTTTTTTTTTTTCTTCATTTTTTATTAGTGATTTACAAAATTGCAAAATAACCAGGCTAAAATTCCTCACTGTTCCCACCACCAGAATTGTGTCCTCATTCCCTGCATTTAAACTGCAGTAAATCTCTCAAGGTCGCAGAGATGGGTGGACTATTAATGAGAAAGCTAGGAGGAGAGAGGAGAGGAGAGGAGAGGAGAGGAGAGGAGAGGAGAGGGGAGGGGAGAGGAGGGGAGGAGAGGAGAGGAGGGGAGGAGAGGAGAGGAGAGGAGAAAAGAGAAGGGGAGGGGAGAGGAGAGGAGAGGAGAAAAGAAAAGAGAAGTGATGGGGAGAGGAGAGGAGAGAGAGAAAACACCAGACATCACTCTGGTACATGTGCTGTCAGAGATTGAACTCAGGACCTCCTGCTTGAGAGAGTTAAATGCTTTACCCAGTGCACCACCTCCCGGACCACCCTTTTCTTCCTTTTGAAGTCACATCTACACCCTTTACTACTTTAAATGTCCTTCTTTGCTCTTCTCTCTCTGGGTTCTGATGGAGTCAGAATTCCAAGCCCTCTGTAGAATCATCTTCCCCTAACATTTCTCTCCTGCTGGGAGTATGGAGCAAAATTCTTTACGGGGTCAGAAGGTGGGAGTTCTGGCTTCTGTCATTGCTTCTCCACTGGACATGGGCATTGACAGGTGGATCCACACCCCCAGCCTATTTCTAGTGCAGCAGGGCTTTGGGGAAGTGAGTTTCCGGGACACACTGGTGAAGTCGTCTGCCCAGGGAAGTCAGGATGGAATCACAGTAGCACCTGCAACTTGGTGTTTGAAGAGCAGTAAATTACGAGGCAGAACAAAATGTTTAATAAATAAGAACCAGAAAGTGGGAATAGAGCGGATGAGAATAGGGACCATAAGACTGAGAGAAGCGAGGAAGTCTATTTTAGGTATGTTCCGGGGCGGGGCCGTGACTTTGGTGATTTTTTTTTCTTTTTTCTTTTTTTTTCTTTGCCTGAGCAATGTGGAGGTGCTGACTCCGCTTTTGCGCTGAGAATCACAGAACAGAGGGAGAGGGAGAGGACTGACTGACCTGGCTCCCTGGTGGCTAGTGCTCATCTCAGAGCCCGGCACAGACGGGCTGTGGGAAGTGGCTTCGGAGTGACGTCCATGGTTCTTGCTGAGTCCCCTCCCTGTGTGGGCTCCCGATTCCAGGGTGTAATTAGGGTGCTCTCCTGCCAGGTGGCCTCACACTGTGTTCGGGCTGCCTGGTGGTTAGTAAGGACAAGGCTAGCACAAGGGACAGGGCAGGTGAGCGCGCCTCAGCAGAGGCGTCTTGTGCAGGCCGCTGTGCTGGGCTTGCCCTGTGGTGAGATAACATTCTGGGCCGTGTCTGGGCCGGCACCCTTTAGATGGAGCGCTTTGGAAAGGAGGGAAGCTGTGTGCCAGGCTTCCTCCCGGCCTGGTCTTAAGAAAGAGGCACATTCTTTTTGACGGTGGGTGAAGCAGGGCTGGCTGCCAGCTTTACCCACTGACCAGGGGGTGAGGGTCAGGTAAGGGCCAGAGCACTCTGGAGCTCTGTAGAGGAGTCTGTGGAGAGCTTGTGAGTCCAGGGGAACAAAGACCGGGCTACCCAGTTGCTCCAGGGAACTGGAAAGTTTATTGGAGACAGAATAAAAGGTGAGTTGCAAGGCCTGACAAAACAAAGCCAGCAGGCCTTGGGGCGTGGAGGGGGGGGACTCAGGCTGGGATGTGCCCTCAGCTTCCTGTTTCTCCAAAGGGAGCTCTTGTTTGGGTTAGTCAGGTGATAGGTCCATTGGCTTGTTTTCCAGCAAAATAAAAGAGAGAGAGAGAGAGAGAGAGGAAGAAAAAGAAAACACCAGGCTGGAGAGCTGGGCCCAGACAGCAGGGAGGGTGACCAGGAGTGGCTAGAGGTGACAGCCAGGCAGGCAGCGTCCTCCTGACACTCCAGGGCTGGTTTCCAGGGCCAGTGAGAGGACAATGAAGGGGGTTTTGTTCCCGGGCTAAGTCAAGCCATATGTGTCTTTCTAGGAGTTGTGCTTAGCCAACCAGCCGCGGGAGGCCCCGCTCACTTCCTGCTGACCTCTTGACTGGGACAGATGTTTTTTCTTACCAGTGAGACTCCACCCACCCACCCACCCCCATCAGAGCTACGAGCTTGGTTTATAGAAAAACCTGCTAACCCTTTTGCATTTCCCCATGGACTGAGAGGGCCTTCCCTTCTGCACCCCCCCACAACCCTCCCCAGATCTTGCGGGAGAGGGAAGTTGTAGTTTGGGGGAGAGCCACAAAGCCAAGTACTCACCCATCACTGAGAAAAGCTTCCAGAACCCCATCCTAAGGACTTGGGTCCTACCTGTGTGTGTGTGGGGGGGGGGGCAGAGGTGTGACCAGTCTTCTGCGTGTCCTGGCCTCGTGGCTGTCCACAGCGGGGTGGGGTGTGGCCAGGGCTAGGACAGCAGGCCCCAGCCGACCGGATGCTGAGTCTGTCTGGTTGTCTGTCTTTAAAGAGTCACTTTATTTATTACATGGGAGACAAAGAAGCCAGAAGACTGGTGTGTGGTTGGGGGTGGTGGTGTCAAACCAGCACACCCTTTGGGGGCCTCTGCCAGCTGCTAGGGGTGTGACTCCAACGATCCCATTTGAATTCCTGACCCATCTCTCTGCTCAGCGGGTGCACCCTCCCTTTGGTCTGGGGAGGCAGAGGGGTGCTTCTGGGAAGGTCTATGGCTGAATGAGATGAGTTGGAGCCGGATGGAGTGACTCTGGCCACTTCCGGCTTCCTAGAGTCCCTCTCTAGAGCTTCTAGAGCTGTTCGTGCTGGTGGGGGCTTACGCAGAGGTCACAGGGAAGGAATCAGAATCTAGCAGCGACCTGGAGGAGTCACCAAGTCTCAGGTTCTTTGAGAGCAATTGTTGGGTACTTTGTTACTTAGGAGTTACTTATGTCCCGGAACCTCCCCTCCCCAGAGCCCGGCCCCACGAGGGAAAGATAGAAACAGGCTGGGGGTGTGGAGCCACCCGTCAACGCCCATGTCCAGCGGAGAAGCCATGACAGAAGCCACAACTCCCACCTTCTGCTCCCCATACAGAATGTTGGTCCATAGACCTAGAGGAATAAAGAATATGGAAGCTTCCAGTGGAGGGGAGGAGATACGGAACACTGGTGGTGGGAACTGTGTGGAATCATACCTCTCTAGTGGCAGCCAGCTCAGTCCACAGGTGGGGCTACCACCCAGGCCCAGCTGTTGGGGGTTTCTACTTCGCAACTCTGAGAAGATTCCAGAGATGCCACTGGCTTTGTGCAGGGACTCCTAGCTGCCCTCAGGCTCCGAGTGGCATCTGCTCTGAGTCCGGGTGTCTGTCCTTCACCCGAGTCTGTGAGAACCACTTCGCAGACCCTCGAGCTGGGGAGCCTGCTTATGTGGCCAGCATGGATCCCATCCACCCACCCCGAGCGGCCGGTCAGTGGGTGCCTGGACACTGGGGGGGGTCCTTCACCTCTTCTGCTGAACATCGGAGAGAAGCTGATCCCACGGGCTGTGCCAGTCACCCGTTGCCCTCTGACAAGTTGGCTAAGATTTCGAGCTCTGGGGCCAGAAGATAGCTCAGCCTGGTAGGGCACATGTCTCCGCACGCATAGGCAGCTTGAGCGGGGCCCGTGTGGGAGCTGTGGGTCTGTGATCTCTCTGTCTCTGAAATGTTGAGAACTCCCCTGGAGTGTTGCTGTCTCACCTGTGTGAGACCCCAGACCACAAACCAAGACTTGAGTCTTTCTGGCCTAGGGTAGCAGCTCCCTCCCCCGATTGTGACAGTGACTCCGCTCATGCACCTACCAAGATGAGCCCAGAGCAGGAAGAGGTCACGTGACGCTCCTGGCAGGATCCGCTGAGCGGGTCTGCCTGCCGCGAGAACAGGCACAAAGAGCGCTTCTTCTACTTATTTATTTGTGTGTTTATTTGTTTATTGGACAGAGAGGGGAAATCAAGAGGGAAGGGAAGACAGAGAGACACCTGCAGCCCTGCTCCCTCCCTACGGGTGGGGACTGGGATCTTGACCGTGGGTCCTTGTGTCCTTGTGGGTCCTTGTGTCCTTGTGTCGAGACTCCCTACAGGAGGAGTGGCTGTGGTGGCCCTGTATCTCCTTGCTGCTCTCATGTAATGTGCACTAAGCCAGCCCCATCCCCCGTGTCCCTCCAGACCTCTGGCCTCTGTGCGGACACTGCCTTCAGCAGAATCCACAGCAGGAAGCCCTCTTACTCCTTGTCCTTAAATAGCTTCATCTGTGAGCAACTGTCTGTCTGTCTGTCTCCAGGCTGACACTATGAGGCCTTGGAGAGCTGCTTTCTTGGGGGGGGCGGGGTGTCTCCAGGTACCTGGTGAACTTGTGAATGCCGCCTCTGCCGGGTGTGGACACTTGCAGAGAAATACCCAGAAGGACCTTGGTATTTGTAAAGAGCTAGACCCAAGGCCCGGGAGATAGCTCGCCATGAAGAACGCGCACCGTAGCTCGTGCACAGACCTGGATCCAAACCCTGGCGTCCCATGGGAGCGCCCAGCGTGGCATCAGGAGACACTGCGTGGGTAAACGGGAAACCGGGGCCAGGCGGTAGTGCACCTGGTTAAGCACACACATTACAGGGAGCAGGGACCCAGGTTCAAGCCCCCGTTCCCCACCTGTCAAGGGAAAAAGCTTCAGGAGTGGGTGAAACAGTTCTGCAGGGGTCTCATTCTCTAAATCCCCTCCCCTCTCGACTTACCTATTTCTATCCAATAGTAAAATAAAGAAAAATACATTTTAAAATTATTTTTTGAAAAAGGAAGCAGCGTTGGGTGTGTGCCGCCCCCCCCCCCCCCCATTGTGGGGACAGCGGCATTGTGCCAGTGTGAGTCCTGGTGACCAGCACAGATTGAAAACCTATCTGCATCTGTCTGTCCCTGAGTTCTGAGCTGGCCTCGGTGAAGGGGACAGCTCATTGGAGATGGAACATGGGTCAGCCAGGCTCTTGTTGGGGTCAGTCCTGCCCCACGCTGTCTCTCGGGTAAGAGCCCTGGGTCCCTTGGAGCTAGTGCTGGCTCGGAGGCCTTGGCTTGCTTCTTCCTGCCTGGTCACTGGCCTGTCTGGATTGTGCCAGGACCAGAGCTCCAGCTGCCCTGCAACTAAACACACACACACGCGTGCACACACACGCACTCTGTGGAAAGGACAAAGGAGCCTGGCCACCAGCATACCCCCTGCCAGCTTTCTGTCCAGCCCGCCAGCTTGAGTCCCCTCCTGCCCACCTGCCTCGAACCCGGGCCACACTGCCCGCCTCTCCCCACCATCACACTGCCTTAAGTACCCCCCTCCCAAAACCCCTCTCTCTTTCTGTGGTTTTCGGTGAGCTGGGGAGGGAACCCCACCGACTGCTGCAGATGTGGGCAGGGCGGTCACAGGCAGAGCAGGCCTGTCTCCTCAGTGGCATCCCGTTGCCATGGCAACGTGGCCTCCAGCTGAGGGTGCTGGGCCTGCAGAGAGACATGGGGGTGCACCAGGTGTGCACGCTGCCCCCACTGGACTCCACACCCCCTGTTCCTGTTCCTTTTCCTTCCTGGGTACCCTGCGGGGGGCGGGGGGTGCCCACCAGGCAAGACAGCCTTACTGGAGCAGGGTTTTGCTTTGCAGGGTTCAGACTCAAAGCTGGCTACACTTTTTTTTTTTTTCTTTTTAATATTTATTCCCTTTTGTTGCCCTTGTTTTATTGTTGTAGTTATTGTTGTCATTGTTGTTGGATAAGACAGAGAGAAATGGAGAGAGGGGGAGAGAAAGACAGACACCTGCAGACCTGCTTCACCACCTGTAAAGCTACTCCCCTGCAGGTGGGGAGCCGGGGGCTCAAACCGGGATCCTTAAGCCGGTCCTTAAGCGCCACATGCGCTTAACCCGCTGCATTACCTCCCGACTCACAGGCTACACCTAAGGTTGGACATGAACCTCCTGTCCACTTCTCTCAGATGTATCCAAAGCCTTGCGTGTGTGTCTGTGTGTGTCTGTCTGTGTCACACACACACACACACACACACACACACACACACACACACACACACACACACACACCTACCTGTTTCTGCTGAGAGCTCAGTGGCAGAGCACTGGGCCGCCATGCCTTGGGCCCCCAAGTTCTCTCCTCATCACCACAAAAGCTGGAGCTGTGTCTTGGTTCTCTGCTGAGGTTTCTGTCCCTTGCGGCCTCTCTGCCAGGGAAATGCATGATGTCACCCTGAAGCCAGCTCAGACTGGCCCGTCTTTTGCCAGAAGCACTCCCCCCCCCCCCCCAGTGCTGGCTCAGCTGTTGGGGGTCCCCTGCAGCCTGCAAGTGTGACAGTGCCCTCTGCTGGCCACAGGGCCCCATTGCTGGACGAGCTCTGAGCAGACTTGCTGTGGGTGGGGTGGAGAAAGTGACCTGGAAGCTTCCTCAGTGACCGTTCACTTTGCTGCTCAGATAGAAACTAACTCATGGCCGCGTGGTGGACCCGAGGTCGAGCCCCGCCGGTCCCTACCTGCAGGGGGAAAGCTTTATGAGTGGTAAAGCAGGGTGTGGCCCGTGTCTCTGTCTCCCCGCTTCTGATTTCTGGCTGCCTCCATCCAATAAATAAAAATAATTTTAAAAAACCGAAAGAAAAATGATCTCCTGGCAGTGGGGGTGGGGGGGGGTCTTCATCCTTGGAGGACTTGGGGCTGCTGGTCCATCTCACCTGTGCAGCCCAGGCGGTCCCTTCTGGGGAGGAGGGGACTGGGAATGGAGTCGTCACTGGCGCTCCTTAATTGAGACGGACGTTGGCTTATTTGTCTCCTTTCTGTTTCTGTTTTGCTTTGATTCTTGAGAGATGGTGTTTGAATGAACTCACGTGGGGTCTGGAAGCCGGTTTGTAAGTCAACCGCTTTGGAAACGTGTGGAAATTCCAGACAGGCCGGTGGGAGGTGGGAAGTGTGCTTTTGCTGGGCTTTTGTGGTCCCAGCGCTTGGGCGATTGTTTCGGGGGAGGGGTGGGGGTGCTTGAGTTTGAGAGCTGAGCCCAGGAAATGTGTTTGCTTGTGCTGCCAGGCTTCCCTAGCAAAAGGCCACTGCACACACACTGCCTGCCGCGGACGAGGTCTCAGTGGACTTTTGGACTGGCTCTGGCTAAGCTTAGCCAAGAGCCAGTAGTGGGGTGTAGGGGTGTGCATGTGTGTTGTCCGGGGTTCGAGCCCTGGCCCTGTGTTTGCCCAGTCATCACTCTGGTGCTCTCTTTTGAAATAAAGACATCTTAAAAATATATTACTCTGATGAACTGGAAGATCCAGAAAGGTGAGAGCACTGCCCAGCTCTGGTTGGTGGCGGTGCAGGGAATTGAACTTGGGACTTTGGAGCCTCGGGCATGAGAGTCTTTGTATGTAACCCTTATGCTGCTTCCTCTGCCCAAGGCATGAAAGTTTTAAATCACTCCCTTGTTTAGGATTGTCTCCATCTGGAAGATTGGCCTTTTTTCTGTGGCATTACAAGCTCTGACCTCACGGAGCCCCCCTCACCCCCCCCCCCCCATTCTATGTCTAATCAGAGAGGTGTTTTGTCTGTATGTCTGTCTGGGTAGGAAGAACTTGAAAGGAATGGGTGGGACTGCAGGTTCTCTGAGCTCACACTCAAAACCGCCAAACTCTGAGAACATTTGAAAAAAAAGTTTATTTTCAATTTTTAAAATTACTTTTATTTATTGGATCGAGATAGCTAGAAATTGAGAGGGGAGGAGGGAGGGAGACAGAGAGACACCCGCAGCCCTGCTTCACCACTTGGGAAGCTTCCCTCTGCAGGTGGGGACCAGGAATTCAAACCCGGGTGTGCCACCACCCGGCCCCTGCGGACATACTAAGTTTTCACTGCAGCCCCAGGAAAGGAAATTTCTTGCCAAACGTGACCCCTTTGAGTGACACCCCCTAAACACACACACACACACACACACACACACACACACACACACACACACACACACACACGGCTCACATCTTGCCATTTATTTACGCCACAGTACCACTTCACCATCCAACAAGCTCTCTCCTGTGCTGTCCACAGTGCTCCTGTGTGGTATCAGCTCGAGCCCAGACCTGGCATGGATGGCCAGCTGTGCCTCCCAGCCTCGTCAGCTCTGCCCCCTGGAGCCAGGATGAAGCCTCATGTTTGGGGGGTGGGGGGGAACTGCAGCCTCCAGGTTTCCCATGCTGCTCCATGCCTGAACCCTGTCTTTGAACCTCCGGAGAATGATGAGCAAATCTCCCCAGGTGCTGAGCCAGGGTGCAGTCACAGCTGTGCCCAGCGTCCACTGCAGAAAGCCGGCCCCTCCCGCACTTCCCCAGACCTCCCTCCTTCCTGCCTTGACTGCAGCCCTCTTGGCTAAAGAGGAGAGGACGGACAGACACACACACACACACACACACACACACACACACACACACACACACACACACACACACACACACACACCAACACTTACTGCTACCCCATGTGTGTGCTCCACATGGTACCAGGGCTAGAACCCGGCTGAGCTACGTCTCCAGCCCCAGAGTGCCTTGTGATCATGCTGTTATTAGCTGGTCTGGGACTGAAGCCAGCCTTCAGCCAGTGTGTGTCTGCGTCTTGCTGGGCCCTGACCTCCAGAGAACGTGGGTTTGGTTACATCTGGATTTCAGCAGCACTGCAGATACCTTGCCCCCTTAACACTTGGTTATTTTTCTTGGCCCCAGGGTTGTCACCGGGACTGGCGGCTGCACAGCCCCGCATCACTGCTCCCCAGCGGCTGTCCCTTTTTCTTCTTTCATATTTATTTATTTTCCCTTTTGTTGCCCTTGTTTTTTATTGTTGTTGTAGTTATTGTTGTGGGATAGGACAGAGAGAAATGGAGAGAGGAGGGGAAGACAGACGGAGAGAAAGACAGACACCTGCAGACCTGCTTCACCACCTGGGAAGCGACTCCCCTGCAGGTGGGGAGCCGGGGACTCGAACCGGGATCCTTACGCCGGTCCTTGCGCTTTGCGCCATATAGGCTTAACTTTCTTTTAATTTTTATTTACTTATTACCACCTTGAGAAGGGAAGGGTAGCGGTAGGAAGGGAGAGACACCTGCAGCCAGCCCTACTTTACCATGTGAAGTTTTCCCCCTACAGGTGGGGGACCAAAGATTTGAACTGGGTGCTTGCGCTCTGTGATGTGAGTACTTAACTACACTGGGCCTGGCTTTCCCTTTTTCTTTTCTTCTTTTGGGTGTTTTTTTTTTTTTTTTTTTGATCGAGAGAGAAATAGAGATGCCTGTGGATCGGGGACTTGAACCCAGCTCCCTAGTGCAGAGAATTGTTTTGTTATTGGATAGGGGCAGGGAAATTGAGAGGGATGGGGAAGAGAGAGATAGAGATATACCTGCAGGTCCCCCAGGGGCTTGAACCCAGGTCCTTGTGCACTGTAGTGTGTGTGCTGAACCAGGTGCACCACTGCCTGGCCCCCGGTTCAGAGACTTGTACATAGCTTAACTTCTTAAGTCAAATGACTTCAGGCCTTTGAAGTTTCTTTGAAGGTACTTGTAATGCTCTGTTTCTCTCTCCCTCTCCCCCATAACAGAATAGACCCTCTGGGTCTCTGGAGGGTCCTGTCCTGGTATTCCCCTACCCAGCTCTCACAGGCTGGCACATGAGCCTGTTGGCATCAGGCAGAGCCCAAGCCTCTCGGGGCCATCTCCCAGGTCATTCCACAAGTGTGCCCTAGAGCTCTCTTCCAGTCCACGGCCACCCCTGTTCCGCAGCCCCTGGGAGAGGGCAAGATGGCTCCTGTCCCCACCTCCCTCTCGATGCTTCTTCTGGGTAACTCCCTTCCCGTATTGAAGTTGACCGGGTTTTGTCCAGTGGGGACAGCAGCGCTACCAGTGACTGGGCGAGTCTCAGTTGCCATGCGGGGCCTGGTGAGCAGTGTCCCCAGGCCAGCTCAGCTCTGGGGGCCTGTCCCGAGGAAGGACGAACACACATGCACCAGGTCCTCATGAGAAGTTTTGCCGCACGGCCCTGTCCTGCTCAGCCTGCTGGCGGTGGACTCGCTGTCACCATGGGCACCGTGAGCCTTGCCGAGACCCGAGGGGGGGGGCCCTGTGGAGGGGGTGATGGGAGCCAGTCCTCTCCTTTGATTGCACAGTCGAGATCCTTTTCCTTATCCATTTCTCAGGAAGGCCGCCTAATTATACAAATTAAAATTCAAAGGAAAGCAAAAAAAAAAAAAAAGTAGATTATGCCTGGCTGGGAGAATTGGAGGAGATGGGAGGGAGACACATCTCCTCGCCCCTGGCCATACTTGTTATTTGTCACGTCCAAGACGCTCACTAACTTGAGCTGATAAACCCTCTCACCCGCCAAGGCGGCTTCTGTCCAGGGGTCTGTTGTGCGTGGGTGGCCGGACATCTGGGCCAGTTTCACAGGTGGCCGGGGCCCCAGCCCTCTCCGTCTGCATTTGCTGCCTCACCTCGGCCAGAGTGGGGAGCCCCGCCCTGGCTCTCACACACAAGGCGCAGGCTGGCCTGTCCCCCACGGCTGCACCACCTGCCGGGATCCTTGCCTTGGTGGCCCTCGGACTGGCTGTAGGTCGTCCCATGCCGCCCTTGGTCCTTCCAGCTTCAGGGGGTGAATCATTTATGTGTCTGGGAATGGCTCGAGCACCCCTCTGCCCCATCACATAATTATTGCCGTAAATTTTGGGGTGGGGGTTGCTTCTTCGACTTCACAAATGGGAAGGCAGCCATTAGCCTGCTCTCCTGACAGCCTAGGGAGAGCCGCTGGGGTTTCTGTGCCTGGCTCCTCACCCAGTCAGATTCCAGGAAGACAGCTGTGCCCTTATGTCACTGGGGGCTGTAGTAGGGGGGTCCAGAACTGGGATGGTGGCGTGTGACACATGGCCTGGCCTAGTCCCTCCTGCAGGCAAGAACTAGGCGACACCCCCTCTCTCCTTGGGTGTCATTTGGGGTTTCCCACGTGCCACGGCCTTGGCAAGGACACAAACAGGCTGTGGACCTGGGTGTGTGTGTTCATCCCCAGTGTCAATCTGTTCACTGTTCCTGGGGTGTGTCTCTGTCCCTGTGTGAACCTTCCAGAAAGTTCCAGAGACAGTGCTAGGTCAGCTTTGCTTGGGCCTTGAATGAGCCCTGTAGGTCCGGAGGCCTTTGTCACATCTTGGCCTCCCACCAGAACGATGACTTGGCTGTCACCTGGCTCGCCACAGGTGCAGTCACAGCCGTGCATCTCAGGGCAGGTGTGCCCAGCACCTGCTCCCTGGCTGCTCTGGCTCCAGACACCAGCCTGTGGCTCAGGACAGGTGGCAGTGTGGCCCGGTGCTGCTGCTGTCCTCTCAGGAAAGGCGACGGTGCCGTCCATATGTCCCCAAGCGAGCAGGCAGGAGATTGGGGGGGCTGACTGACAGTAGCCGTGCGCCCTGGTAGAGAGTGGTCTCTGGCCTCAGGACCTTCTGTCCCGTGTCCACGGGTGTCCGGAGAGTAAGGCTTCCTTTCTCCTTATTCCAGGGTTCCTAGCGTTGGCGTGATGCCCACAGCCTCCTGCCAGAGCCCCTGAGTTCCTGAGGACCGCCTGGCCTGCTGAATCAGAGAGCTCCATAAAGAATGGCCCTTGTGGATAAGCACAAAGTCAAGCGACAACGATTGGACAGGATCTGCGAAGGTAAGAGCCGGCACAGCAGGCCCCGGGCCCCACAGCCTGTGCCTCTCCTTACCCCTGCGCGTGCGCTTCCTGGCTCTGGGCAGCAAGCTGTGCTCACCCCACTTGGGACTAAGCCATGACAGCTGGGCCTCGGGGTGACAGGGCACGTCCTCCTGGCTGGCTGGGTGCCCTTCACGGGCCCCTTGCCACTGGAGCGTGTCAGCTGCCGCGGGCCCTCAGGGGTCATTGTCAGTGGGTGATCCTGCCATGCTCGCTCTGAAAATGTCTGAGACGGAGCGGCCAGTGAACAAACAGGATGGATGTATTCATGGGATGGGGGGATACTTTCTCTTTTTTATTTAGTTTTCTTTGGTCTTACTAGTTTTAAATACTGATTTACAGAATCATAAAATAAGGGCTATAATTCCCCACCTTTCCTCTCCATGTATCTGCCCCCTTTTCCCCCCTGGTCCTGTCCCCTCTTCCTTTCTAAGTCGTGCCTACACCTCTTACTACTTCTGAATGTCCCTTTTTTTTTTTTTTTTTTTTTCCCCCTCTTTTCTTTCCGGGTCCTGATGGAGTTGCTCTGGTCCTCCCCCCCCCCCCCCCCCCCGGTATGTATCCCCCTGGGAGTATGGACCCAAATTCTTTCTGGGGTGCAGATGGGAGTTCTGGCTTATGTAATTGCTTCTCCCGTGAGCATGGGCATTGGCAGGTGGCCCACACCCCAGCCCGTCTCTACGACAGACAGGCTGGTGAGGACAGCACAGTGCCAAGCACCCAGGCTCTAGAAACTCCACCCCGAGCTCTTGGTCTGACCACGTCTCAAACTGGCCTGAACCTCCGTTTTCAGCCTCGTCTGAAATTCCTTCTGCTCTGGCATTTGGTTCCGCCCCTCTGGGTACCTGGCATCGAGCATGACTGGGGTGCTGCTGTGAGAGTCACCGTGTGGCAGGTCCCTCTTAATGCTGATAGTTTGCCGATGGCGTTTGTGAATTGTACCCAAGACCTTGACCAGCCACAGAGGTCACTTGACTTGCTCCCAGAACCCAGGGGTCCGCGGGAAGGCTTGCCGTGCAGGCACCGGGCCCCAGTATTGACGCTGGCTGAGAGAAATGGCCGTTGGCCTGGGCATGAGGCACTGTCTGTTACAGGCATCGCCCTGTGCCCGCCGCGTCAGCCAGAGAGGTGTGGACAGTGCGCCCCGTGGGGGAGAGGGGAAGGAAGGTTGGCCTCGCCTGTTTGCTTCTTAGTGAGATGAAGTTGCTGCTGAGACGGTTGACTTCTGTCCAGCTCTTTCCCCAGGAAGGTTCATTCTGGTTCCCAAGGGAGCCAGGGACACCTTGTACTCTCAGGCCCCTCGAGGAGGCGATGGGGGGGGGGCTCTTTCTCCTTATCTTTTCTGTCAAAGAAGAGTGAGTGCACTGCAAGTCTGATTTGTCCTGTTACTTGGGGGACACTCGGGCCATCTCCAGGGCCTCCACAGTTGCGTTAGCAGGTACCTTTAGCCCCAAAATGTAGATTTTTGAGAACTGGCATCCATGGTATTTATTGCTGTACGTTATAATTACACGTTGGGATGGGGCAATTATGTACATTTCCAGTAATTATGTGATTAGCAATAATTGCATTAGCTATGTAAATATACAATAGTCAAGTAGATAAGACTTCAAACTTCCCAGCCCGCTGTCACTGTCTGCTGTGACACTGTCACATGGAAACGTCACATGCGGAGGGTAGATAGCACAATGGTTATGCAAACAGACTCTTCATGCCTGAGGCTCCAAAGTCCCAGGTTCAACCCCCCGTACCACCATAAGCCAGAGCTGAACTGTGCTTTGGTTAAAAAATAAAAAGTGGGAGTCGGGCGGTAGCGCAGCAGGTTAAGCGCACATGGCACAAAGTGTAAGGACCTGTGTAAGGATCCCGGTTTGAGCCCCCGGCTCCCCACCTTCAGGGGAGTCGCTTCACAGGCGGTGAAGCTGGTCTGCAGGTGTCTGTCTTTCTCTCCCCCTCTCTGTCTTCCCCATCTCTCTCCATTTCTCTCTGTCCTGTCTTAACAATGAACAACATCAACAACAATAATAACCACAACAAGGGCAACAAAAGGGGGAAAATGGCCTCCAGGAGCGGTGGATTCATGGTGCAGGCACTGAGCCCCTGCAATGACCCTGGAGGCAAAAAAGAGAGAGAGGAGACACACCTGCTGCCCTGTTTCAACTCTCATGAAACTTTACCCCCTGTAGGTGGGGGCCACAGACTTGAACTCAGGTCCTTACACACTGTAATGTGAGCACTGAACCAGGTGTGCTGTAACCCCCCCCTTTGTATCTGTGTCGGGGTTCCCCGAGGTGGGTGGGGCCTAAGGGGCACTTGGTTTGTCGTCCCCTGGGACATCCCCCCAGAAAGGGCTTTCTGGCTTCTGCATCTGAAACGGGACCACCAGTAGACACAGACGTACTTGTCGAGCTTGGACCCTTCTTGGGTCAGTGTCTTGGCGGTTTGTTGGTCTGTCTGTCTAAGGCGCCATTCCCAGTCTGGCAGGGGAAGTCCCAGTGACTGGGTCAAGTCTGGGGGCAGATAGCATATTGGTTCTGCAAAGAGACTCTCGTGTCTGACGCTCCAAAGTCCCAGGTTCAATCCCCCACACCACCATAAGCCAGAACTGAGCTGGGCTCTGGTTTAGAAATAAGGTCTTAACGCCCAGAAAGCAGGGAGCGGCTGCTGCTCCCCCACTTTGCTTCCCCATGCCAGGGCTTTGGGCTTTGGCCTCTGCTGCAGCCTGCAAGGAATAATTCCACATTATGCACATGGTTGGGGGGGGGGGGGTTCCCTTCCCTGATCCCCCCTCCCCCCACCTAGCGGAGGCATCTATTTCATGAGAATGCAAAGACGCCACCTGACTTGTCTGGTTCCTCTTAGAGATGCACCCAGAGAGTGACCTGCCCCAGAAACATTTGGGGGAGGGGATGGGGGGGCTCTAGCCCTGGAGCCCACTCCCGCCACCCAGGACTCTCATTCCTGTGTGGAAGATTAACATTTCCTTGGGCGGATTAAGTCCCCAGTGACATGAAAGCCAAAAGCTGTCTCTTTCTGTTTCCTTCTGTTACTCTCAAGCTGAGGGGCCTGGGTGGGGTGAGGCGCCATCCCCCCACCCCAGGACTAGGGGTAGGGGTGGTAGTGCAGGGAGAGGGAGCTGAGTTTATCCCCAACCCCCCCCCCCCCAAAGTTGGGGAGACCAGCCCGAAGCCTGAATTAATCCCCAGCTGCCACTGGCCAGCTTCATCGGGCTAGAGAGAGATGTCACATGGAACAAAAGCTTTCAGGTTTTTATTTAGCTCCTAATCCGTGTGCCCAGGGAGGCCGAGACCATGTGAGCAGGGAGTCTGGAGGAGGAGGGTGAAGAGGGTGAGGGTGGCCCGTTGCTGCCTTTTGGGGACCCATCCAGCCCTCCAGCTTGGGGGCCTGAGGATCTGGGGACGTCGCTGCCTTTTGCTGCTAAGGTTTCCAGGATTAATAATTCAGGCCGCACTAGGAAAGCAGAACCCTGCCAGGAGCAGGCAGCCACCGACCAGCTCAGGGATGCTGTGTCACTAAGGAGTGGCCGCCGGCCTCCTCCCCCCCCCCTCCTCCTCCTCCTCCTCCTCACCCACTGGCTCCGGCTTTCATGCCGATCTCCAGCAGACACGCCAACATCGCTCGCTCGCAGAGTTGGGATGCCGCCGGCTGGTACGAGGACCCCTGGGAGGTGGCTGAGGGACCCCGGGCCCCGGGCCGGAGGGGATCGCTGACGGACGGAGACGGGCTGTGGGTGGAGCAGCCCTACCCGGGGCCGCACGGGCTGGCCATGCCCGGCGGCCCCCAGCCCTACCTGCCCCGGGAGGCCTTCTTCAGCCCGGCGGCCGGCAGGAAGAGCTCCACGCCCGACTCTGCCGCCTTCTACACCAGCCGACAGGCGGTGCTGGCCCCCGGGGCCCTGCTGCAGCGGGGAGACTACTACGGCGAGACCCCCAGAGATCCGAGACCACCCCGCGAGGCCGCAGGGGCCAGGCCCGGCCCCGGTGTCGGGGTGCTGGGCTGCAGGCTGACGTGGGAGCAGGCGCAGGGCCGCGGGGCCATGTACACGGACCCCGGCGGTAAGGCAATCCCCCCGGGCCCGCCGCGGACGCAGGGCAGGCCGCGCTATCCCGGGGGGCTGCCTGACAGCGGCTATGGGCCGGAGGGGCCCCCGTTCTACGCCCAAGCCGGAGAGAGGCCGGGGCTTCCTGGCAGGCAGGCTGCTCCCACTTGCCTGGTGGTGGACGCTGCCCCAGAGGGCAACCCGGGTTTGGGGGACGGCCGTGCCCCCGGCCCCTCCAAGCCCGTCTCCTACGAAGGCGCGCGGCCAGACTTCCTGGCGCTGCTGCGGGCCGGGGGGCTGGCCGAGGTCACCGTGCTGGCCCTCCTGCGGCAGGGCTTCGACTCGCCGGCGGTGCTGGCCACCTTGGAGGACTCGGACATCAAGTGCGTGGCCCCCAACCTGGGCCAGGCCCGCGTGCTGGCCCATCTGGCTGCCGCCTGCCGGACAGACATGCAGCTGCAGAGGCTGGGCCCCGGCCCCCCCGGTCCCCCGGGCCCTGCAGGCCCCCCAGGCCGCCCACGCTCCAGCAGCTTTGGCCACCAAGGCCCACTCCCGCCAGCCGAGCTGCCCTCGCTGGCCACTGGGGACACGGCCCAGCGGCCCTCCAGCGCCCCGTCCCAGCACCTCCTGGAGACCGCGGCCACGTACTCCAGCCCCAGAGCTGCGGTGCCCCACTTCCCTGCCAGCTCCGGGTACAGCTCGCCGGTGCCCTATGCCCTGACCGCCCGGCTGGATCCCCCACCCCAGCTAGGGGGCGCCTTGTCGAACCCGGGCCCCAGGACGGCCTACCCCACATCCTACACGGTGCCCATGGAACTGCTGAAGCGGGAGCGCGGGGCCACCGGCACGCCCCTGGCCAGCCCCCAACTTCTGAGGAAGCCAGGGGCCCCCCCGGAGCCGGCCTCCCTGCCCCCGGCCGGCCAGAGCTTGCGCACGCCGCACTCGCCCTACCAGAAGGTGGCCCGGCGCACGGGGGCTCCCATCATTGTGTCCACCTTGCTGGCTTCAGAAGCAAGTAATGCCACCCCCTCCCCTCCTTTCCTCGTCTGGGAGGCTGGGGTGCATGGGCGGTGGGGACGGGGGACTGCTAGGTGGCTGCAGGCTGAACCCCAAGGGAGCTGACATGGGGACCTTTCTCTGCTCTGTTGCCCAAGCATGCCACATGGGAGTCTCCAGGCCAGTCAAGAGCGTGGCCCCTCTTTGGTCCCTGGGCAAGCAGGGGTGGGGGGTGGGGGGGAGGTTGCATACTTCCCAAGACACTTGGCTTTGCTCTCCCCACCCCCCGCAAGTTCTAGAAGGTTCAAACTCAGGGCCATGCTTTCGTTCAAAAAAGATTAATTTTATTATTTTTTTTGTTTTATTTATTTTACTTACTTTGTTATTTAACAGAGCACTGTTGAGCTCTGGCTCATGGTGGTGCAGGGGATTGAACTCGGGAGTTTGGTGCCTCGGGCATGAGTCTGTTTGCAGAATCACCAGGCTATCTACCCCCTAACTTCTTTATTGGATAGAAATCAAGAGGGGAGGTAGACATGGGCAGCCCTGCTTCACCTATTGTGAAGTTTCCCTCCTGCAGGTGGAGACGGGGCTTGAACCGGGGTCCGTGTGCACCGACATGCGCTTATCCAGGTGCGCCTCTGCTGGTCAGCCAGCGCTCGGGCCTCTCGTCTCGCTTTGCTCTGTGGGGCCTTGCTCGCTCCCACGTACGTGTCTCTGGTCGTGCTCCCAGGCCGCCTTTTCACAGAGATGGAGAGAGACGCTGCACTGTGTCCCTGGCTAAGATATGCCCCTGCCCACTGAGCAGTCCTTCCAACCTTTAAACGAGACACTCCCCCAGCCCCCCCCCCCCCCCAACACAGGGTGGAGGCAGTGAGGTGAAGATGAGGGTGAAAAGTAAAAGTGTGTCTGGTTAATAAGGCCTCTCACTACGGCGTGGGGGGGGGGACCTGGCCTTGAGGCCTGGCCCTGCCCTGATCTGTGGAGTGAGAATCATTCACTCAGTGGAAGCTTCCTTAGCAGGCAACTCTGAGAAACCAAAATGCTCCTTGTGCCTTCTCAGCTGACCACAGGGCCTAGTTTCCAAAGGGAGACAGAGTGTTAGGTCTCTCTCCCCCCAAGAGATCTCTGATGTGTGTGCGCACACCCAACGTTCCTTCCTGAACCCTGATGGCATGGTGGGTGAGGTCGGGTTGGTATTTTTTTCCCTGTGGGGGAGCTGTGCCTTCTGCCTCCCCCCACACACACCCCCAACATTCTTCCTCTGCAGCCACCTCATTTGCATGGCGATGACATTTGTTGCTCCAGTAATTTCATCTGATAATGGCCCGGCTTGCAAAGCGGATCTGAAAGCATATTCCTTAATTACGTGTTGCTAGGCAACGGGAAGGACCGGCCCTAAGCTGGGGAAAGATTATCTCCCCGGCTCTCCCTGCTTCTGGGGGGGCCTGGGGAGCCGCCACCTTCTCCCCTGCTTGGCTTCACGTAGCACCCACCTGGGGGCAGTTTGGGGAGAGGGGTCCCGGCTAGGGGGTGGGGGGATGGTTCTTGGAGCCGGAGTGCCAGCCTTCAGCACAAGCAGAAGGTGTCGGTTTTTGGTTTCCGCAGTGTGGCCGTGAGCCAGACGCCAGCAGAGAGATGTCTCTTTCCCGTGATGGCTCCGGGAGCCCTCGCTGTCCCCTCTCGTGCATTGCATTCTGGGTGCCACCCTCAGCCTTGTCACTGACAAGGCTGTTTGTGCTTGGTGACTTGGGAGCAGCCCATCTCTGTGGCATTGAGGGAAGATAGCCACACACACACACACACACACACACACACACACACACACACGGCTGGAGCAGGGACCCTCCACAGCCTCCCTGTTGGGTGATGGCTGGGGCTTGGCCAGTCCCTGCCATGTGGAGGGGCCAGGGGCACCCCAGGTTTAATGTGTCACTCGGGAGAGGCCATCTGTGTGTCTTGAGGAGGAAAGGATGTTTGCACCCCCCCCCCCTCGCCCCCGTCTCCATGGTTATCGCTGGGGCTCAGTGTTGTCACTATGAATCCACTGCTCCTGGTGGCCATTTTTTCCATATTATTGGAGAGAAATGGAGAGAGGCAGAGAGACCCCTGCAGGTGGGGAGCCAGGGGCTAGAATCCGGTTCCTTGTGCGGATCCTTGAGCACACAGCGCTACATTTGTTTAACCAGGTGTGCCGCTGCTTCTCAGCATCTGGCTTTCAATCCTTCTGATCTCCGGCTCTGGGGCCCCATGTCTGCATTTCTGGCTCCAGATGTGGCTCTCGGGGTCCTGTTGGCAAATGTGGTGACCTGGCAAGAGACAGCCCCAGCCTGTGGGCACTCGTGCAGACCACTCCGCCCTGGCACAGGACTAGAACCTTCTGGCAGTGGCTGCAGGCAGTGTCCTGGGACAGGCTGAGGGTGTCCGCCGTGTGGCGGGTGCTCTTGTAGGTACAGCCGGCCTTAAGGTGTGTCTGTGACTCTCGCTCCTAGTCCCTGGGACAGACGGTGTTTTCTGTGGTGCCAGCACTGGAGGCCCCTGGGGTCAGCTGTGTCCCCGCCGTGAAGAGCTTTCTGGAAGGGCCTATGTCCCTCACACCTGCAAGTCCCATGCTTGCTCTCACTGAGCTCTACCCCCGACTCTCTGTGGCTCCCCTCCCATTATGAGACGCACCTGGGGACCGGGGCAGGAGGGTGTCACCTTCTGGGGGCGACAAGTGTTACCTGGGTGCTAACCCCTGCCCCTCTGGGGGCAGCTCTGTGGATGGTGAAGCAGGCTCTTCTGTGTGTGTGCATGTCTGTCTGTGTGTCTGTCTGTCTGACTAGCCTAGGTATGTGGTACATCCTTCTCTGGCCATAGGTGCCAGTCCCCCAGCCTACTGGCTGACCTTGTCCTGCTGTGCCAGGCTGTGCCAGACTGAGCCCGAATCCCTCAGCCCTCGTTGGTCTCTCACAGAAACCACCAGAAGGTGCTAGAATAGGTTTTCAATCCAGGCACATGTCTGGGCAGATGCGCCGAGCCCACACAGGAGAGATGTGCCCTGAGGGCTGAGGACAGGACTTGGCAGGCTTCAGGTTCGATTCCCGGCACCACCTATAGCCAAGGCTGCTTGGTGCTCTGCTCAGGGCCACCGCCGTCTCTTGTCCGCTTCTCGGTTCTGCCGCGAGGAGCCATATCCCCTGCTGTCTCGGTTCAACCACTGCGGTGCTCTGCCAGGCCAGGGTCGCAGCTAAGCCTGGCTGCCTTTCTGGAGCTTGCTGTCACATGTCTGATGTTGCTGTCAGGGAGTGTGGTCTGGGGGGTCCACACCAGACCATGAGGAGGGTCGTGGGTTTGAACCCCAGCACTTTGTGTCTACCTGATGGGTAGAGACCCCTTCCCCCTTAGGGGCTGAGCGGAGGCTGTTCTGTGGACAGGGCCGGGCTGTGCACTGGCTCTCCTACCTCGAATGCCTGGGGCCCTGGGTTCAAGCACATACCTTTTGTGGTGGGGTCAGTGCTCACGCTCATTGTAGGGCAGGCAGGAGGGAGCAACTGGGATTCGGGGCGGGTGGGGCGGGTGGGGACTGATTGTGTGGGGGGGTGGGGGTTGCAGGCAGATATCAACAACAGTTGCCCCAGATGCCTGGAACTGCTTCCTGTCCTCTGGGAGGAACTTGGCCTTATGGTGCCAAGACCGAGGGTAGTGGGGGGCCAGCCTGAATCCCCCCCCCACCCTACGTGACAGCCCCCTGCGTGGGGGAGCCGTGGGGGCGAGGCGGACCGGGCTCTCGAGGCCACACGCTGCCTCTTGATGACTATTCCGTGTTTTCCTCAAGCAACAGCCCCCTCTGTGGTTGCCATGGGCACCTCCTGAGAACGCCAGAAACACTCGTGGGTTCAGCTTGGCGTCGCCCGCGTCACAGTGGGAGACTCCAGCTCAGGGACGCCGGGGTCCGGGCAGCCGCCGCTACTGCCGTGGGGACCTCAGGGTGGCAGAGGAAACGGGCCAGGGCGTGTCACCCAGCGCCCGTCTGTCCGGACCCAGTGCTTCAGGGAGGGGGCTGTCTTGACGTGAACACAGTGGCTGGCCCTCACCCTCTGTGGCTCTCGGGGACAGCAGAGTGGCATTCACTTTGCCTCCCTGCTGGCAGGGGTTTGGGGGGGAAGGTGCCCCCTGCCCAGGAGGTCCGTGCTCTTGGCTGTGGGGTGGTGGGGAGGTGTGAGATCCGGGGTGAGACCCCCACACACGTGGGACAGACATGAGCCCGCCCTCCCCACAGGTATCCGCCCTCAGATCATGAACGGCCCCTTGCACCCCCGGCCCCTGGTGGCCCTGCTGGACGGGCGCGACTGCACCGTGGAGATGCCCATCCTCAAGGACCTGGCCACCGTGGCCTTCTGTGACGCGCAGTCCACGCAGGAGATCCACGAGAAGGTGGGCGCACACCCCCAGGCGGGGACCCCCCCCCGCCTGGCCTCGGGTCCCGGCGGGCCCCGCGCCACCCTGCCTGCCCTGCTCTGCTCCGCCGGCAGGTGCTGAACGAGGCAGTGGGCGCCATGATGTACCACACCATCACGCTGACCCGCGAGGACCTGGAGAAGTTCAAGGCCCTGCGCGTCATCGTGCGCATCGGCAGCGGCTACGACAACGTGGACATCAAGGCCGCCGGCGAGCTGGGTGAGTGGGGATGCGGGGTGCTCGCTGGGGAGGGGAATCCTCACCGGCCGCCGTCCTAGAGAGGTGTCAGCTCTCTCTAGGTGTCATCTGAGGGGCCCCCCAACTGTCAGGAACTTCCCCCCCCCTTTGCCCCGAAATGTGAGGCAGCAGCAATCGGGTGACAGACGGGGGTCAGATGCCTCAGGCTTGACTTCCCTGTCAGGGCCGACACCAGGCTCACGGTGGGGTCTGGGGAGGGACCGGCCATTGCCTTGTGGATGACAACGGGACCGTGCTGGCCACTGAGTTATGGCTCCCTGCCCACCCGGAGGAGGGGCGACCCTGGGCCCTTGGGGGGCGGGGGGGGTTACTCAGGGTGTGCTGCCTGTTGTCACCAGGAATGCCACAGAGCTGGTCACCTCCTCCTGACCGCCCGGGTCCTGAAGGGGGGAGTGGTCAGGAGCTGTGAGATCCCCGGGGAAGGTGCCTGTGGGTACAGGACCCCGCCTGCCTCCTGCTGCTCTAAAGACTGGCCTGGGAACAACAGGCTTCTCCGTCTCTTTTCACATGTCATTTGTTACTCATAGGAGGTTACGGGACAGTAAGAAGATAGTGTTTAGTTCCACACCTCACACAGTCCCCACCCTCCCTCTCAGAGAGAACCATCATAGTTGTCAACAGTATTAGAAAGTTAACTTGCCGGAATCGGGCGGTAGCGCAGTGGGTTTAAGCGCAGGTGGCTCGAAGCCCAAGGACCAGTGTACGGATCCCAGTTCGAGTCCCCGGCTCCCCACCTGCAGGGGAGTCACTTCACAGGCAGTGAAGCAGGTCTGCAGGTGTCTGTCTTTCTCTCCCCTTCTCTGTCTTCCCCTCCTCTCTCCATTTCTCTTTATCCTATCTAATGACATCAATAACAATAAAAAAGTTAACTTGCCAGCTTTTTTTAGTATTAATTTACTTATTTATTCCCTTTTGTTGTTCGTTTTATTGTTGTAGTTGTTATTGTTATTCTTGATGTCATTGTTGGATAGGACAGAGAAATGGAGAGAGGAGGGGAAGACAGAGAGGGGGAGAGGAAGACAGACACCTGCAGACCTGCTTCACCACCTGTGAAGCGACTCCCCTGCAGGTGGGGAGCCAGGGGCTCAAACCAGGATCCTTAGGCCGGTCCTTGAGCTTGGCACCACGTGTGCTTAACCCGCTGCGCCACTGCCCAGCTCCCTGACTGTCCCCCCGCCCCTTCCAAGTTCAGGTATATCAGATCTCCAGATGCCATGTATGACTGAGACCATCTGGTAGTTGCCTTAAGTCACTAAATATCACCTCCAGCTCCATCCATTTTGTCCCAAAGGGCACAGTACCTCTTGATGGCAGAGTAATATTCCGTGAAGTCTGTTCTGTAGGCTGCTTCCACTCTTGGGCGATTGTGTATGTAGGGTGCGTGTGTCCACTGGATAAATGCCTGAGAGTGGGGCTGGGTTTCTGGTTCCTTCCCTGCAGGTCATGTCCCCAGGGGGGGGTTCGGGGAGCACAGGCCTCCCACACCGAGACCCGAGTGTGGATTCTGACCCTTCTGCTCTGCCTTTAAAGAGCAAGGAGCTCGGGGGTCCGGCACACGGCTGCCCAGAAGGGACATACGGGGCCAGGGCCGGCTCACCCCCACTCAGAGCCCCCCCGCACATCCCAGGAGCTGAGCTGGGAGACATCCCAGAGACCCCCCAGGCCTGCCTGGTGCCCAGGCCTGACACATCCCTCTTGGCACGCAGGGAGGGAGGGAGGGACACGGGGTTCCTGGGGGTCTCACCCGGCCTCCCCCCTGCAGGCATCGCCGTGTGCAACATCCCGTCGGCGGCCGTGGAGGAGACGGCCGACTCCACCATCTGCCACGTGCTCAACCTGTACCGGCGCAACACGTGGCTGTACCAGGCGCTGCGGGAGGGCACGCGGGTGCAGAGCGTGGAGCAGATCCGCGAGGTGGCCTCGGGCGCCGCACGCATCCGCGGGGAGACGCTGGGCCTCATCGGCTTCGGTAGGTGCCACCGAGGGAGGTGGGGTGCGGAGAGCAGGCGCCTGGCCGTCTCTGGGCCCCCAGGGTGGGGACAGATGGAATGGTCTCTCCCCGGTGGCGGCCTGCTCCGGCCGTGAGTAGGAAGGCTGCCTGAGCCGGGAAGCGAGGGGTGGGCAGGGTCGTGACCCAGGAGGCACCCACCCGCCGGCGTCCTCACATGGACGGTGCTGCACGAGCCCCGTGGCCCCCGCTGGCGTTTCACACCCTCACCGCCTGCACCCTCAGCCCACCCGGTAGAGCTCACATCTTCTGTGCGGGAAGTGCCATGGGTTCGAGTCCTGGCCACAGTTTGGTCCCTGCCGTCTCACAGGCCATTTTCTTTCCCCGTGTGGCTCATAAACTTAGTATTTCTGAGTGTGAGAGTGCCCACCCAAAGGAACAGAGGGTGTGCGGGGATGGAACTTGGGATTTTGTCCGCCTGCCCAACAAATCAAAATAAGCCCTTGGGGACCAGAAGAGAGCATCCCTGGCCGTGGGGTCTCAGCACCAGGAGGGAGCAGCTTGGGAAGTGGAGAGCTGCTATGACGTCTGTCTGTCTGTCTGTCCGGCTCTCAGGATATACAACAGGGTGGGCTAGGCCAGGGCACTGTCTTTGCATGGAGCCCTGGTTCCATTCCCCAGCAGCCCTTACACAGAAACAAACCACAGGCTGGGAGACAGCATAAAAGAGAGCCTGACGCTCTGAGACCCCAGGTTCAGTCCTCAGCGCCACCATGAGCCAGGGCTGAGCAGGGCTCTGGTGAATGAATAATCCCCTGGCCCAGGAGGTGGCAGAGAGAGAGAGAGAGAGAGAGAGAGAGAGAGTGTGTGTGTGTGTGTGTGTGTGTGTGTGTGTGTGTGTGTGTGTGTGTGTGTGTGTGTGTGTTGGGAGGTACACCTGGTTGAGTGTACACATTACCATGTGCAAGGACCTGGGCTCAAGCTCAGGGTCCCCACTTTCAAGGAGAAAACTTTGTGAGTCTCCTTCCCTCTCGATGTCTGGGGCTGTCTCTGTCCAATAAATAAACAACAAATCTCTGGCATCACCTGTGCCAGAATGGTGGTCCCGTTCTCTTTCATTATCTCTCTCTCTGCAAATAAAAATTTTTTTAATGGAAACAATGCCTGTGGTTCGAGCCCAGCCCCCACTACACTGGAGGACGCCCAGGGCAGTGAGCGTGGCGGCCGTCGCCCGGGACTCCCTGGCCCCCATGGGCAGGAGGCGCACGCTCTGGGTCCCCCAGCACTGACACCACCACCACCACCCCCCACCCCCCGCACAGGTCACACGGGGCAGGCCCCGCTCACCCGGCCTCTCTCTCTCTGCACAGGTCGCACGGGGCAGGCGGTCGCTGTTCGAGCCAAGGCCTTTGGATTCAGCGTCATCTTTTATGACCCCTACTTGCAGGACGGGATCGAGCGGTCCCTGGGCGTGCAGCGCGTGTACACCCTGCAGGACCTGCTGTACCAGAGCGACTGCGTGTCCCTGCACTGCAACCTTAACGAGCATAACCACCACCTCATCAACGACTTCACCATCAAGCAGGTGACAGCTCCCAGGGCCGCCCTGCAGCAGAGACTGGCGCCTGGCTGTGGGTCCAGACCCCCCTGTGACCGCCTCCTCTCCTCCCCCCCGTAGATGAGACAAGGGGCTTTTCTCGTGAACGCTGCCCGCGGTGGACTGGTGGACGAGAAAGCCTTGGCCCAGGCCCTCAAGGAGGGCAGGATACGGGGGGCCGCCCTGGACGTTCAGGAGTCGGAGCCTTTCAGGTGGGGACTTTGGAGCCACGGGGCGCCCGGGAGGTGGCGGGAGCGGGGCGGTCAGGCCTGTGGAGATATCTTTTTATTATCATCATTTATTGGGTAGCCAGACAGAAATCATGATGGAAGGGGGAGATGGAGAAGGGAGAGAGACAGGCACACCTGCAGCCCCGCTTCACCGCTTGCATGCGGGGACGGGGGCCTGAAACCCAGGTCCTTGCACATAGTAAATAACGTTGCTTTAGGGGGGAAAAAAATGGAGGGGCTGGAGTGACAGCATCATGGTCCTACAGCTGCCTGCGGCTCTGCGGTCCTAGGTTCAGTCCCCAGCACCACCATCAGCCAGGGCCTCCCTCGTCCTGGGATCAGCGTGAACAGTCGCGGTGGGCGGTGGGAGGCGGGAGGCGGGTGGTGGTGGTGAGCCTTCACTTTTCTCACCTGCGGTCTCCGGCTCCTCCAGCTTTGCCCAGGGTCCCTTGAAAGATGCCCCGAACCTCATCTGCACACCCCACACGGCCTGGTACAGCGAACAGGCCTCCCTGGAGATGAGGGAGGCGGCGGCCACCGAGATCCGCCGGGCTATCACAGGTGACTGGGGGCAGCTTCCCACGGGGAGCAGGGCTGAGGGCCGCGGGGAGCTGGGGCACTGCGTGTGGGGTAAAGCCAAAGGGCCTGTCTCGCTCGCTCCAGGTCGCATCCCAGAGAGCTTACGGAACTGTGTCAACAAGGAATTCTTCGTCACCACGGCTCCCTGGTCAGTAATAGACCAGCAGGGGATTCACCCGGAGCTCAACGGTGCCACGTACAGGTCAGCAGAGGAGGGGCTCTATGGGCTGGGGCGCGGCCCTCGCAGCCTGGCCCTCCGTTGGCCCTGCGCACACTGCCTTGGGGGTCATGTGCTGGGGGCGGGAATGGGGGTCATCCAGCCTAGAAACGAGTTCTGGTTAGGGTGGGGTGGGAATGCCGCCACCCCCCAACCCCCACCCCCCAGTGGTCAGAGCAAGAACTCCAAAGCAGGTCAGAAAGATCTCCCGGGGCGTCTTGGTGACATTCAGCTCAGCTTCTGTGTTCCAGCCACAGTGTTGTAGGGAGTGGGCCAGGGGCTCCTGGGGAGCCCCAGCAGGTGTCAGGCGACTAGATCCTCCCCCTAGAGGAGAGAAGCTGTGGGTCCTGCTCTTTTTTTTTTTTTTCCTCCAGGGTTATTGCTGGGCTCGGTGCCTGCACCATGAATCCACCGCTCCTGGAGGCCAGTTTTCCCCCTTTTTATTGCCATTATTGACGTTGCTTTGTTGTTGGATAGGACAGAGAGAAATGGAGAGAGATGGGGAAGACAGAGGGGAGAGAAAGACAGACACCTGCAGACCTGCTTCACCTCTTGTGAAGTGACTTGACTTCCTTGCAGGTGGGGAGCCGGGGGCTCGAACCTCACACTTTGCGCCACGTGTGCTTAATCCACTGTGCTACCGCCCGACTCCCGGGTTCTGCTCTTTTGTGGAACCCCCGGGAGGCGGGGTGGGGACTGGGAACTGAAGGAGACGAGACGGAATGGGGAGTCTCTGGTGTCAGATGCTTTTTTCTGAATGCAGCTCACGTCCACAGGGTTCTCAAAGCGAGTTGCTCGAATCTTATCAGACCTTAGCGACTTCCCTCGTTTGGGGAGGGCAGGGGTCAGCGGGAAGAAATGACACACTCCCATCAGACGGGGAGGAGGAAGAGGGTTGCTGACCAGGGGCTCGGGCCCATGTCTGTGTTCCAGATACCCGCCAGGCATCGTGGGCGTGGCCCCGGGGGCGCTCCCTGCTGCCATGGAGGGCATCCTCCCCGGCGGCATCCCCGTCACGCACAGCCTGCCCACCGTGGCGCACCCGTCGCAAGCCCCCTCGCCCAACCAGCCCACGAAGCACGGGGACAATCGAGAACACCCCAACGAGCAGTAGCAGAGTGACGTGCCGTGCCGAGGGGACCCTTCCGGATGAGCTGGGACCAAGAGACCGCGGGGAAGGGCGCCGAGCGCGGACGTTCGAGCGAAGGACGCTGCGGTGCTAAGATGCCGCCGCCAGGAGAGCTCGCGGTCCACACGGGCCGCGCAAGCTGGCATCTGCTTTGGGAAGCAAGTGCGGCGAGACTGGGACGCGGTTCATTCATGACCGGCTTCTGTTCTTGTGTGTTAAGTTTCTCATCTGCATCAAATCACGAAAGAATTGCGTGGGTCTTTTTCCTTTGCCAGTCCTGTGTCCACCGCAGGTCCTGCGCCTTGCTCCAGAGGTCGCCTTGGGAGTTCCAAACATGGAAGTGAACCGAGTCTATTGAGAGGAGGCCCCCTGCACGGACACTGGGGGGCTGCTCCCCTCTCCTGCTTAATAGGAAGCTTGTCACTGCAGAATCGGGAGGTGAGCGCACAGGGCTGAAGACTGCAGCCGCTGGGCCAAGTCTCTCTCTCCCCTTCGGAACTGTGAACTAAGCGGCCGAGTTGGCTTTGAGTTCCGTAACACTCTGATGATGCAAAAAAAAAACAAAAAAAAAAAAGAATAATAATAAGGAAAAAAAAGTATTAAGTTTCACAAGCTGTTTGTACTCAGATCTATTTTCTCAGTTTCAGATCCCCAGCTATTTTATTGAGTGGAGAGTCTTGAACACAGAGTTCAAGGATAAGTTGCATTTCCTTATGTCTCAGGAAAACACTTTTTATGGTAACTTGTCAGATTGTCTATGAACAAACCCACTTTTTTAGACATTGATAAAGTTCTTTTCTTCACGTGATATTTTATACAAGAACACTTCAGGTGTGTTATTAGATGTGACTGATTTTAACAAATCCTATTAGATTTGTATCAACTAGTTACATGTTATATTCATAGTCTTTTGTGAATCATCACCTTTTTGTTGAAAAGATGGCCTATTTTGAGCCTTTGTATAGGTACATTCCTGTTTTTGTGACAAAAAAAAAAAACTTTAAAACTGTCCCAAACGGAAAAATAATGGCTATCAGAAATCCGTTTTATTTTAGTGTGAGTTACCGTTCCTGTATTTGTTTATTGTAAAGGTGGACACTTAGCGTTCAGTGCAGTTTTCAATAAAAAGAAATAAAAATTTGTTAAACATTCTGTACTTGAAGGAAGCCACATGCCCGACTGGCTGTGTCCCCGGTTCCTGTCCCGAGTTTGGGTACTACCAAAACGGAACAGAGTCACAGAGACATGCTTCCATTCTGGTCACGCCACCGCTAAGATGAAAACTCCCGGGCTGAAATGAACTCCAGCACAAATGGTTCAGAGTTGCGGTCTGTGCCCCAGAGCAGAGGTCCACAGAAATCTCACGATTCTTAACATGGAAATTGGCCAGTGGCAAAAGTAACTCTTCCTTTTAAACAGCATTTAACCCAGTCCCAGGCTCCAAACTCCCTCTGGGCCCTTCCTGTGGCTCTGTAGAAAATGTCCTCAACTGGATTAACCTGTCTGCCCTATGGTGGCCTGGCCCAATCCTCCTGTCTGACCAGGAGTCGTCCAAAATTAGCTTTTGTCCTAAGCCCTTGTCCAAGTATCGTCGGTGGGCTGTGCGATAAGGGAGATGAGCCCTGGGCCCCTCTGGCCAAGGGAAATAAAGGCAAGCAGGTCCGCATCCGGCCCGGCCCGGGCTTCCATTTTGTTAGAGCCACTCTGCGTTCTCCCTGGGAGAGGAACAGCCCGGGGCTGCTGTGCACAGGCCGCCCGCTGTCTTGGGACAGTCCAGTCGGTAAGGCTGCCGCTCGTCCTACAGCGCCGCCTGCGAGGAGCTGGGGAACGCACTCATCTGACTCCCACAGGGAGGGAGGCAGGCAGCGCCTGCTAACACCAGATGTGGTCGCTGGTCAGATGCAGATGGGCGGGCTGGGGGAGTACTCTCCGACCAGCACACCCAAAGGCCTGCGGCCTGCAGTGCAGACCCCACCACCACCACCCAGCAACTCGATGTCAGCACCTCCCCCAGGCATTTCACCTTGGCTCCCCCCCCCCCCCATTTTTCTTTTGACAGGACAGAAATTTGAGAGAGAACCTGCAAGCTGGTTTTAACCATCTGCGAAGGCCCTCTGCACACGGGCCCGCATTGTAATGGGTGCACTTAACCAGGTGCGCCACCACCTGGCCCCCCATCTTGGGCTCTTTAATTGGGGAGGAATTTGCCTAGCAGGCCGTTACCTAAAACAGGACCCCCACCCCGGCACGTGGAAATTAAGTTACTCAAGGTGCTATGCTAAGTAGTCAGTGCCCCCCTTAAAAAAAAAAAAACCACAGTTGAAGTAAAACATGTTAGTCTCTCTGAACAGTTTACCATCATTCTGTCCACATTCAATTCTGTGGCATCAAATTTGAAAGCATGCTTCCTGCAAGACCAGGGACAACTCTGAATGACTGAAGACACGACACTTAAGGAGATTCTGCACATGTTAACACACTCTAAACACCTTGGGGGACAGAGACTAAGTATTTCAAGGTTTTCAGTCTCTCTCACACAAGGGAAGGGCGAAGTCCCTGTGCGGGTGTGTGTAATGCTCGACAGGCACGCATGCGCGCGCACACACACTCGCGCGCCTGAAAGTCTGCCCAGTGCTACAAGTATACTTGAAGTGGTCGAAGACTTTTGCTTTTTCCCTTCTGTTGCCCTTGTTGTTTCTCGTTGTTGTAGTTATTGTTGTTATTGATGTTTTTGGATAGGACAGAGAGAAATGGAGAGGAGGGGAAGACAGAGAGGGGCGAGAAAGACACACGCGACTCCTCTGCAGGTGGAGCTGGGGGCTCAAAACGGGATCCTTGCGCTTAACCCACTGGGCTACCACCCGACTCCCCGAATACTTTATTTAAATGATAGTTTTAACTTTTAGCACCGGCCAAAGTGAACCCGCATGCAAACGTTCTCAGAGCGACTGAGAAACCCGCCACACAATGCACTCACCACCTTGCTGCTTTGTAGATCTTTTATTCTGCGTTAAACTGACATTCCCAATTGGCCCGAGCAAAGGCATGCCTTCCTACACGGTTTGCTTAGAGCAGAGTCGGTGACGGACGACAGTGAGAATCCAAAGACTCTGCGTGGCGACTTGGGAATATGACATTGTCCATCGAGTCGAGTGAGTGAATTCCACACAATTCATTGCATTACACATGGGCCTGTTCTCCAAGCGCTTCCCTAATTTACATCCAGGAATTACCTATTCACAAACAGAAGTCTGGTCTAAGAGCCCTCGCAGCAAGGGAACTCTTCCAAACAAATAAATACCTATATACTAGAAGGGGCGTGGCAGAAAACTTCGACAAAACCAATAATAGAAACCAAAATCCCTTCCCGCCCACATAAGGGCCAAAAAGAAAAAAGAAAAAAGAAACGTCGACTTTGCTCGCGGTTTGATTCCACCGGGCACGAGAGCTAGGTGCTTAATAGACCAGAAGCTGCTCTCGTTTGGCTGCGGGTGGCTGGCACAGACAGTCGTCCAGATGTGGTACTCTCGTGAGACTCACTGAAGAGGCTGTGTGTGGCAGCGGGGGCAGAAGGCCAGCCCTGCTGAGGAAAGGAGCACTGTGCCCTGCCATGTGCTTCTCTGGGTGCCTGTGCTGGGAAGAACTGGAGAAAAATGAAGATGCTGCTGGCACGACTTCTCCTGGGACGAGACTTCTGACACAACCACATGCGTTGCTTTACAGACAGATTGACGATTTGAAAGGAAAAAGGTTCTGTCTTAATCAAATTAGTTTGTTCACAAACTAGTTCGGCCGCAGTTCTGTCTCCTCTCCTCGCGCGCGCCTCCGGTGAGGAAGGGGCCCCCCGGGCCGAGGCTCTCTGCTTGCCGCGGTCTCCGCTCCCCGGCCCTACTCGTCCTCGTCGTCCTCGTCCTCCTCGCCGTCCGACAGGGACGTGCAGGGCCGGAGCTGGCGGTAGCGGTCGAGCCACTTCTCCACCATCTGCGTGACCAGGGGGTGACTGCGCCGCCTCGAGCTCTTCTGCATGGCCACCAGCACGCCCCCCTCGGTCACGCAGCAGTCCAGCCACTGCCTGAGCAGCTTCTCCTGCTGCTCCTCGTTACCTAGCTTTGAGAGGACAGGGGCGGGAGGAAGGCGGCATGACAGCGGCGTCAAGCCTCGGGCTAGGCCCGCGTCACCCCTGCGGTTCCCGCCCCTTGAAACGCAAGCAAGTAGTGCCCGGCCGCGGCTTGTGGTGTGAGGGAACTGACCCCGAGCCTTGGCCTGCGCCTCTGTGACCACCGTGCTCTCCCCAATTCCAACAGGGCTTCGAGCTCCTCAGTTCTGTGATCCCACTCTAGTTCTGCTTAAATACAGAAGGACACCCGTGAAGGAATCCAGAGTAGCCTAGCGGAGGGTCAACCCGGAATACTGCTCCTTTCGTAAGGAAGCGGGTCTTCCTTCTCTGGGAACTAGCTCCTGGCAAAGAAAGGGCCAGGACAAGCAGGCAGCTTCAAGAGCGTGACAGGTGTGCGCAGAAGGCGGTGGCCGGAACGACGGGCTGTGCTTTTACTTCCTGTGTCGTGCTTAAAGGTTTCCTGACAGTTCTCAGCCCAGGGAATGAACAGGCCAGCCAGTACTCTCCCAAGAACCGGGGCTTCTGGGCATTTCTTTGCACACTCCCGTGTCAACTGTGGCCTCCACCTGCCGTCTCTGCCCTCTCCCGGGGGCGTCTAACAGCAGTGGCCCGGCGCTTCTCTCCTGGGCCTTCTCTCCTGCTGGCACCGCCTTCCTGGCTCGGGGCCTGGCACAAGTCTCCCCAGACTGTGAGGGGACCTTCCGCTTTGCCTGTGGTGCCTGCCCCACTCCCGCCCCTGGCAGTTCCCTCGCCACCCCTGCCCTGCGCCCGATGGCAGAGCCTCTGACCGGGGCCAGGAGCCACACGGCACGTGACCCCACACCTCCCTCCCTCCCTCCCTCCCTCCCTCCCTCCCCGGCTCCTCACCTCCTGAGCAGACAGGAAGTGCACGTGGAGCAGCTTCCTCTCGCTGTCCACCAGAGGCAGGACGGTGATGGTGATGTCGTCGTCCGTGTTGAGGTTAGCACCGGCCCCTCGGCTGCCATAGCCCTCGTTCTCCATGGCAACCAAAGCGGAAAAGTGGCCCCTGGTGTAGCCCAGAGCAATCGGACTCTTCCAACAGAAGCTCTGTTCCCACAACAAAGGCAGATAAACACCTACGGGGAGAGCAAGGGGAGGGAGCTGCGGGTGGCACCCTGACCGCCACAGCTCAGCTCTGCCCCTGCCCCGGCAGACGGCCCCGTGGCCAGGGCTTACCTTGAAAGCGAGTGTATCCTAAAGTTTCGCCCCGGAAACTCTTGTAGTATTTGACTCCGTACACTATGATTGGTCGTCTAAGGATATGTGCAAGTACAAAGATGTGCGTCTGCTCCAAACTGGCTCCAGGCTGCACAGCAAGCAGAAGAAAAGAAAGCCAGCAGATGAGAGACAGACAGCGGCCACGCTGGACGACAGGCTGTGTCAAAGCGCAACGCTGCCCTCCTGAGGACATAGCGACTCTTTATAAGGGCGCCTCACGCAGTAAAGTCCAGTCAACCTCTAACAGTCTACAAATTTCATATGGAGGTAGCTCCACCATCCAGAACCAATGGATGTACAAAAATACTGATTACCGGGCAGGGGTAATCAGACAGCATAGTGGTTCTGCAAAGAGACTCTCACGCCTGAGGCTCCGAAGTCCCAGGTTCAATTCCCAGCACCATCAGCCAGAGCTGAGCAGTGCTGGGGGGCGTGGGAGGTGGGGACCTGATTACCTACAACGAGACTCAAAGAGCAATGCTGCTTGACTTACACAGTCAAATTCTGACTGGGTTTTCTGTGAAAGCACCATGGACAACCAGGTGGCCTACCTGTAGGAAGTGACAAATGTACTTGCCCCCAACAATGAAGCCCTAACACATTTTCAGGGCACAAGCTCTCCCTGTCTGACAAGGCACCGTGGCTCCTGCCATCCCAATCCAGATGGCCCACAGGGGTTCGAATGAATCGAGGGGCCGTCCGCAAGGGGAAGGGTGAGCTGCTGAGCAGACACTGGGACTGTGCTCTTTCTACCGGGCAGGCCTCACATTCACGAGTGAAACGAGCATCGAGCCTGGAGTGACTGGGATGACCACACAGTTCGTTTCCAAGGAAAAGTTCATCCCAAGTGCGCTGGAAAGGTCACCCACTCCTTGGCCCCAGCCTGCTGGTCTCGGGCAAGGCCCCTCGGACACAGGGAGCAAGCCTCCAGCCTGCTGGGCGGGCGGACACAGCGAGGAGGAGCCCAGGCTCGGCTCGGCACCTCCGCAGATGCGTCTGCCAGGGGCGGGAGACAGCCGGAGTCCGGCAGGCGCGAGAACCCCAGGCGGCAGGGGACAGCCGCTTGCTTCGCCGTCACGGCGGTCACGGCCAGAGCCCAGGGCAGCACGCCCGGGGCCGCCAGGAGACTTCCTGGAGCCACACGCTCACCCGCGCTGAGGGCGTCAGTCCGGGCGTGAGCTCCCCGCGCGCTTACCTGACTGGCGAGAGAAAGTATGAACGCCCAGTCTTCTTGCCACTGCTCTTCTCTCAGGGAAAAGTGTAAGCCAAAGCTCTGAGAATACCAGGATTCCCAATCTTTCCAACGGGTGTAAAACCTAAAAGATGAACAACAGAAAACACGCCTTCTGTAGAAGGACATCTAATCATTTCTTTAATTAATGTCACCTTTAAGACACCTACGTGACGAGACTGGCAACTTTATTGAGATCAACTGGCCTGATCACAGTGTGTCCATCCTGCTAGCAGACGGCGTCCAACACGTCCTCAGACGAAACCAATGTTTCATCACAACTCCAAATACCAGCCAGGACCAGTCACTCCAACTGCCTGCCACGGGTGCGCAACCGAAACAGCCCCAAGCCACCAACTGGCGCAGCAGGTGAAGCCAAAGGGGCCCACGGTCCTCACCGCGTGGCCACATGCAAGAGAAACGCCGGACGTGCCCTCGGCATCTTTCGTCACATGAACGGGCCCCCTCCCTCACACGGTAGCCAGACACCACCGCCTTCACTCTAGTTAGAAGCCGCCTATGTGACAGCCTAGCAGAGAACAGAGAGCTTGGAACGGATAAGGAAAATCTATTCTTTCACATGGAGTGCAAAATTAAACAGAGCCAAGCAGAACAATGCTAAGACCTGCGCTTCTGTGCTGCATTACGCTTCTGATCTCCAAATCCGCTCTTAGGAAGTCATCATTTTGCCTTCGTTTTCAGATTCCAGAGAGGATTTCCGCTCACTCAGTCTGTGTCAGGCTTCTAGACCGCCCTCCTACTGAAGCCCACGGACCCTAAGTGCCCACAGCAGTAGCGCGGCCACTGGGCCAGGAGGCGTGAGGGAAGAGCAGGGCCGGTTCTTCAGAGCAGGGCCGGTCTCCTTGTGACTTGTTTTCCCTTTGTTTTTGTTAAAGAGGGAGCCGCTCGCCCCTCACCCCTGGCTGGTGGTGGCGCTGGGGGCTGGGCCTGGAGCTCAGTTTCAGGTCTGCAAAGTCTTTGGCCTACGTAGCCCTTTGCTGTCTCCCCAGCCTCGCGTTATCTTCCTGCATATGGTACCAGCTGCGTCACAGAGAGCAAGCTCAGGCCCGTGTGTGCGCTGGGTCGCCCCTCTGGTTCAATCTGTTCTTTTCAGTTCTACGGCCTTGCCCCTGAGAGCTACAAGTTGAGCTACAACAGGAACAGCCTCGCGACGCACAGCACTTGACTGGCGAGGGTCAGTGTGGGTCAGTGTTTGTGCATGCAGAGATGGGGCATGTGTGACGAAAAGGCGACAACAGCTCAGGAGGCAGGAGAGATAACAGGCACATATACATAGACATATATACACACACACACACACACACGTTTTGTGGGTTAGAACCTTTGCAAAAAAATTTTTTTTTAAATGTGGTCTTAAGAGTGTCTCAGAAAGGAGAACCATCTCAGTACAACGCAGCATCCTCTCAGAAAGATGGAGGAACTGGAGGAGGGGCAGGTGGTGCACTTGGCTGAGCGCACACATCACAGTGCACAAGGACCCAGGTTCAGGCCCCTGGTCCCCACCTGTAGGGGAAAAGCTTCATGAGCAGTGAAGCAGGGCTGCAGGGGTCTCTGTCTCTCCCCCTCCTCTCTCAATTTCTGTCTCTATCCAATAATAAAGATTTAAAGAGAAATTTTAAAAGATGGACAAAATGAACTAACCGTATCAGAGTGTAAGGCTGCCGCTCCATCCTGCAATGTTCCCACTGTGAACTCCACAGAAAGTCGCGAGACCACCCCCACCCACACGCAGCCCCACGACTCGAGTCTCTCTCCCTCCAGCTTCCAGACAGACTCACAGGCGAGCATCCCCGCACTCGGGGGGGGGGGGGGAGTTCATGGCGCGCACCCCCGGCCCACTCACCAGTGTGAGCAGTCGTGAAGGCTGTCATGCAAGGCTTTCCGCAGCACCGAGTCCTTGTCATAAACGCCCCAGGTCGCCTGGAGTACCGAGTCCAGTAAGCAGTCTCCAGCGGTCCGGTTCCAAAGTGCATAGAGCCGACTATCTAAACGTGTGGCCAGTTCCAAGGACCAGTTTATGATTGGAGACTCCTCTTCCAGCTCTGAATGAGAGAAAGTGAGTAGCATGCTGGCTCCCTGCCCAGGCGACGAAAAACCACCGCAGAGGGTGGCGCCTGCACTCAGTGTCAACGGGAACTAGTCAACAAGCACCGAGACGAACTCGGCCAGCTGGGGTAGGGCTGAAACACCTGCCGAATTCAAAAGGACCTGCTCAACTTTTTTTTTTAAATATTTATTTCCTTTTGTTGCCCTTGTTGTTTTATTGTTGTTATTACTGTTGTTGTCGTTCTCGGATAGGACAGAAAGAAATCGAGAGAGATGGGGAAGACACACGGGGAGAGAAAGACAGACACCTGCAGACCTGCTTCACTTGTGAAGTGACTCCGCTGCAGGTGGGGAGCCAGGGGCTCGAACCGGGGGCTCGAACCAGCATCCTTATGCCGGTCCTTGCGCTTCGCGCCACCTGCGCTTAACTCGCTGCGCCACCGCCCGACCCCCCATGCTCAACTTTTCTATCCTTTACAAGTGATTGATAAAATCGTTTAGTGTGAAAATATACTCATGCTACAACAGAAGGTCGAAAGAAAACAAATTTTCAGAGGGGGCCGGGTGGTAGTGCACTACGTGAAACACACAGACGCAGGCAAGGATCCCGGTTCGAGCCCCCGGCTCCCCACCTACAGGGGGGTCACTTCACAAGCGGCGAAGCACGGCTTCAGGTGTCTGTCTTTCTCTCTCCCTCTCTGGCTCTCCCTCTTCTCTCCATCTCTCTCTGTCCTATCTAATAAAAATGGGGACATGGCCTCCAGGAGCAGTGAGTCTGTAGTGCTGGCACCGAGCCCCAGCAATAGCCCTGGAGGCCCAGAAAAAGGAATAAAAGAAAAAGCCAAAGCTCAGAGAGAGGGAAAGAGAACAGAGACAGACCAAAAGAGATTTGGGGAGAGAAGGAAAGAGAGCAGCTCCAGAGCTCCCTCCAGTGTCATCAGAGGCCGGGACCCAGTCACACATGCACCATCTTGCCACCTGAATGGGTATTTTTGCTTTTTGGTTTGAATGAATTTATTTTAGTTGACAGGACAAGGGAAAGTTATGGGGGGGTAGACCTGCAGCCCTACTTCACCATTCATGAAGGTCCTTGTGCCTGGTAACACAAAAACTGATCAGGTGAGCCACACACTTGCCCTACCTGACTGGGTATTTTAAACACCACAATACCAACAATACTCTTAAGGACTTTGCATTTTTAATTTACAATATAAATAGAAGCAGCTGATCACATTACTACAAACCAACTCAAATTTTGTGAAACAAAAAAAAGCAAGTTTATGACAGTAAAGCAAAGCAAATTACCTTTTTGAACATCTCTATCAAGCACCTCATCAAATAATTTTTCTTGTACTGTTGGAGGCAAATCTTCAATATCTGCAAAGAAAAGGCAGACAGAAGGGGAGAAAAACAACAACTTCTAGTATCTAATAACTAGACAGACCTGGCACCATCATCCACCAGTAACTCCCTCTGAAGCGGCACCTGTCCACTGAAGGTTAACAACAGGTATGAGAATGAGAGGTGAAGAGGTTTCCTTTCTGGACCTCGTCCTCAAACCCGTGACCCACCTAAAAAGGACCTTGTAAATAACTGAAGCAGTAAACTACACCCAGCTACCACCAGGAGAGGCAAGACAAAGCCCATGTCGGCCGAGGCTGTGGAGGAAAGGGAGCCTGCCGGCTGGGGTGCAAACCACCACAGCCACCAGGCAACAGGGTGCGACAGACAGTCCCTGAAAACTGAGGTCGCCTGTCCTATGACCTACTGACCTACTCCTGACCCACTCCTGGTGTGCAGCCAAAGGCAGCAAGGCACACGTCTGTGCCGCCCGCCAGGTGCGTGCAGCCCCACTGGGCGCTGGTGACAGGGTTTGGAAGGCACCCCGTGGCCAGGGGAGCGCGCAGCACGGACAGGAGTGTCGGCTGGAGCCCCGCTCAGCCCGGGACGGTGCTCTCGGAGATGTGGAGATACCTGCCGGCAGCGTAAACGTCACAAGGTCCGTCAGGAAGTAGCAAGCGAAATCTCCTTTTCTCTGATGAAGAGAGGCTGCGATCTCTCGCCGGATCTGCTCCGTCAGCTCGGGACACACCATGGCTGGGATACACTTTGCCGCCTGCTGAGACACCTGCGACGCAAACGGAAATGCCTAAGCGTCTCGTTCACCACGAACAGGAGTGGAGCGCGATAGCACTTGTCACTGTTCCTCAAAGGCTCGCTGTATTACTCTGTTAACTAGTGTGAGAGAGGAGGACAGCACCTGAGTATCACTCTGGCACATGTGATGCTGGGGGTCAAACCTTGAACCTCAAGCTCTAGGCTCCAAGACTTCAGGATGTCTTTTTAAATTACCGAAACTGCCCAGTAGAGGCTGGAGAGAGAACATACTGGTTTTAAAAGATTTCATACGTGAGGCTCTGAGGTCCCAGATTCAATCCCTGGCATCATCTGGATGCACCAGAGCTGAAAAGTGGACTCATGAAGAGGTATATACAAATAAATTCGGTTCCCCAGTACATCAAGGAGCTTCTTCCCCTCCCCAGTCACCAAGAGGCAGAGGGAGAGAAGGAAAGACACCAGCCAAGCAGGGAAGGCTGGGCTGCAGCGTCCCATGTGAACAAGCCTGCTGGCCCGTAAAGGCTTTTTTTTTTTTTTAATATTTATTTATTTATCTATTCCCTTTTGTTGCCCTTGTTTTATTGTTGTCATTGATGCTGTTGTTGTTGGGTAGGACAGAGAGAAATGGAGAGAGGAGGGGAAGACAGAGAGGGGGAGAGAAAGACAGACACCCGCAGACCTGCTTCACCGCCTGGGAAGCGACTCCCCTGCAGGTGGGGAGCCGGGGGCTCGAACCGGGATCCTTCTGCCGGTCCCTGCGCTTTGCGCCACGTGCGCTTAACCCGCCGCGCTGCCACCCAACCCCCTGCCCACTTTCTTTTTTAACAGAAACGTGAGTTTTGAAGACACGACAGGGGAGGCTAAGCCATGGAAGAAACTCCGCCCGCCCTCACCTCGGTCAGCAGTACGGCCAGCATGTCCTGCCGCTGGAAGCGGATGGCCAGGTGCACCAGTGTGTAACCCACGTCGAAGGCAGAGGGCCGGTTCAGCAAGTGCGCCTCGTCTGCCGAGAGCTGGCGGGCGATGTCCCCTCCCGAGGCCTTGTACGCTTCGATCGCAGCCAGATCGCCTTCCACCACCCCTGCAACAAGACCAGGACAGGAGGCCGCCGGTCTCGCGGGGCTGCAGATTCCCTCCCGGGCTGTCGTCCTCGCTCCCTGGGCTCTGGGGCCGTCTGCATGCGCTAAGGACAGAGGACAGGCGTGCCTCCCTCCGCCGGCCTTCCTTTCCGGTCTAGGAAGACCTCATCAGACACACGCAAATCAGTGAAGCTCTGGGAGGTACAAAGATCTTACCCATTTTACTGGAGAGGACGGAGAGAAATTAAGATTGAAGGGGGGAGCTAGCGAGGGACAGAGAAACACAGGCATCTGGAGGCCTGCCTCGCCGCTTGTTAACTTCGTCCCCTGCATGTGGTCCGGGAGGCGGCGCAGTGGATAAGGTATCGGACTCTCAAGCATGAGGTCCCGAGTTCAACCCCCGGCAGCACATGTACCAGAGTGATGTCTGGTTCTTTCTCTCTCCTCCTATCTTTCTCATTAATAAATAAGATCTTTTTTAAAAAAAAGTTTGTCCCCTGCAGGTGGTGAGCAAGGGCTCGAACCGGGACCTCTGCGTCGTGCACTTAGTGCTGCGTGCGCTTAACCGGAGCGCCACCGCCACCCCCCTTACAATGAACTGTGAAGGCTTAATTCTGCTGTTAGCTTTCAAGCAAACTAGAATAATTAAAGAACACTTCCAGTGTCAGGGAAAAACCCTGCTTTGATCTAACAATCAAATTAATGTTTTTCTTACATCCTTTAAGAAGTGGAAGCATTCTTCAGGGCTAGGTAGTAGACAGCTTACTGGTAATGCAAATAATTTTAACATTACGGCAAGACCTCGAACGAGATGAATTTGAGCAAAATCACACTAAAATAAAATATGCCAAATAAGTCGGGTAGAACAACAAAAGACGTGGTTTTTCGAGATTCATAGTGAAATGTGCTGTTCCCACTAGACCACACTTGAATCCTGACACAGAGCGATTCCAGGCAAAGGCAACAATCGTTTCCCGAGCGGCACAAAGCATCTACGGATCCGAGAGAAGAAAACACTTCACAAAAGCAAAAGGTGCAGGGCAGTTTCAATGCTGCCAAAGACAGTGTTTAAACACACACACACACACACACACACACACACACACACACACACACACACACACATACACACACACACACACACACACACACACACACTCTCTCTCTCTCTCCAACATGGAAAGCCAAACACTTTAAATGGTTTCCGAAGTATTGCCTGTTGGATAAAAAACTAACACCTGGCTAAAAGCGCTCTTTTTTGAAGAATTATGTCTGTTTTCGGTGAGAGCGCAGTACTCTGGCATACACAAAGTGGAGGACCCCGGGGTCTCACACTGGGAGGTTCTGCGTTCTGCCCACTGAGCCACCTCCCCGGGTCTGACATAAGCCGCTCGCTTGTGCATGCGGAGAGCAGCGCCTGTGACTGCACTGGAGCAAGGCCAGTCGGAGCTGCTCTCGGAGCAGACCGTGCTGGCACCATGCGGCGACTTCACCAGCTCATGGAAAGCGACAACGCTCGCTCTGCAGCTTCCAGTGTACAGAGCGGGCCTCTGTGCCACTTCCTGTGAGGCGCGGGAGGCCGGCTGCAGAGCTTTTCAGCCGGGGGTCAGACAGCTTTTCTGCGAGTCCAGAGCCTGCCCCATCCCTCCACAACACAGGGCGGAGGTTTCGGGTTAAGAGCTGAGCTGTGGCGGCAGCGGGCACCAAGGCTTCCTGGAGGATCCAAGCCCCAAGCCCAGGGCTCCCGAAAAACGCCAGCGGGAGAGGCACGGTGACCCAGGGAGTCGGCTGTCAAGGGGACAGATGCTCCCCCAAAGGGCAGGTCGCAAGAAGAGGCGCGGACACAGATCTGCGGTCAGAGGTGCCCGGGAAGCGGGCGGCGAGCTAAGGGGCAGAGCCGGCGAGGGCTGGCGGGGCTCGGCTCCCGTGCTCAGCGGCCTGCTCCGTCTCCATGCATCTCAGCGCGGGCCGAGCTCGGCCCGGCCCCGGCCCCGGCCCCTCTCCTTCGGTGTCCGCATGCAGCTCAAGGAGGCGACTCCCTCTCCCTCTCCCGTCAGTCTTAGCTGAACTTTCTTTTATTATTTATTTATTTATTTATTTATTTATTTATTTATTTATTTATTATTACCAGAGCCCTGCTCAACTCTGACTTATGGTGGTACGGGGGATTGAACCTGGGACTTCCTGGAAGGCTCAGGCACAACAGTCTCTTTGCATAACCAGTATGCCCTGGCTGGGCTTTCTTTCTAGGTGTGAGCCGCATCCCGCACTTACCATTTCTGGCCTTAGCCTAAAGACACAGAAGCTGGTCAAGACAGTCGTGGGGGGGTACGAACGAGTGAGGGGTGGGGGTGACTAGGCTGCGAATCTTCAAGCCGACCACCGTGTGCGGCCCACGGGTGATGCTATGCAGGCCCACGTGGCCGGGCCTTGGCAGAAAAAAGGCTCCCGCCCCGGGTCTAAGCACTTCCAGAAGAAACCAAGAGAGCCTCAGAAGACACAGCCACAGAGGAAGGCCGGCTCGGCACAGCGCGCATCTGCACGCCGGGAGGCTTAGCTCTTCTCCTAAATCAGTGTCGCAGCCATCCAAAGCCGAGCACTAAATTCAACGCTTTGACTGAAGGAAAGGGAGATATTCTTTTTATTTTTCTCTTTAAGATTTAATTTATTCACCCACAGAGGAGAGGGAGAGGGGGAGAGAGAGAGAGAGAGAGAGAGAGAGAGAGCGCGCATCATGCTGGCGCATGCAATGCCAGAGATCAAACTAAGGCTGGCTCTCGTGCTTTCTAAGTCAGGCATAATGGGGAACTGTCGTGCCTGTGGCTCCGAGGTCCCAGGTTCAATCTCCCGCACCTCTACACCCCAGAGCTGAGCAGGGCTCTGGGAAATAAAAGAAATGTCTAAATACACAAGCCAGGCCCCTACCTGCCGCAGCCACCACCTGTGGAAGGGGCAATGTTCTGAATGACTACCTTCATTTCCCGCTCACTCACCGCACAGCTGGTGTCTGGGGAAATCTTAGAAGCGCTTACTAAGCGGTATGTTTCCTCTCAGCTGCTTCTGGGGGAATTTCTGTAATCAGAAACTCGTCATCACTGGGGGGGGGGGTGAATAAAACAGCGTAACAAAGTTAGCAAACTGAGTTTTTGAAAATATGATTTATAACATCAGCCAAAGGCTGTCTTCAAGAGTTGTTCAGGGGGCCGGGTGGTGGCGCACCTGGCTGAGCACACACATCACAGTGCGCAAGGACCCAGGTTCAAGTCCCCTGTCTCCACCTGCAGGGGAAAAGCTTCACAAGTAGTGAAGCAGGGCTGCAGGTGTCTCTCAGTCTCTCTCCCTATCTCCCCTCCCCTCTCGATTTCTGGTTGTTTCTATCCAATAAATAAAGATAATAAAAATTTAAAAAAAAGAGTTGTTCAATACAGACAGAAATGGCCTGTGGGTGCAGCCCAGAGGATTAGTTCTGGCTGCTCCCACCCGCAGCTCAGCAGTGAGCAGCACAAGGGCGCGGCTTGGGGACCCCAGAGGAGGGGAGAGCGCAGAGGAGGGGAGAGCTCAGGGCCAGCACAGCAGGTGCCACTGGCTGGTCTTCACTGCAATGCCCAAACTTCCCAGGCCGTGCCAAAGACACTAAGTGGTTTTGTAAAAGTTCTTTTACTGTCTAGTGTCATGGGAATACATAATGCCACTCTTTTCATTGATCATCAATAAAAGTTCACAGTTTCAGGTACTGGCTGAGTTTTCAGCTACAAAGATGAACAGAATCATCACAAACTGAACTTTGTGAGAATAACACAGAACTGCCCCAAGCTGGGACTGATCGTATTATACTCTTCCACAGGGATGCTGACGTGTGTGCGCGTGCACGCGCACAAAGAGACTCTCATGCCTGAGGCTCCAAAATCCCAGGTTCAATTCCTGAACCAGCATAAGCCAGAGCTGAGCAGGGCTCTGGTAATAAATGCGTAAACAAATAAATGGCAGTGTGGGGTTTTAGTTACCACACGGTCTCCAATGAAACAAGGGGCCAAGAAACCTCAATTCTGCACTGAACATTAAACTTATGATCCCTCTTAAAATCAGGGGAGAAAGGCACAGAAAAAGAACTGGCAGGCAGGAAAACACAGCCAGGTGACTCTAACCAGGAAAATCTCGCAAAATTTAAGGAAGACAAAGGAAAGGAAACCCACCTGGCGAGAAAGGTGACAGACACTTGTGTTCCTGCCGCTCAGCTGCCGAGAGCAACTGAAGCGTCTTCCTCGTATTCTGGGTCCTCAAGTCTTGTGACACTTTTTATTTATTTTGGATAGAGAAAGAGACTGTGGGGGAGGAAGAGGACTGTGGAGGTGCGGACGGCGGCACACCGAGTCAAGGGTACATGCTACGAAGTGCAGGGACCTGTGCAAAGATCTGTGTTGGACCCCCAGGCCCCCACCTGCGGTGAAGCAGGTCTGTAGGTGTCTCCTCCTCTCCCCCTCCCTCCCCTCCCCTCCCCCTCAATTTCTATGTCCGATCCAATAAAGGGGGAGGGCGCCGGCACAGCAGGTTAAGCGTAGGTGGTACAAAGCGCAAGGACCCACACTAGGATCCCGGTTGGTGCCCCGGCTCCCCACCTGCACGGGGGGCGGTCGGGTCGCTTCACAAGTGGTGAGGCAGGTCTCTCTCCCCCTCTGTCTTCCCTTCCTCTCTCACTGTCTCTGTCCTATCCAACAACAACAACAACAACAAAACAAAACAAAGGAAAAGATAGCCTCCAGGAGCAGTGGATTCGTGGTGCAGGCACCAGGCCCCAGCAATAAGCCTGGAGGCCAAAAAAGAGAGAGACAGACAATTCCAACACCGCTTCACCCCCATACAGGGGGACCCGGGGCTTGAACCCGGGTCCCTGCACACTGTGACTGTGTCTCAACCAGGTGCATCACCACCTGGCCCCTCCCTGCGTTCTGGAAATCTGACCGACAAACACTACGCGCTCCGCGCCTCCCTTCTTCGAGCTTCCCCCATGTCAAGCTGTGAGTGAGGGCAGAGGAAAGGGCATCTGGGGGCTCTCAAGCTTCACTTCATGAGACCACCAGGCTGACCGACGGAAGAGGAGAACTTGTCAGATAGAGAGAAAGGTCCACGTCCACTCTGGAAAGCCTACAGAATGAGTGAGAGCACCAAAGGAAAGGGAAGCGGATGGAGGGGCACGGCTGCCACTGTCCTCCGCGGGGACCTCACGGCTCCGACGGGACTCCACCGGCTAGATCATGGGGACTCCGCCGGCTAGATCAGGGGGACTCCGCCGGCTAGATCAGGGGGACTCTGCCGGCTAGATCAGGGAGCTGGCTCCGACCGGTGGCAGAGGCAGACTTATCTCTCCCCCATGTGCAGCAAAGTTTTCAAAGCGTTGCCTTGTTGTATGACTTAAAATCGTACGGGTGACTGACTGAAAAAAATGCCAGATGGTAAAAAAAGCAGCCAGGACTCAGCTGAGCCAGCCGGGCCAGCCCGACGCTGCCCAGGAGTCCCGCGGCAGCCGTGGGGCGGGCGGAGCGGGAGGCAGCTGGCACAAGGCCAGGAGCCCTTGAAGAGAAAAGTGAGCTTGCAGTGAGTGGGGTGTGGAGAAGGCGCGGGCCGCCCCAGGAAAGCCTCGGCTTCACTCTCCTCGGGCCCGGCCCGCGCAGCAGCTCATTCGGAACTCAAACCCGAGGCCCCTTTGCGATCCAGTGACCTCCAGGTTCCAAGCGGCTTTCACCGGGCAACAGCAGCGACCTCGGAGCTATCGGACACCACCAAGCAGAGCGCCCCGCGCAAGCCGCAGGCCCCGATCCACCATCTGCCGTCCTGTCCCCAGGCCAGCGTTCAACAACGGCCTTCTCAAAACCCCGAGAGAGATGACCGTCACAAGCCGGAAAGAAGTTCTAGATTTAGTGCTTACTACACAAACATGCCGTTCAGCTAGCCTGCTTCACTCGCCCCTGGACTACAGCAGCCTCTGGGGAGTCAGGAGAGAGGCCGCGGCCTCCACAGGCTCCTTCACTACCGGGCTACCTGCCCGGCGGAGCTCACACTCGAGGGCTCTTACCTGCGGAGACAGAAACCCCCAAAGTGGAGAAGGAAGACCCTCACAGGCACCGCGGCCGCGCTGAGCGAGCACACAGTGCAGTTACCTTAGGGGCGGGGGGTCTGGTGAGGGCCTGTGCGGGCACCGCCACCAAGTCCCCGGGGGCAAGGCCGGCCCCCACTGCAGGGAGCGCTCCCTCCTTCCCTCCGTTTCTCTACCCCTCTTTCTGCCTGAACAAGCCAGCCCCAGCCAAAAGAAGAAAGTAAACAAAAGAAGAGAGGGAAGAACAGAAAGAATGCTATGGGCAGGAGGAGACAGCATAACGGTTCTGCAGAGACTCTCATGCCCGAGGCTCCCAAGTCCCAGGTTCAATCCTCCGCACCACCATAAACCAGAGCTGAGCAGTGCTCTGATAAAAATAAATAAATAAATAATAAAAAGTAAATAAATAAATAATAAAGAAAGAAAGCTGACAGACGAGATGCAGAAGCAGCTTCTTGTTAGGAGGCCGTCTGGGTGCTGCAGACCCGTCTGTGCACGGATGCTGAAGGCCGGGCTTTCCCCACCTTGGGAGACATCCCGACTCCATTGGGTCAGAACCGGGCCTCACTATGAGGCGCAGCAAAGCGTTGCTCTCTCTAGCCTCCGCCCTCGGCCCTCCTGCCTCCTCCCCCAGGATGGCGGGGCCTGCGAGCTGCCTCCCCCATGCAGCCCACAGCCCCTCTGCGTCTCCAGTCCCGCCCACCAGCAATTTCAGGTGCGCATACATCACTGAGAACCTGGTCCTGCGGGCCAGGCGCCGGCTCCCCGGAGACTGTGTCCCCATCATGAGAACCTGGTCCTGCGGGCCAGACGCCAGCTCCCCAGAGAATGTGTCCCCATCATGAGGCGCCGGCTCCCCGGAGACTGTGTCCCCATCATGAGAACCTGGTCCCGCGGGCCAGGCGCCGGCTCCCCGGAGACTGTGTCCCCATCAAGAGAACCTGGTTCTGTGGGCCAGGCGCCGGCTCCCCAGAGACTGTGTCCCCATCAAGAGAACCTGGTCCTGCGGGCCACACGCCGGATCCAGAGACTGTGTCCCGACTGTGGTGCTGTCTGTGCACACTTCTCCCGGAAAGCCCTCTGGAGTCAGAATCCCCCAGCACCCCACTTTCCCTACTGACCTCGTTGGGTTCAGAGGGTGAACTAGCTTCCTGACTCAGTCTCCTCTCATAAACCCAGTGAGTAATGAGCACAAACAGGAAAGGAAGGAAGGAAGGAAGGAAGGAAGGAAGGAAGGAAGGAAGGAAGGAAGGAAGGGTGGACGGCATAATGGCCATGCAAACAGAGCCTCATGCCCAAGGCTCCAAAGTCCCAGGTTCAATCCCCCTGAACCATCATAAGCCAGAGCTGAGCAGGGCTCCAGTGAATGAGTGAGAGAATTTACACAAGAAAGGAAGAAGGAGGAGTCGGGCGGTAGCGCAGCAGGATAAACGCAGGTGGCACAAAGCACAAGGACTGGTGTAAGGATCCCGGTTCGAGCCCCTGGCTCCCCACCTGCAGGGGAGTCACTTCACAGGCGGTGAAGCAGGTCTGCAGGTGTCTGTCTTTCTCTCCCCCTCTCTGTCTTCCCCTCCTCTCTCCATTTCTCTCTGTCCTACCCAACAACGACGACATCAACAACTACAACAATAAAACAACAAGGACAACAAAAGGGAATTAATTAATTCATTAATTTTGTGGTCCGGGAGGTGGCGCACTGATAAAGCTTTGGACTCTCAAGCATGAGGTCCCGAGGTCGATCCCAGGCAGTACATGTACCAGAGTGATATCTGGTTCTTTCTCCTATCTTTCTCATAAATTAAAAAAAAAAAATCTTTAAAAAGAAAGGAAGAAGGGAGAGGACAATACACGACAGTTTTGCAAAAGCAACAGGAAAGTGAAGCCGGGTAAACGGTTGTCCTCAGATTTCCAAATATATAATAAAGTCATATTTAAAAGAGTGGTACTTAGAGAAAAAAGCCCTATCATTTTACATCCGATAGTCACATCTAAATCAAGAGGTAAGAACTCAGAACACATTTTAATTTTTAGTTCAATCCAAAAAGCTGGGTAAGACCACAGAGATGAAAATGTTATTGTGGGGGCGGAGGGCAGGAGGTGGCGCACCTGGTTGAACACGTAAATTACAATATACAAGGCACGGGGTTCAAGCCCCTGGTCCCACCTGCAGGGAGAAAGCTTTGTCAGGGATGAAGCAGGACTGCAGGTGTCTCTCTCTCTCCCTCTCTATCTCCTCCTTCCCTCTCAATATCTGGCTGTCTCTATCCAATAAGTAAAATAAAATAAAGGTAATAATTTTTTAAATTTTATTAGTATGAATCTCTCCACAGAAGGGAAACAAATTTGCAACAATTTTTTTTCCCTTCATGAAAGAGAGACGCAGCAACCGGAGTGCCGCTTAGCCTGGAACATGGTGCTGAGGACGGAACTTGAGGCCTTAGACATCACAGTCTGATGCACTCTGTCTTCCCCTCCTCTCTCCATTTCTCTCTGTCCTATCTAACAACAATGGCATCAATAACAACAACAATAACCAACAATGAAACAAGGGCAACAAAAGGAAAAAAACCATAAACGACTAAATGAGACAGTGTCCTCTTTCCCATCTCAAAGCTCAGAAAAGATACAGTCGCAGAGTGCTCTCTCGTGCTGACGGGAACACGCCGTCCGGCCTTCCAGGTGGCAACTTACCTGTGAGCAGAAAAGGCCTGCAGCGCGTGGCTATCATCGGATCCTAAATCCCATTCCGGGAACCAAAAACATCCTTAGTAGCGCTGGCAACTGTTTATCAAAGCACTCTCAGCAAATGACATCCTAATAACCCCAAAGGCTAAACAGGGGAACTCTGTGTGCCATATTATTCACTTAAAAGCAAATGAAAACATTTACCGACTTCAAAATGTAAAGTCAAAAATACACAACAGCAACTGTATAAAAATACTTATAGAACCTGAACTGGAATTGGCGTATAGCACCAAAGTAAAAGAATCTGGGGTGGGGGCTTGGGGGGGGAGAATACAGGTCCAAGAAGGATGACAGAGGACCTAGTGGGGGTTGTACTGTTATATGGAAAACTGGGAAATGTTATGCATGTACAAACTATTGTATTTACTGTCAACTGTAGAACATTAATTTCCCAATAAAGAAATTAAAATAAATTTTAAAAAATACTTGTAAAGGGAGTCAGGCGGTAGTGCAGCAGGTTAAGCGCCTGTGGCGCAAAGGACCAGCAAGGATCCCAGTTCGAGCCCCCGGCTCCCCACCAGCAGGGAAGTGACTTCACAGGTGGTGAAGCAGGTCTGCAGGTGTCTGTCTTTCTCTCCTGTCTTCCCCTCCTCTCTCCATTTCCCTCTGTCCTATCCAACAACGACGACATCAATAATAACTACAACAATAAAACAAGGGCAACAAAAGGGAATAAATATTTTTAAAAATACTTGTAAAAAGTGAACATACAGAAAAATAAGAACTTCCTAAGTGTAGTATAAAGAGTTTGCATTGCTTAAAATATTTATTTATTGGGTAGTGACAGAGAGAAATCAAGAAGGGAGAGGGAGACAGAAAGGGAGACACCAGCAGCCCTGCTTCACCACTGACAAAGCTTCTTCCCCGCCCCCCCCCCCCCCCCCCGGCAGGTAGGGACCGGGGACTTGAACCTGGGACCTTGTGCACAGTATAACCTGTGTACTCAACCAGGGGCACCACCATCCAGCCCCCAGTTTCCATTTTTTAAAGATTAGCGAAACGGTTGCAAATCCATCACTTCACCCGCTACACCCCCTCCTGGGCCACAAAATGTTGCTGGTTTTTAGAGCTTTTCTTATGTCACAGAGACAGAGACAGAAGGGAAAGACGACAGGCATGAGCACGGCTTCTACGCGGCACATTTCCCATCTAGCTCGGCCGGGTGTGGCGTTCAGCGCCTTATAATTAATTCTGCCGCTGCTTTGGAAAGGTCTCAGCATAAAAGGTTGATGGGGTAAAAAGCAGTCTCTGCACACGCAAGTTGGAGAGGACAGAAATTACTTTTCTTTACAAACGTTTCTACGTCCATACCTTGGCATTTTAAACTATTAGCATAGTTCCTTCCATAAACATTTAAAGTTACGTTACAACAAAAGTAAACAGACTCCAAATACATCTTGTTTGATATTTAAATAATTTGGGTTTCATAATTAAACTGCCAACTGTTTAGTAAGTGAATGCCTTTACTGATCAACGAGGCACGGTCACAGGTCAGTTTCGAGTCCAGAGTCACCACACACCAGCCCTTCCTCGGAGGATGACGCACCTCACGAGTCATCAGACCTGTGGAGCCAACCACAGCTCCAAGCCAGGGCTTCTAGCTCAGACACGTCCAGAGCCAACAGGGGAGTGCAGGGCTCTCCTTCTGCCATGCCAATGCCACTGCCACTGCTCTAGAAGCTTCTCCACTCTATCCCTGCAGGTGAGAACTATTTTTATTGCTGAGAATTACAACTAGTCACTTAAAATCGTGACATTTCATTTTACATCCAGAGTTCCAAAACCACAAGACTTTGCACATCCCTAGGATATGAAAGAGATCCGCAAGTAAGACTGAAAGAGTGAAAAGACGGCGAGTCGCTTTTATAGCTACACACAGCCAGCCACAGGGGGACTCAGAGTTAGCCGGGGACAGACGAGGCGTGGCAGCTGAATTCTCGCAGTCAACTTTCCTTTTACGGATATGTTGCTGAGGACTTGCTGCAAGCATCGACATATATTGTGGGTTCTATTAAAAGCTTTTAGCAGAAAGGAGTCGGGCGGGAGCGCAGCAGGTTAAGCGCACGTGGCACAAAGCTCAAGGACCAGCTGAAGGATCCCGGTTCGAGCCCCCGGCTCCCCACCTGCAGGGGAGTCGCTTCACAGGTGAAGCAGGTCTGCAGGTGTCTGTCTTTCTCTCCCCCGTCTTCCCCTCCTCTCTCCATTTCTCTCTGTCCTATCTAACAATGACAACATCAATAATAACAATAATAGTAATAACTAGAACAATAAAACAAGAGCAACAAAAGGATATAAATATTTAAAAAAAAAAAAAAAAAAAAGCTTTTAGCAGAATGCTTTAACTGAAACCGTTCCAGAGGCGGGGGGCAATTCAGCAGATTCACATGTCAAGTCAGTAATGCCCACGACCACCCCCAATTCTGCTTACCATATGGCAAGCAAAGCGTTGTTTTCCAATGACGTACTGAGCCTGGGGAGAAGGGGCAGAGAAGCGGCAGTGCTGCTGTCTCCAGCACAGGGTGCCACCACCAAAGACTGAACCTGGGGCTCTGGCCTCAGGCGGAGAGTGTCCCCGACCCTACAGAGGAGCGGCTCTGGCCTCGGGCAGTGTCCCCTGACCCTACAGAGGAGCAGCTCTGGCCTGGGGGGACAGTGTCCCCTGACCCTACAGAGGAGCGGCTCTGGCCTGGGGGGACAGTGTCCCCTGACCCTACAGAGGAGCGGCTCTGGCCTGGGGGGGGACAGTGTCCCCTGACCCTACAGAGGAGCGGCTCTGGCCTCGGGGGGGACAGTGTCCCCTGACCCTACAGAGGAGCGGCTCTGGCCTCGGGGGGACAGTGTCCCCTGACCCTACAGAGGAGCGGCTCTGGACTCAGGGGGACAGTGTCCCCTGACCCTACAGAGGAGCGGCTCTGGCCTCGGGCGGACAGTGTCCCCTGACCCTATGGCCTTGGGCGGACAGTGTCCCCGACCCTACAGAGGAGCAGCTCTGGCCTCGGGGGGACAGTGTCCCCTGACCCTACAGAGGAGTGGCTCTGGCCTCGGGGGGACAGTGTCCCCTGACCCTACAGAGGAGCGGCTCTGGCCTCGGGGGGACAGTGTCCCCTGACCCTACAGAGGAGCGGCTCTGGCCTCGGGGGGACAGTGTCCCCTGACCCTACAGAGGAGCGTTCGGCGAGACACTAAACGTGGAATCAACATGACAGCAAATTGATAATCACACCAAATGGCCTGTTAGCAGCTCGGAGCAAATCCGGCACTAAAAACAGCCACGCAGGGATCAGCCACGCAGGGCAGGGCAGACAGCACAGCAGCTCACTGCAAGACTCTCGTCTTGTCTGAGGTATCCGAGGTCCCAGGTCCAATCACCACCAGAAGTCAGACTGAGCAGTGTTCTGGTCAAAAGAGTAAGAAATAATAATAGTAATAAAAACCGCAAGGCTGGTGAGAGAGTGTGGTGGCAGCAAGAACAGAGAACTAACTCCCCAACTCTAGGCCCCAGGTTCTGGCCCCACAAGGCGCGTCCCGAGCTGAGTGGTGCTCTGGCATCTGTTTGTCTCGCTCATAAAAACACTGTATTTTTCAGCACTGAGATCTCTCTCACACATGTGACTCCAAGACATTTCCCCCCCAGACAGAGAGATGGAGACAGAGAGGGGACATCAAAGCGCCACTCTGTCATCTGAGGACTCCACTGCTCTGTGCGGCACAAAACCTTAGAAACAAAACCTTAAAAAATGGGGGGGAGGCTAGGATAACACTGGGTTGTTGGAAAAGTTAGGATATTTTTTATGTTTTTCTACATGAAATGTGTCGTGGGGCCAGGTGATGGCGCACCTGGTTGAGCACATGTTATAATGCGTAAGGACCCAGGTTCAAGCCTTTGGTCCTAGCTTCATGAGTGGTGATAAGGACTAAAAGTGTCTCTCCCTCTCTATGCAGGTATCTCTCTCTCTCTCTCCCCCTTCCTCTCAATATCTATCTCTATCCAATAAATAAATATAATTTAAAAAAAAAATTTTAATGTGTCATGGGAGTCGGGCGGTAGTGCAGCAGGTTAAGTGCACATGGGGCCAAGTGCAAGGACCGGAGTGAGATCCCGGTTCGAGCCCCCGGCTCCCACCTACAGCGGAGTCGCTTCACAAGTGGTGAAGCAGGTCTGCAGGTGTCTGTCTTTCTCTCCCCTTCTGTCTTCCCCTCCTCTCTCCACTTCTCTCTGTCCTACCTAACAACGATGACTACAACAAACAATAACTACAACAACAAAAAACAAGGGCAACAAAAGGGAAAATAAATAAATATGAAAAATGTGTCATGACTTTTTCCAACAACCCACAATTTTGAAGTACATATTCATGCTTGAGGTTCCAAGGTCCCAGGTTCAGTATCTTAAGCTAGCTAGGAGAAAAAGAAAAAGGAAAAGGAACAGAAACATCCGTATGCAGCCAGGGAGGTGGCTGAGAGGTAGGCGTGTGCACTGTGGACTCGGGGCAGCGGCAAGGGCCCCGGCCTAGCCCTCTCAGAACAGGTCCTGACGCTGATCTCAGGCCAGACCTGTGGCTCCGGTGCAGCGAGGACCGGGAGGCAGCTCCAGAGGCTGGACAGAGTCTCAGGCGGAGAGAGGACCGTCTGGAACAGGTAAAGACGGGCAAAGCGAACAGAGCAAGCACCACAAAACACCACGCTCAAACCCAGTTCAAACGACGAGGTCCAAGCATGGGTGCCGGGAAGGACCGAAGGGCCGGCCTGAAACAGCAGTGTGCGTGGCCGTGCGACCTGCCCCCGGACCGGACCGGACCGGACCGGGCCAAGGCCGCGCTCTGTGCTGTGGGTCTTCATCGCGTCCTGGCCCAGGCTGCCCAAAGCCCCTCTGGGAGGCCGCAGGGCAGCTCCGGCTGCGGTTCTGCTTTCTGATCCCAGCTGCCGACCTAACTCCGGAATGATCACTGCATCGAAAGGGTCTCCGGTTACTCATGTGGCCAGCCCCTTCCACCACCTGCGTTTCTTGTGGAAAGCTCCAGAAGCTGCCAGCTGGTTGCCAGGGAAACCACCCTGCCCCACACCTCTCTCTCTCTCTCTCTCTCTCTCTCTCTCTGGAGTAAACCGCTCATCGCTGGCCACCACGGGAAGCGGCCTCCCCAAATGCCTCAACCAGGGCCCGGCACCTTGCGGATGGCCGGCACTGGATGGCACGCTGTGCCGAGCGCGTGCCCTTCCCGCGAGTGCAGCTGCCTGTTTGCAAGTACTCAGCCAGACACGTGGGCCTGAGCGCGGCAGTACTGTGTCTGAGTCACACAAGCGGCCCAGGGAGGAGAGCGCCACCAACAGAGCTGCGTGCGTTCAGTGTCTCCCTCCCGGAACACCTCGCTGCGGCCTCTTCTCCCACCGTGCCCGACCTCGAGGTAACCGAGCCCGCAGCTAACCCAGCGGAGAGGAGATGGCCGGATAAACAAAGCAGCGGCCGGGAGTTAGTTCCACAAGCTTTTCTCGAGATCTCGCGGAGCCCGAGGAAGGACCGGCGGAAACCTCAGGCTGCCGGGTGTCGGAGGGGCTCGCCCCTGGGACCTGGCGCCAGCTGGCTTCAGCACTAGGACTGGTCCCGGCTGTACAAGCCCCGCTGGCGCCCGGGAAACCGAGCCCGACACGCGCGCTTGGCGGCCTGCCGTGCCGGTGTGCACCGTGAAGTCGGAGGCGAGGCAGAGCCAAGTCTTTGCCTAGAAAGGCCGGAGAGCCCGGCCGGACACCCCCGCCTCAAACTGGCTTCCTGCAGGCACTGAAGACCAGGTACACCTTTCCCGGAAACTGCCGAAGACACCGTGTGCAAATCTGAAAGCAGTGCCATCTGCGTGGGTTCCTCCTCCTCGTGCACTGGCAAGTCAGCACAAACTCGGGCTGAAACTAACGGCTTCCAGCCCAGGAGAGGGCAGCAGACCCCTCCTGGGCCTCCCTGGGCCTCGGGTGTCCAGAGCACCCGCATTCCTTACTCCCCTCTTTATCACGGTCACACTAGAGCCACCTGGGTGGTCTCTCCATTTCAACAGCTTTACTCTGGGGATTAAGACACAGATGGGCGCCAGGATGCTTCCTGCCCTCCGCACTCTTTCAATCTGCTGTGCAAACCAGGAAAATCCAAAGCAGCTCAGGGATTCGGAAGAGTCTGAAAGGAAGTAAGTAGGACAAGCAAGGATGATCACATGAATATGAGAAGAGAAGTCTGGGCACCAACTCATCTCAGTAATGTCAGCGTGTCTTTCAAGATACCGCGCGTGCGTGTGCGCGCCTCTAGCTAACTCGTCGGCACAGTGTTTCCTGAGCTTTTAGAGCGAAGCCCCCCCCGAGCCCCCCGAGACTTCTAGTGCAGCAGTGCGCAGGCCCCACGGCCCAGACATGCCAAGGAGTGGAGTCACACTGCGCCTTAGGGCAAGGAGTCCGCCAGCCTCACTCTGCGTGGTGATGTGCTTGGCAGAAGTCCCCTCACAATCACTCAGCCTGCAGTACTACCACCTTTCGGGACCCATCTTACACTGACTGTTTTTTTTTAATATTTATTTTATTTATTTATTCCCTTTTGTTGCCCTTGTTGTTTTATTGTTGTAGTTATTATTGTTGTTGTTGGAAAGCACAGAGAGAAATCGAGAGAGGAGGGGAAGACAGAGAGGGGGAGAGAAAGACAGACACCTGCAGACCTGCTTCACCGCCTGTGAAGCGACTCCCCTGCAGGTGGGGAGCCGGGGTTCGAACCGGGATCCTTATGCTGGTGCTTGTGCTTTGCGCCACCTGCGCTTAACCCGCTGCGCTACAGCCCGACTCCCGTGACTTTTCTTTTTGAAAGCTGGTGTTGCTGGGTCACTGTCCAAGATTCCTTTCGCCAGACACTCTCTCAAGGCCAGAAGATTCTGTTCTGAAACAGACTGGCTTTTCCAGTAACACAAACATAACCTCAACGGCTTACTTTCTTGAGAAGCCACCCACATACCGAAACTATACCGCTGATTATAAAAATAAATTCAAAGTATTCTAAAATGTAACAAGCCAACTAGTTTGGCCCATTGTGTTAGAATGAAAACAGAGACGGTAGCCAAATGGACAGACACACGGACTCTGCCAAGGCCGCTGTGAACCCGTACAGACTTCTTCGACTAGGGGCCGAATCACACGGGCGCACCGGGTTAGGCGCACACAGTGCTGCACGCCAAAGAGCTGGGTTCGAGCCCCCATGCCCCACGTGCAGCGGGGACGCTTCACAAGCAGTGGAGCCGGCCTGTGGGTGTCTATCTTGCTCCCTGTCTGCCCCTCCCCTCCCCTCTCAAATTCTGTCTTATCAAACAAAAGGATAAGATGTAAAAAGAAAAAAAGGCAGGCAGGAAGGACATAACTGCCACAAGCGCTGCCTTTCAGCGCAGTCGAGCTACATGCAGCAAGGGGTGGAGAAGCCTCGAGTGCGGCACTCTCACACACGGCTCCGAGGTCACGCCCGCACATCTGTTCCACAGATCGCGTGTCCTCAGACGCGTGGACGTCCTGCTCAGCAGCCACGGCGCTCCTGAGGAGAGGGGTCCAGGCCAGCACACCGCAGGCCGCTGCCGCAAGGTGCCGGGTTGCGGCGGGGAGGGCACAGCGGCAGGGCACAGGACCCGCCTCGCGAGGCCACCTCAGGTCCCCCATTCCCCAGCGCCGCCCGGCTCTCCCGAGTGAAGCCTCAAGTCCGGTCTCGACGTGCTTGTCCTCCTCCCCGTGTCCTTCCCGGCCCCGCAGCGGAGTCCGTGTAGGGCCGTGTAGGGCCGGCCAAACGCCGCCGTGCACCTGTGGTGGCAGACACTGAGCGGCTGTGTGTGTGTGACAGTCATCAGTGAGGCAGGAGCCTGCCGGGGAAGGGGAAGGGGAGGCATCTGGCCGCAGGCTTCACGGCTGTTGGATAGTATGCCAGCTCCCCCTGGCTTCTGCTTAACCATATGCCTATATAGGGATAGATTTAATCCCATTCAAAGCTTTGGTCTATTTACATAAATCACTTTTACATTTACATAAAGCACTCCCTCCAGGGCACTGGTGGTTCAGTGATAGGATTCTCGCCTGCTCCCCCCCTCCTTGTCACACTCTGATTTTCACCAGTCACTTTTCGCTCCACCCTCTCTATATCACATCCTGTTTCCACCCTACTTGGAGAGTATAAAAACAGCTGCTCTTCTGATTAGAGACACTTGGAAATTGCTTTCCGGCTCCGAGAGTTCCAGAGTGTATCTCCTGCGAAGTTAGTGAGGCACGAGTTCCTGATCCCTCTCCCACGCAGCAGCCTAGGTCGGCTCCAGTTGAGTTCTCTCCAGCCCAGAGAGCACTAGCTCGGGAAGAAGCACCCTCAGGCTATCCCGGCACACGGCCACACAGCCTGGTGCTCCGCGAAGGCGGGGCCTCACGGCCGCCAGGAAGAAGGGCTCCAGGGCTCCGCGCGGGACAGGTGGCTCATAGGACAGGTGGCTGGCGGGACGGGTGGCTCGTGGGACAGGTGGCTCACGGGATGGGTGGCTCGTGGGACGGGTGGCTCACGGGACGGGTGGCTGGTGAGACAGGTGACTCGCGGGACGGGTGGCTGGCAGGACAGGTGGCTCGCGGGACTGAGCACAGCCCTGCCGCGGGGAGCTTAAGCGCTATGGGCTCTTCTCTCTCTGCCTTCTCCGGCTCTAGGAGAAGCAAAAGGATGGAAGAGAAAGGGAGGGAGGGAGGGAGGGAGGGAGGGAGGGAGGGAGGGAGGGAGGGAGGGAGGGGAAGGAGAAGGAAAGACCTCACAGCTGGGAAGTGTAAGAATCAAGAAGGGGGGCAGGGGCTGGGCGGTGGCACACACAGTGCGAAGACAAGGACTTACACCAAGTCCCGGTTCGAGCCCCTGGTTCCCCACCTGAGGGGGGGCTCGGGGCGCCTCACAAGCAGTGAAGCAGGGCTGCAGGTGGCTCCCTGTCTCTCTCCCTATCTTCCGCTCCCCTATCGATTTCTCTCTGTCCTATCCAGAAAAAAACTCAAAAAAATGGCCACAGGAGCACGAGGCCACCTCAGGCTGACACCACACCACACATGCCACAGCAGCAGTGGGTCTGCTGTGCGGACACCGAGCCAGCAATCATCTTGGAGGCAAAAAAAAAAAAAAGAGGAGGAGGAGGAACAACAGGAAGAAGAAGAAGGAGAAGAGATGGCGGAGACAATGTAACATTATGCAAACAGACTCTCATGCCTGAGGCTCCAAAGTCCCAGGTTCAATCCCCGCTCCACCAGAAGCTAGAGCTGAGCAGTGCTCTGGTTAAATAAATAGATAAATAGATAAATAAATAAATAGAGAGACTGAAGGACTCTGGAGATTCCAGATGGGAGCGAAGCTTTCGTGTGAAGGGAGAGACAAATAAAAGCTGACTGTGTGTGCCCACGTGTGGACACAAAGTGGGGGCACGCTCACCCGGAGCAGCCCCGAGCCAAGGACCGCGAGCGGTCGCTCAGTGAAGCCGCAGCAGGCGCCCGGGCACAGGCCCCAGCTGGACGGTGAGAGCCGGGCGCCGAGCGAGGGGCCGGATGAGGTCACGGGGAGTCAAGGCCTGTGGGAAGGGGGTGCCAGGGGGCAGCGGGAGCCCCGCACAATGGGACAAGGATGGAGGAGGGCGAGCGAGGGCGGTGAGGGGTCCCGGGCTGAGAACAACAGGTCGGGAGGACGAGGGCAGAGGCGCGGTCGCTGGGCAGACCTGAAAGGCAGAGCCCACTCGCTTTCCTGCCTGACAGGCGGATGGGCTGATGAGGCCAAGCAGAGAATCCGGGGCGGCCACGGCTCCCGGCTCCCGGCGCAGAGAGGAAGGAGGCGGCGGCATCGGCTCACCCTGCGCCCTCAAGGGTGCGGCCGGCCGGGGTCGTTGGACGCCAGTGACGGGCTCCCGTGGCAGGACACAAGCGGGATGGAGGTGCGGGCATGCCAGCCGCCGCTGTGGACGGGACCCCGGCGGCCAGGGAACGGCGCCTGCCGGGCCGGCCGGGGGTTAGTTCGCTGCCGGCCCCTCAGCGACCCCATCTCTGTATCAGCGGCCGCAGCCCGGGGTGGGCTGCGAGTCCCTCCCCAGTTCCCAGCAGAGGCATCGCACGCCGAGGCCGGACACCGCAGTCCGCCGAGCCTGGGGCCTGGCGGCTCACCTAGCCGCCGAAAGCGGCGGGGATGAGAGCGGCGTGCGCGCGCACACACACCCACCGGCACAGCAAATCTCGTTTACAGGATCGAAGGCAAGCGCAAAGGAGACAGACACAGCGGGTCAAGCGCAAGGACGTACGTGCAAGGAGCCCGGTTCGAGCCCCCGGCTCCCCACCTGCAGGAGGGTCGCTTCCCAGGCGGTGAAGCAGGTCTGCGGGCGTCTGTCTTCCTCTCTGTCTTCCCTCCTTTTTTCCTTCCCCTTCCATTTCTCTCTGTCCTAGCCAACAGCAGGAGCAGCAGCAATGGCAACAGTAACAACAATAACAACAACAAGGGCAACAGAATGAGAGAAACGGCCTCTGGCAGCGGTGATGAGCCCCAGCAATAACCCTGGAGGCAAAAAAAAAAAAAAGGGGGGGGGTGGGGACCATAAAGATTAATCTTCAGTATGTGTGAAATCCTGTTAATCCAATACAATATAAGCAGGGCTGCACGTGTCTCTGTCTCTCTCCCTATCTCCCTCCCTTTCCCCTTTCAATTTCTGTCTCTAGTCAATAATAAATAAAAATATTTTTAAAAAATTCTTCACAAGTTTCAGTGATGTTTACAAATCTAGACTGACCACTCAAGAAAAAGGAAAAAAACAAGACGGGAAGATGCTCAGCGCAGTCAAAGTCAAACATATCTGTTGACTGGGAAGCCGGACTCCACAGTCCCAAAAAGCAAATACATTCAGCCCCCAGCCCTAGTACCCCAGAAACTCTGGGGAGCTGACAAACAAAGACACTTCTGTAAATAAGGAACAAACCCCATACTGGTCCACTGGCAGGAATTTCCCTCCACCTTTAAAATGAGTGTGAAGAGACACAAGAATGCTATTTCAAAAGCAGCAGGAAGAGAAAGAAGGCAGCAAACCAAAAGGACAAAAGAGTCAGACAAGCAGCAGCGGGCAGGAGACTCACAGCTGGCCTGGCAGCGGCTGCTCGGCCCCCACAGCCCCGAGGAAGCCTCCGCCTCGCTCTTTACCTGGAGAAATCAACCCAGCACAGGGAAACCCAAAAGCAGGGGGAGGGGCAGTGGGGAGAGAGAGAACGTGTCATCACAACGATCTGACGTGTGTGCTGCAAGGAGAGAGAGTCACCTCAGAGCCGGCAGTCTTACCTTGAGCACTTGCATTTCCTAAAGCAGCTCTCAGCCCAGGGGCCAGGAGACAGCTCCCCGCGGGGGAGTGCACACCCCTATTAGCAAAGACCCGAGGAAGAGCCCCTGCCGGCCAGGTGAGAGCGCCACGCAGAAAGAAGCGAAGCTGCAGGAGCAGCGTGGCAGCTTCTTCACCTCTCGCGTCCCCTCGCCCTTCGTCTGGACAGGAAGGGGAAATGTCTGTCGGGAGGGGGCGTTACTGGCGCAAAAAAACTAACGGGGGAGGGGGGGAACCCCTAGGGCCCAGAAGAGGTTCAGAATGGCCGTGACCACCTGCTGCCAAGTGACGCACCGTGTGCCGTCATGCTGCCCCGTGGCACAAACCGCAGTGCTCCGCCTACGTGGGTGAGGCAGCAATGTTGCAGGCGGCGCAGTGAGTCGGCCGCAGCCTGCAGACACACGGGGCTGCGTGGTACCCGCAACAGGTACATGCACAGAACCGCCGGGCAGACAGAAGGGGGGGGCCGGGTGCAGCCAGACGTGGGCACAGGGTTTCCCTCTGGGTGGAGGAAAAGCTCCAGGACTAGGGGCCGTGGCTGCCCTGAGGGAGAACGGCGCCCTAAGTGCCTCTGAACTGTGACGTTCACGCTCTATGAATCTGAGCTCAATAAAAGAAACGGCACATCCACTCCTCAGCACTCCTCCCCCTACTCTGCCTCTCCCCTCCCCTCCTCTCAAGACCAGTCACACAGAATGTGGCCCCCAATTTAGGAAGACCAAAACAAATCAATGGGGTGAAAATGGCCAGCTCAAGACAGCAGAGGCGTCCTTGGCCTGGAGGGAAGCAGCTCCTGAATGCCCACTGTGCTTGGCATTCAGAGGGGCTCATCTGCCGGAATATTCTCTGGCCGGGACAAAACTAAAATGATTCAAATGTCTCAAAATCCGCTCTTAGAACTTGCGGTTTCAAGCAGTTACATCTTCCAGATTCGTGCGGGCTAGCTCTATATTCAAAAGGATACATAAAAATCATGACTACTATATGTATGTATGTGTAGTATATATATATGTGTGTGTGTGTATATATATATATATATATATCACCAGGTTTAAAGTTTACGTATCATCCTACAAAATATTTAACTGTCGTAATCACTCAAAGTTTCCTTTTCAACATAAAGTGTCAAAGCAGAACCCTATCCAGGAATCGAGAACTTCAGCGTTCCCCTGAAACACAGGCGCGGCGAAGGGCTGCTTTCGTGAATCACTTCCCTGCTAAGTAACTGGTAAGGGCCGCGGTGGAGAGAGTGCGGGAGCTCTCTGGCTGTGCCCTGCCCTCACACCTCGGCTCTGTCCCCCGCACACTCCCAAGTCGCTGGCGAGACCCAGCACCCAGACCCTCCTTCAGAGATCACGACGGCAAGCCTCGGGCCACGGGCCGCGGGCCACGGCCACGGCCACGGCCACGGCGCCGGCGTCTGCAAACACGCCCCGCGAGCATCGTGACGACACGGGCGGCACGGCGTTCTCGAGGTCAGCGTCGGGTCTGTCCAGCCTCTTGGGAGTCGCAGATCTCGGTGAGATCTTTAACGTCTGACTCCAGCTCCCAAGACGACGAGATGCCTGCCGGCAGCGCTGACAGACACTCACTCCGAGGCAGCTGCAGCGCTGCTGGCTCCTCACACAACACACATCTTGCTGCCTTGGTCAGAGCAGCAGGCTTCACCTCCAGGTGAAAGAAAATCCTACTGCTGCCAAGTCAAAGCTAAACCTTTGCTCTCATGGAGACGGTTTGCTTTCCGTTTCTGCTCTCGTTTTTCTCCCCAGCGATGGAGGACGTGTGCCCAGACAGAAGTCATCTGGGACAAGCTACTGGGACAACACCACAAAGCCAGTGAGTGTTTGTTAACGCAGGCACCCTGGCCATAAAGGTCAGCGTGTCAAATGAACGAGTTACGTGCGGAACACGACTGACCCTCCCCCCCCCCCCCCTCTCTCTCTCTCTCTCTCTCTCTCTCCCGTCACTGGCGGTGTCTAGACTCGGCCCTCAGAAAAGAACATAAAGTGCGGAGACTTACCCACACAGGCATTGAGGAACAGCCAGTCGGTCTTTTTCATCCTGTTTTTGATCTGCTTGAGTTTTTTGAAGTCCACTTCCAGCTCCTCCTCGCTGCCGACAGCGCCAGCCAGCTCGATCCTCTGAAAGTCCATCTTCACCTCAGAGTCCCGCTTCGTGGCCGGCGGCGACCTTCTCTGGCCGCTGCTGCAGCCTCCCCGCCACCGAGCTCTGTCTTGCTCGTTGATGATCGAAGAGGCCTCTTCCGCCTCCGCCAGCTCTATGGCGTCCATGTTATTGGGCCTGGGGTGGTCACACACAACACACTGTTTAGCCTCGGCCCAGTTTTCATATGTGCACACGGAACAAGTCCAGTGCCGGGTCCTCGTGTTCAGCCTGTTTCTGTCATTGTATTCCTCGCAAGGGTCAACGGGAAAAGCGACCGGTCTCGAGCCAGAGCCTGAGGACTGCGGAGATTCGGTGGGGCTGCGGGTCCTGCGCTGTGACAAGCACTGCGTGCAGCGGATCGCTCTCGGCCAGTTCAAGTACGTGCACATGTGGCAGGACCACTTGTTGGCGTTTTCCACGCTATACGAAGACTTAACCCTCGGTCTCGCGCTGGAGTCCGGACAGATCAAAGGACTGCTTCCTCCCTCCGTGCCGGAGGGGTCCCAGTCTCGGCCCACGTCGCTGGAACCGCTCTTAAATGGGTCTTCTGTGATGATTGTTCCGCCGGGTCTCTGAGCGCGACACATGGTGCACTTGATCGCAGACGGCCAGTTCTCATACGTACAGTACTCACAAGCCCACTTGAGTCCACGTTCTGACATTGTGCACTTCTTCAAGTGAGTTATGTCAGGCAGGAAGCTATAAACAATTGGGACATGGTTACTAAATCAGTAGCTGCGTCATTCTACCTCTTAAAAATGCTCCCCAAAGTAAAAGCACCCTTACACGCTTCTCAGATGATGCATTTAAGACTTCATAGCACACTTTTCACTTTTTTTTATTATTTTTTATTTATTTATTTTTTTTTATTTGTGGTGTCTATAGAGACACCAAAGATTAAACTCTCCTCCTCCCCACGTAGAAGACCTCAAGAATCAATGAAATTGTACTTCAGGATGCAAACAGATATGCAGAAGACAAAGGGAGGTTTATTCTGAGAGAGGAAATTGAAATAGGCGAGGCCACTCACTAATAGAGATATTTAACGTAAGCCGAGTTAGCACCATCAACCTAGAAAAGTAAACGACAGCTGAGGCTCAAAGCCACGGGAAACAGCAGAGAAGAAGCAAGCACAAAGCCAGTCTCGGCTCACAAACAGGCAGGCATGGCGCTGTCTGGAGATACGGCCACACCAGGCACAGTGGAGTGTGGGGCACTAAGGAAGCCGCAAGACCGAGCCAAGTCATCTCCATCCTTCCTGCACTGGAGACAGAAAGCAGCCTGGCTGCTGTCGCGTCACGCGCTGCCCGAGGCACAGGCAGAGATAACACTGCGCGGTGAGGGCTACGACTCCTTGCTCTGGCCGCCTCACGCCACTGCAATGTTCAGTGCCCCTACTAAGACGCTTCAGTGTTTTCAATACCAAGCTCACTTCGTGCTAGATAAGATATTCATCGTTTAAAAAGGTCCCTGAGTTTCTACATTGGACTTACAAGCATTCCACCATCCATAACACACACTCGGATTTTTTTTTTAATATTTATTTTATTTATTTATTCCCTTTTGTTGCCCTTGTTGTTTTATTGTTGTAGTTATTATTGTTGTTGTCGTTGCTGGATAGGACAGAGAGAAATGGAGAGAGGAGGGGAAGACAGAGAGGGGGAGAGAAAGACAGACACCTGCAGACCTGCTTCACCACCTGTGAAGCGACTCCCCTGCAGGTGGGGAGCCGGGGTTCGAACCGGGATCCTTTTGCCAGTCCTTGTGCTTTGCGCCACCCGCGCTTAACCCGCTGCGCTACAGCCCGACTCCCACACTCGGATTTTTAATGACAACTCATTTATAACTTATTCTTCATGGTTTGAATTCAGACACTGGTGACTAACTCCAGCTCCTCCTTCAATTTCTTAATTCTCTTCTCAATCCAATTAACATCATTTTAGCGTTTTTCTTTTTCAAAGTTAAAGAAAATCTAGGCTAAGTGATTGAAGCTGTCCCCACTTTTTCTTGGGGTGGGGGGTCCCTAGGTTCTGGAGAGCAAAATCACTTTTATAATTGCACTGGAGCCCTTCTTCAAGTCCTCACCCCATTCATAGTGAGAACTCAGCTACGAGGACAGAGTCACTCATGGAGAGGCTTATCTTTTTTTATTATTATTTTTATTTTTTTCCCTTTTGTTGCCCTTGTTATCATCGTTGTTGTTATCATTAATGTTGTTGCTGTTGCTGTCATTGTTGTTGGATAGGACAGAGAGAAATGGAGAGAGGAGGGGAAGACAGAGAGGGAGAGAGAAAGACAGACACCTGCAGACACCTGCAGACACCTGCCTGTGAAGCGACACCCCTGCAGGTGGGGCGCCTGGGATCCTGATGCCGGTCCGTGCCCCGCTCGCTCGCTGTGTGTGCTTATCCCGCCGTGCACCGCCGGCTCCGGCTCCGGAGGGGAGGGGCTTATCTTTAGTGGCTAAAATAGAAACCACACTGGCTACAGTTCTAGTTTCCACACTACAACCTCGCCTTGCACATAGGCAGAAAAGTATGTCCTACAGATCAGATCAAAGGCAAGATTCAGTCTCCTTCCTGCTGGTTCAGGCTCTGGCTCCCTCGGGAGACCCTGTAAAACGTGACACACCTTTCTGTCTGCCCGAAGAGCTATGCCTATAAAGGCCAGAACAGAATTCCACTGCAAGTTTTGCCCAGCAGTATTTCTAAAGACTACAACATTCGGCTTCAAATCTGCTCGCTCATTTGAGTCGTGATTCTGCTACATTCAGAATTTTAACTGAACAAAGAAATAAAATCCCCTCGCCTCTTAGGACGGACTGCCAAACCAGGCAGGGCAGAGGCCATTTTCCGCACGGCCGCAGTGTGTGCGCACGCAGCTGACTCCTGCCCGCCGCACAGTTTGCCACAAGGAGAGAAGTGCTGGGAACCAACGAGAAAAACTATCATGCTGCTTTCCCATCTTTTTCTCCTCGGGAACTGTACCTTTTTTTTTTTTTTTAATTTATTGTTTTCCTTTTTTTTTATTTTTATTGTTGTAGTTACTATTCCTGTTGTTGTCATTGCTGTTGGATAGGACAGAGAGAAATGGAGAGAGGAGGGGAAGACAGAGAGGGAGAGAGAAAGACAGACACCTGCAGACCTGCTTCACCGCCTGTGAAGCGACCCCCCTGCAGGTGGGGAGCCGGGGGCTCAAACCGGGATCCTTATGCCGGCCCTTGCGCTTCGCGCCATGTGCGCCTAACCCGCTGCGCTACCACCTGACTCCCGGGAACCGTACCTTCTAACCAGGGGGCTGCTGTTTACATTCCGTCTGTGCAAACTGACCACACACAACGAGGCAGATGAAGAAGCATACTGTGGGCAGGCATCCATCAGTGGGGCCCTTCAATTCACTGGGCAAGCTCCCACACAGGTTCGGGAAGGAATTACGGATCGATCGCTATTCACACTAGTGGGAATGAAATGAGCTAGCCTTCATGGAACTGATGGGCCGGCACAAGACTCTTCCCAAATCTGGCCAAAGGAGCAAACCAGAGCCACAGAAGATCAGCAATGTCTTAGCGGTGAGGTTATAATCTCGTAAACCACTAACTGAAGTTAAAAAGAAAGAGAAGCAATGTTACAGGTGCTTAGCAAAATCATAGTCAAACAGCAGCCCCACTTGACTCTACCCACCCCAAAATTGAGGAAAGCAGGTGACAGACACTAAAACTCAGATCAAGTTTATAGGTGAGTACGATGTGTTAGATAATGACATGCGACAGTCCCTACTGAGCTCGGTAAGAATATCGTTTCACAGTAACTAAAAATGGAAATTCACTCCAGAGGATTATCTGCCGAAGCCACTAGTACCTGTCCTAATGGGAGACTAATCAGATCAGCTATGACTTCTGCGTTCCTGAGATGAAGTCACTGCTCTGTGCTCACTCCTCCAGATGTCCGGGCATCCCCAGGAAGAAATGAGGTCGTTGCAGGAGTTAATACTGCACACTGATGTAAACTGCTAGACAGCTTTTCAGTTAAGATGGGCATGAAAGCCGCACATGCAGCGCGCAGGTCTAATTCACAAGCAGCACTTCCATACTGCACTCACGGCGGCAGACTCCTGTTAACTGAAGGCTGCGTGACCTGGGCCTTCTCATGGACAGGGAAGCAGACACAGAGGCTCCTCGACTCTTTAGACAAACGGTCCCCAGAGTGGAAACGGGTCCAGGCCGTGCCTATCCAGAGAGCTGAGTCCACGCCGCACCAAGCTCCACCTCACAGAAGACATGCCCCCAACTACGTCAACCATCTCCTAATCCGCAAATCACAAATGCTTTGGATTAAAGACTTCCCAGCTCAAATAATAATGATGAAACGGCACCAGTACCATGGGGTGTGCATTAAAACAAGGGAAGGAGCTAATAACTGAGCGTCTGTACACTGCCATGCCTAACAGAGTTCATCCGGCCCTTCTAAGCACTACCGGATGTATCTGTAACAAAGTCAACTCCTCATAGCTGTCAAATTCCCCCAACCACTTACTAGCACCCCAAGAATGAGAACTTGAAAAGTGTAATAATTGTTACGTACAGACCCTTTAAAATCAGAATTCAAGCTCAGCTGCCAGTCAGTTCCAAGTGATGAGAAGTCCTCCAAGGAGTGACGCTCGAGTCTCTACTAGCACAGACTGCTAGCTGTGACAGTCAGTAGTCTGCTGACAAATTATTGTCCGAATAAACACTTGATTTACAAATGCTTAGAACGCATCTTAGAGCAGTACAGAGGTGAAAGTTGAAAACTACAAACAAGCTGAACTTCCAGGTTCCAGCATATTACAGGGCAATTCTAAAAAAAAAAAAAAAAAAAAAAATGAAGGGGGGGAGGGGGGAGGCGGGCAGTAGTACAGCGAGTTAAGCGCAGGGACCAGCATAGGATCCAGGTTCGAGTCCCCCACCTGCAGGGGGTCACTTCACAGGTGGTGAAGCAGGTCTGCAGGTGTCTATCTTTCTCTCCTTTCCATTTCTCTGTCCTATCCAACAGCGACGACATCAGTAACAACAATAAGCAACAACAATAAAACAACAAGGGCGGGAGTCAGGTGGTAGCGCAGCGGGTAAAGCGCAGGTGGCACAAAGCGCAAGGACCGGCATAAAGATCCCGGTTCGAGCCCCCGGCTCCCCACCTGCAGGGGAGTCGCTTCACAGGCGGTGAAGCAGGTCTGCAGGTGTCTGTCTTTCTCTCCCCCTCTCTGTCTTCCCCTCCTCTCTCCATTGCTCTCTGTCCTATCCAACAGCAACGACATCAATAATAACTACAACAAAAAAAACAAGAGCAACAAAAGGGAATAAATAAAAGAAAACACAGCTTAATTCCTAAGTCCAAACCTCCGGAGTTATCTCCTCTTTTCCTCTCAGCATCTTCCCACACCTCTGCCTTCCTCGCACAGCTGACAGGTAAAGCGGCTGGGCCTCCCTGACATTCTGGAGCTCGATGAGGGGTGAACCCGCCCTGCACAGGCCTGACCTCGTTCCGGGGCCGCAGCGCCGTCCGCCGTCTCCCGGCTGAACTCTTACCTCCCGCCACCACGAGCCCCTCTCACAGCAGTCACGCAGCAACACCCAGTCCCGCTGAGTCCTCCCCACGGATCCCCCCAGTGGCTTCTGTCCAGGGAGTCCTCCTCTCCCCGCCTCGCCTCAGTGCTGGTAGGAGCTACCGTAATAGCCTCCTAAGCGCCTTTCCTAAACCCACCCGGCTCACTGTGTCACCTGCCTAATCCTAATAGCAAGACTCTATTTGAAGCTCTCCTGCTGCGGTCAACTCTCGACTCCCTCCATCCCCACGTCCATCTGTCTGTCCTCTCTCCCCCTCTGGCACACACACAGGCCCCCGCAGCCTGGTGCATGCACCACCGTGATCCACACACGCAGCCCGCTTCCTGGGAGTCTACGCAGACCAGCTCTCACCTCATCTCCTCTCATGGAGTCTGCAAATGGCTGTGCGCGTACCCCCAGCAACCACAGCACCACGGGTATCCGGCACTCACTGCTCTTCTTGTGACGAGCTTCTAGAACATCAGCCTGCCTGCCCGCCAGCCTGCCAGGTCGTCCCTGCCTCTGTTTCCCGATCAGGTAGCCAAACTGGTCCAGGGAGGCTAGTGCTGCGTTTATCAAGAGACCGGACAGGAGCAAGGTTGAGCTCCCCGAACAAAGGAGTGTGGAGCTCCTGAGGGAGGCCTGGCAAAAAGCAGCAACTCTGAGGGTGGACTCACATCTCCGTAGAAAGTGTCTGCCCACAAGTGTCCAGGCAGCTGATGACCCTGACACACCGGCAGCCCCCGAGCACGGGTCTACAGTCAGGGCTGAGCGATGGGCGGCCTCAGAACCAGCCGCGCTGCCCTCCCACGTGGGGCCCATGTCACCTGCCTCCAGTGCGCAGCCGGGGCCCCCCTCCAGACAGACAGGTAGGTTCAAGCTGCACAGCACAGGGCGGCGGCTGCCTGTGGCTTCCCTGAGGCGCCTACGTGCACTCTGCCCGTGCAAGAAAGCGGGGAATCTCTGATGGGCACTTGTGTGCATCCGCAGTGAAGTTTAAAACTATGACCCGAGGTGCTGTGATGTCTCTGCCTGACGGAGGCCCCAGCACCGACGAGCCAGTCAGAAGCCGCCCAGACGGTGACTCTGGCGGGGCTCCTTAGCCCACGCCCGCTGAGAAAAGCAGAGCAGCCGGCTGCCGGCACTCACTCACTGTTACACAAACACGCGTCTTCAGGCTGGCGCAGATCTGCCTGCTTTGCACTGTGAAAATAAAATAGGAATTGGATTTTCAAGTGATCTTCAGCCAGCAACGGCTGGAGGAGGAAGTTAACATCACACGTGGGGATGCTGCGTTTTCTGTCTGACTCCAGAATCCCTGTATGTGTGAACGGCAATAGGGGTGATGCCCGATCAAAACAGAACGCTGGTAACATAAAGATGCTTTTGGTTCCCAAAGGTGACAGACTAGAGCAATATGAAAATCATATAAAAGTGGGCCGGGGACGGCATATGGTTCTGCAAAAAGATGTTCAGGCCCGAGGCTCCAAAGTCCCATGTTCCATCCCCTGCGCCACCAAAAACCACAGCTGAACAGAGCTCTGGGGGTGAGGGGTGGGTGGGGTGGAGCTAGAGGGGAAGGGAGGGTGAGGGGAAGGGAGGGGTATGTAAGGAGAGAGGGTCAAACAGAGCATCTCTCGGACGACACAGCCCACCTCGGGAGAACACCTGCTCTGTCCCACAATGACCCAAGCCCCCACCACAATGGAAGAAGCTCTCACGCTGTGACCTTCCCTGTTTCTTTGTACCTAAAAGGTCATCCTGGAGTGGTAAAGCCCCAGAGGCAGGAAGGGAGGAAGGAGGGAAGGAGGGATGGGAGACAGGGAGGCAGGGAGGAAGGGAGGAAGGAAGGGGATCTTCTCAAAAGCTTGTCTAAATTAAGAACTAGTACACAGGGGGGCCGGGTGGTAGCACTTCAGGTTAAGCGCGCATGGCGCAAAGTGCAAGAACTGGCACAAGGATCCCAGTTCAAGCCCCTGACTCCCCACCTGCAGGGGCGTCGCTTCGTAAGTGGTGAAGCAGGTCTGCAGGTGTCTGTCTTTCTCCCCCCCCAACCCGTCTTCCCCTCCTCTCTCGATTTCTTTGCCCTATCCAACAACAAGGACAGCAATAACAATAACAACAAGGGGAACAAAAATGGGAAAAACTGGCCTCCAGGAGCAGTGGGCTTATGGTGCAGGCACTGAAACCCAGCAGTAACCCTGGAGACAAAAAAAAAAAAAAAAAATTAAAAGAAGTAAGAACTAATACACAGATGGAAAATAACCCACCAGGTAGAGTATACACCTTTTATCATACGCAAGGGCCTAGGTTCGAACTCCAGCAGCACTTGGGAGCCCATGGACAGTAACAGGGAAATTCCACAGAGTGGAGCACTGCTAAGGTGTCCCCTTCCCCTGCCAGATATAGACTCGGCCAGATATTGGGAGCGGGGGGAGAGATTTACACACAAGATTTTTTTATCTGAAATAAAAAGAATGAAAAACTAGGTCCCGGACCACAGAACCTCAGACACCCAAGTCTTCTGCATAACCACTACGCTGCACCCTTCTCCGAAACGTACACTCAGACGCAGATGATGAAAGACTCAAGAGTGTGTCACCTGAAATTACAGGGAGGCTTCCAGGTTCACCCTGACACTGAGGGGAGGGAGTCCAGCAGATCGGCGCACGTATGCCAAGTGACGGACGGGGCTGCTGACAGCAGAGCAAACGCAACAGCCGCAGCCCCACCAGTCCGAGCTGGACCCCGCGTGCAGAACCCTGCACGCAGAACCCCGCTCGCAGAAGCCCGCACACAGAACCCACCACCTACAAGTGGGAGCCTCGGCACCTCGCCAGCAGAGTCTGGATTTCTACACCCCACTGCAAGTGCTGTTCACAAAGCGCTCTCCAGCTCTTCCCTGCGCCCAGGTTCTAACAGTCTGAATCTTCAGACAGACACGACGGCAGTATCTAGGGAGCACCAAAACCATTTTAGTGAGCACACACATCTCTGCATACGTCTGCATCTACCTCTACGTCTACGTCTACCTCTACCTCTGCCTGTGAGTGACCTGCACCAGCATGAGAGCTATCAGACCCGGACAGAGTCAAGTTTCTAGATCCAACCACCAACTGTCACTACCGGGGACAGAGGCAACATGGAACCGTGGAGACTCAGCCAACGAGAGAGAAAGAGAGAGAGAGAGTATAAGCAAGAGAAATATGAACACTGATTTAAGATGAAGAAATGATCAAAATCTGTGCGTGGGACAGTGGTGCAGTAGATAAAGTCTGGATTCTAAAGTGTGAGGTCCTGAGTTCAAGCCCCAGCATCATATATGCCAGAGTGACACTCTGGTTCTCTCCCTCTCTCTTCCCTGTTAATAAATATTAAAAGGAAATTACTACAATTGTATAGTAGGGCAAGGTTCTAGAGTTTGTTTAATAGTTTGACTTATGATTGGATAGATGTAGAGAAACTGAGAGATGAGGGGGAGGTAGAAAGGGAGAGAGAGACAGAGAGACACCGGCAGCCCTGCTTCGCCACTCCTGTAGCTTCTCCCCTGCAGGTGGGGACCAGGGGCAGGAGTCTGCATGCTTGCACACTGTGATGTGTGTGCTGAGCCAGGGCGCCAGCACCTGATCACTGGAATTTATATATATACTGGGAGGGAGACAAGCTCAAGTGAGACTAGACTGGCCCCATGTTGGTGACTGGTCTCCACATAGAGACATTTTAAAATGTTCACAGTGAAAAGTTCTTAAATCAGGTGTGTGGGGGGAGACAGCATGATGGTTATGCAAACAGACTCTCATGCCTGATGCTCCAAAGTTCCCAGGTTCAATCCTCCACACCACCATAGGCCAGAGCTGGGCAGTGCCCTGGTGTTTATTTGTCTGTCTGTCTATCTCTCTGCATCTCTCTCAAAAATAAAATATATTAAAAAAAAAAAAAGATTTAGGGAGTCGGGCGGTAGCACAGCGGGTTAAGCGCACGTGGTCTGAAGGACAAGGACCGGTGTAAGGATCCCGGTTTGAGCCCCCAGCTCCCCACCTATGGGGGAGTCGCTTCACAGGTGGTGAAGCAGGTCTGCAGGTGTCTGTCTGTCTCTCCCCGTCTTCCTCTCCTCTCTCCATTTCTCTCAGTCCTATCCAACAACGACAACATCAATAACAACAACGACTACTACAACAATAAAACAACAAGGGCAACAAAAGGGAATAAATAAATATTAAAAAAAATTTTTTTTTAATTGTTTTTAAGTCTTCCAGAAAGGAAGCCATGCTGTGCTAGACTTTGAGTTCAGGAAGGCCAGGGAAGGGGCAGGCCATCGGCAGTGCACTGAGAGTCCCCCCCAACGTCACCAGGCTAGGGCCCTGCCACACGCCGCAAGGTGAACCTTTGCGGCAAATATTTGTGTAAGATTTTGGCTGTTGCGTTTACAAACAAAGCATTCTGCCTGTAAAAGTTAAGATTTCTGCAAATTTACAAATACAGCTTCTTCCCGCAAGAGGCAGGTACAGCTCATGAAAGGAAGCACGTCAACAGGAACCCATGCCCCTTTAGTTTCACTTGCGTAGGTCAGCCCCACACTCGAGTCAGCCAGACACACGCAAACTGAAGCCTGTCTTCTCGCACCTCTCCCAGACAGACAGAAAGACGCTTAACAAGGGGCCAAGAGGTGGTGCTCACGGAAGAGCACACGTCACGATGCTCTCGGACACAGGTTCAAGCCCCCAGTCCCCACCCCAAGCTTCACGAGTAGTGAAGCAGGGCTGCAGGTGTCTCCCTCTCCGCCTTCCCCTCTCCTCTCAATTTGTCTCTACTCAAAATAAATATATATTTTTATAAAAAATAAACTCTTAAAAATATTAACAAATCAAGCCCAAGGGTATATAAGAAGAGTTAGACTCCATAACCACCTGGTGTCTATCCCAGATATGCAAGTTTAGCTCAAGGTGCAAAATTCAATCAAGGAGTGGGCAGGAGAGACAGCATAATGGTTCTGCAAACAGACTCTCTCATGCCTGAGGCTCCCAGGCCCCTGGCTCAATTCCCCACACCACCATAAGGCAAAGCCAGAGATGAGCAGTACTCTGGTAAAAGTAAATAAAATAAAAATTCAATGAAATCCTAAAATCTAAAGTAAAAAAAAAATCACATTACCAACTTAACTGTAAAATCTAAAGAAAAGTAACGTGATACTGATGTAAGTACAAAATGACACAGACCAAGACTGGGCTACTGACGAGAAAGCAAACAGGGCAACACAGAGGGAAATGAGAGCCTCTAAGACACCCCGGCCCGGCCGCCCCCAGCCGCTCTCCGGCAAAGGAGCGGAGGCGCTACAAGGCAGAAAGAGTCTTCAACAGCCTGTGCGGGGACAGACGGGCATCCAGAAGTTCAAACACCCCAAAATGAAAATACAGCAGACCTAGGGGTAAGCGTCTAAGCTCGGGGGCCAGAAGGTGGCTCACTGTGCACAAGGGCCCTGGTTCGAGCCCCGAGCCCCCGCACTGGAACACCTGCAGCAGGGAAGCTTCACACGGGCGAGTCTCCTTCATGTCTCTCCACCTTAGCAAAAATATCAACAAATCAAATCCAAGGGTCTCTCCATCCACCTGGTTAAAAAAAGTTGACCCACAGCAGTAAAGCAGTGACGCTCAGACAACAAATAACAACAAAGACAAAGATGACATAAAGTAACATAAAATAACAACAAAAACAAAGATGACACGAAAGGAAATCTGAAAACCTTGGCTATCATCAGCAGTTTTTCAGACAGACCACCTACGACACAATCCGTGAGAGAAATAAATGATAAGCTGAGTTTGTGAAAACTGAAAACTTTTGACCAAGAAAGATGTCAAGAGACTGAAAAGGCATTCCAAAGAACAGAAGGTACTTACATAGGGCTTATCTCACAAAGAGCTATTGTCTAAACATACACAAAAACTCAACCACAAAAAGACAAAGGAAAAGAAATGGGCAAGAGACTGGGGCAAACACCTCATGAAACAAGCAAATGATAACACCCACCACCCTAGGTCATTACAAATCTGTAAACGAGAGGGGCAAGAAGGCGCCACTCAGCTATCAGAACCAACCAAAATAAGCCAAAATCGTGGGGGTCGGAGTAGCGCAGCGGGTTAGTAGTGCTGGCACTGAGCCCCAGCGATAACTCTGGAGGCAAAGAGAGAAAGAGGAAGGGAGGAAGGAAGGAAGGGAGGAAGGAAGGAAGGAAGGAAGGAAGGCAGGCAGGCAGGCAGGCAGGCAGGCAGGCAGGCAGGCAGGCCGGTCGGCCAAAATCCAGAGCCGCAGACCCTGAGGCAACAGGAACCGGCTCTCTCTCATCACTGCAGGAGGGCTACACTTGCTTTAGTTCAGTATGTGTTTGTTTTGGATAGGACAGAGAGAAATTGAGAAGGGAGGGGGAGACAGAGAGGGAGAGAGGCAGAGAAGACACCTGCAGCCCTGCCTCACTGCTTGTGAGGTGACCCCCTGCAGGTGGGGAGCAGGTGGGGAGCAGGTGGGGAGCAGGGGGCTCAAACCGGGATCCTTGCTCTTGGTGCTATGTGTGCTTATCCCGGTGCACCACCACCCGGCCCCCAGTTGCTTTAGTTTCTTATCAGACTAAACACGCTTTCAACAAACATCCCAGAAATCATGCACCATGGTATCGACCCAAAGGATCTACAAACTAAAGTCCAAGCAGAACCCTGCACACAGACGTTTGTAGCTGCCTTGTGCTCACCCAGACGAGGACCACTATTCGGGAGCATAAAGAAACTTCTGATCAGCACTGACTTATTTGGTGCTGGGAATCGAACGTGGGTCTTCAGTCTCCCGTGTGAACATCTTTTGCAGAACCATCATGCTGTCTCCTCTTCACGCTCACTAATAAATGCTTTAATCCGCCCTGTTTTCCTTTACCCAGTTAGTACCGTCTTTCCCCAAAGTGCCTGGGTAAAGTCTGCTTTGTTTTACCACTTCTTAATATCTGTGCCTTATTCTCGAAGACAGGACACTGCACTGCGCTTGTCAGATGCTGAGCTCGTCTGCTCCGTCCCTTACTGCACCTAGGACATTAGCTAAGTCCCTACAATCCACTTCTCTTCACCTGAAAAACTGACAGAGGACCTGAACTTGTGGTCTTACCTGTATTTAAGCAGAGTGGAAAGGTGCAAACAGCTGCAAGCTTGAAATAACAGCAGTGCTCTATGAGCCTCAGGCCACGGCACACTTGCACTAAGTCACTCCCCGGCACCGGCGTGCCTGGCCCAGGGCCACAGAGCCGGGGGGGAGCCCAGGTCCTGACCCCATCTCCTCTGACCGGCGCACCGAGCCTTCCACAGCTTCCATGGCCACGTGATCATTTCAGAGAGCAAAACAAGATTCGATCACAAAGCAGACTGGCCAGAGTATGAGAGAGAGAGAGAGAGAGAGAGAGAGAGAGAAACTCTCTCTCCAGACAATCCCACGCCTCCAAGACAAAGTGCCCGGGTTTACTGGTGGCAGACACCAGTGGGGGGGGGGGCGCTTTCTGGGTCTCCACCCTCTCTCCACGGCTCCTCACCGCCCGCCTGGACACTCCCCATGACCTTTTCCTCAGCCAGAAGCACCTTTCTGCAAGCTAAGCCAGGCCAGCCCCTAATGGCTTTCCAATCCACTCTGAATTTAAACAGTGAAGTCCTGCAGCCTGACCTGTGAGTCTTTTCACGAACAAGATTCCACCCAGTTCCTTCTCAAACAGGCTCTGTCTCTCCTCCCAGCCGGTAGGACGAGTCTGCCTGGAGGGCTCCCCCAGGGCCGGCCGCTGTCACCCAGAGCCCTGCGGCTCATCCGCAGCTCGCTCGCTCGCTCCCAGGACCGGCTTTCTGGCCTCCCTCCCTCCGCCCTGCCCATCTCCGCATCCACCCTGCCCCCGTCCCGCCTCGGGCACCTCAGTAACTAGCGGAGGGGCTTTCTGCGGGGTGTTTCACACTCAGTGTGGCTCTCCAGCGGTGTGTCCTGGAAGCCGCTTGGTGAGAAAGCTCAACCTCTCCCGTCACAGAAGGCTCAGGAATTACTAGCTGGGCCTGCTGGACGAGCTGCTGTAAAGCGTCTGCGGACCCTCTAGACAAGAGCTTCTTGACAGAAGTAAATATATTCACGACAAAGCGAGGAGGAGAGAGAACCAGCCACGTCTCCGGCACACGTGCTGCTGGCGTCGCACTCAGGACCTCGTGCTCGCAGGCGTCTGGTGCCCCACCCACCGCGCCGCCTCGGGACCGCCCGCCAGAAGAGCTTCTAGAAGACTCTGATCTGCAGGCTGATGCGACACATTTCCCACACAGAAAGGGAGACAGGGAAAGAAGGCAGGACAGGTGAGGAAGGGAAACTTTCCCTCTTGCCATCTACAGAAAGGGTCCACGCACCAGGGACGGGCGGCGGCTCACCCAGTAGAGCACGGGCGAGGACCGGGGTTCGAGCCCCCGGCCACCAGATGGGCGCGCCGCGCACTGGGGGAAGCTCCACGAGCGAGCGGCAGAGCACACTACAGCGCCTCTCTCTCCTCCTCGAAGCCTCCCACTGTCTGTGAGGAGGAGGCGGGGTGGGAGTCCGCCCAGGAGCGCCGGAAACGCGGAGGTGTGGAAGTTCGGTGAAGCCCCAGCAGGCGGACAGAGGAGCGGAGGATCCACGCTCCAGGGTCTCTCCTGCTTCCCAACATCCGCCCCTGGAGAGACCTGAGGACCGGGCGGGAGAGGCTGCGGTGCCGGGACCCTGCGTCTAGTCTAGTCACTGCCAGTCCTCACCCCCCCGCCAGCTGTGGCTGCCCCGCCCCCTGCCCCCTGGCCCCTGCCCCCTGGCCCCTGCTCCCTGGCCCCTGCCCCCTGGCCCCTGCCCCCTGGCCCCTGCCCCCTACCCCCTGCCCCTGCCCCCTGCCCCCTACCCCCTGGCCCCTGCTCCCTGGCCCCTGCCCCCTGCCCCCTGGCCCCTGCCCCCTACCCCCTGGCCCCTGCCCCCTGCCCCTTGGCCCCTTCCCCCTGGCCCCTGCCCCCTGCCCCCGGCCCCCACTCACAGCGCGGCTTCGCCCAGGGTGCTCCGAGTCCCTGCCTCCCTCCGCCCGCTGCTTCCAGACACCTGGAGACCCACGAGGCCTCGCTCGAGGAGGAGCAGCCGGGCCCTCAGCCGGATCGGTCACTCTGCCTGTCTAGTGGCCACCGAGGAAGCAAGCAGCGCCGTCTCCATAAACAGTGTCTCCACGCGACAGCTGCTCACGGCTCACTCGGCTAATGAAAGCAGATCAACAGCCTGCAGGTGTCAAAGGGTACTGCCCCGAACACCTCCGCAGCTCTGAGGACCGCCACCAGCCCCAGCCAGGAACACCTGAGCTTCCTTAATAGCCAAAGATGAAGGCGACTCCTCCCCAGCCACTCCGTCTAACAACCGAGAAGTGCTGCCCGCCTCAGAAAACTCGGGAGGGAGAGTCTAGGCCACGCAGGGTGGTTATGAGGCTCTGGCCCTGCCAGTAAATAAAATAAAGGGCTGAGAGAGACTCGGGGTCTGGTCCACGCTGGGGATGAGAGCGCGGCAGCCTCCTGGCAGAGCCCAGAGGACGGCGGCGGCGGCAGATGGAAGGGAACCCTGAGTGAGTGAGCTCGGTGAGGCAAGGGCTCCACAGAGATGACGCCAGAACCAGGCCCGGGAAGAAAGCATCGAGTGGACCCCACTAATGAAGCCCCTTCAGGCTTCAGAGGACGCCAGAGAGAGGCTGGAAGCCCGGCCCGGCCCTGCGGAGAGTGCGCCTGCGAATCATTCATCTAGCTGGCATTCAGAACAGAGAGCAGCACTTCCAGGGCAAAGAGCCGCACTGAAAAATGGACGGTGGCTTAGACTGGGAATTTCTCCTTAAAAAGGAAATGCACGGGGCTGGGTGGTAGAGTCCTCATACTGCCACGCACAAGCCCCGGCTTCAAGCCCCTGCTCCCCACCTGCGGGGGGGGGGATGCTGCAGGAGAGGTGAAGCGGTGTGGCAGGCCTCTCTCTCTCTCTCTCTCTCTCTCTCTCTCTCTCTCTCACTGCCCCTGTCTCCTCCTTCCCTCTCAATTTGTCTCGATCCAAAATAAATTTTAAAAAATAATAAAGGGAGTCGGCGGTAGCGCCGCGAGTTAAGCGCACGTGGCTCCAAGCGCAAAGCGCAGGGACCCGAGTAAGGATCCCGGTTCGAGCCCCCGGCTCCCCACCTGCAGGGGAGTCGCTTCACAGGCGGTGAAGCAGGTCTGCAGGTGCCTGTCTTTCTCTCCCCCTCTGTCTTCCCCTCCTCTCTCCGTTGCTCTCTGTCCTATTCAGCAATGACGACATCAATAACAACAATAACTGTAACAATAAAAAGCAACAAAAGGGAAAATAAATAATTTTTTTTTTTAAGTAAAGAATGTAAAAAATCAGACCACGGGGCCGGGTGGTGGTTGACTGCACGTTACAATGCACAAGGGCCAACGTTCAAGCCCTGGACCCCTGCCTTCAGGGGGAAAGCTTCCTGAGTGGTGAAGCAGGGCCGCAGGTGTCTCTCTGCCTCTCTCCTCTCGATTTCTCTGTCTCCACCCAAATAAATAAATACACTACATTTAAAAACCAGGCAACAGGCCGAAAAGACAGCTCGTCGGGGAGGGTCCTGCTCTGCCCTGGCACTGCCGCACTGAAGCTTCAGCGCCATGGTGGCTTCCCCTCCCTCCCTCCCTCCCTGTCACCCTGGAGCAGCAGAGCCCAGGCAGCGACGACACCGACCAGGGAGGCTGATCAGCAGGGCTGCGCCATATGCAGAATAAATAAACTGGGAGTCGGGTGGTAGCGCAGCGGGTTAAGCGCACGTGGCGTAAGGATCCCGGTTCGAGCCCCCGGCTCCCCGCCTGCAGGGGAGTCGCTTCACAGGCGGTGAAGCAGGTCTGCAGGTGTCTGTCTTTCTCTCCCCTTCTGTCTATACCCCTCCTCTCTCCATTTCGCTCTGTCCTATCCAACAATGACAACATCAATAACAACAACTGCAACAACGATTTTTAAAAAAGGGCAACAAAACGGTAAATAAATAAATGTGAAAATTTTTTTAAATAAATAAATAAAGACACAATGCTTACACACTAAAGAAATGCAAATGAAAACGAGGAGAGCCTTGCTAGGATGGCTATAACAAAAAAGCAAGAAAGGAAAAAGTACTGAGGACATAGGAGAATCCCTCATACGTGGCTCGTAAAGGGTACAAACCGCTTTGAAAACACTAGAAGTTCCTCAGCTGAACACAGTTACCAAAAAATGAGAAAAGCAAGATCCCCAGTGTCACAGGTGCCAGAGTGATGCTCTGGGGCTCTCCCTCTGTCTCCCATTAATGAATAAATAAGTCTTTAAAAAAGGTTACCACAGAATCTAAAAATTCCATGTCTAGGTTACACCCGTGAGAAAGACTCATGTCCGCGCAACAGCTTGTAAACAAACGTTGGTAGCAGCAGATTTCCTAACAGCCGCAGAATGGTTAAGAGCCTAAACACGCACGGCCAGTAAACAGACACTGGCCAGGGTAGCCAGTGGAGGGTTAGTCATCGCCCGTAAGAAGGAATGAAGTCCCGACCACGCCAGGCCACGGGGAAACCCTGAAAACATCCGCTGAGTGAAGCCAAAACAAAACAAGCAAACAGAAAGGCCATGTGTTCAGTGACTTAGCTCCTCGGGCACAGAGGCAGGAAGTAGATGCGCGGCTGCCGTGGCACCCAGAGCAGCACCCAGAGCCCCCAAAGTGCTGTGCTTAGCAGGTGGCTGCACAACTGAGGCACTGAAGGCCGCTCAACTGTGGAGCAGATTTAAAGGGTGGCGGCCATGGCCCATTTCTGGGTGGATGAGGAGTCCCCAGTGAAGCCGTTTCTGAAGGAAAATCTGGAGGGGAGGGGAGGGGAGGGGAGGGGGGGAGGGGAGGGGGGGAGGGGAGGGGGGGAGGGGAGGGGAGGGGAGGCTCTGCCCAGCACAACCCTGAATGTGGGAGCCCCTGAGCTCAGCCCCTGGAGAGGCGCTTTGATCTCCCACAGTGCCCATGCAGTCAAATGTTTTCTGTGATAAATTCAGTCTAAACAAAACCTGACTTGGCAAAAAGAAAAACCAAAGTTGAGTTATAAGGACTGGCAAGAGGTGGAACAGTTTACAAACCCTCAGTAAATGAACTATAAAAATATCAACTTTGCTTCCCCATTACTAGAAATCCGAATTCTCCGGGCAGCTGCAAAAGCATAAACTTCATATTCAACTAACCTAACAAATTTCCATCTTTAAATTCCAACTGATGGCTCCAGTCAAAAGTCTCATCTTAGGACAGGAGTAGACGGCATAACTGTTCTGCAAACACACTCTCATGCCTGAGGCTCCAAGGACTCAGGTTCTTTATTTTACTTTAAAAAAAAAGATCTCATCTTAGCCAAAATACCACACTACCAGAATAAAGACACGCACCCTGACCCCGGTTTCTCAGGCAGGGAAGTTACTGCACATCCTGTGACAGTCACCTTTCTCAACGGCAGTCCAAGGAAAATGCCTAGAATTTCTGCAGTTTGTCAGCAGACTGATTTTGTGCGAAAAGGTTTCTGAAACTTGGGGGTCGGGCGGTAGCGCAGTGGGCTAAGCACACATGGTGCAAAGAGCAAGGACCGGCGTAGGGATCCCCGTTCGAGCCTCCAAGGACCGGCATAAGGATCCCGGTTCTAGTCTCCGGCTCCCCACCTGCAGGGGAGTCGCTTCCCAGGCGGTGAAGCAGGTCTGCAGGCGTCTGTCTTTCTCTCCCCCCTGTCTTCCCTCCTCTCTCCATTTCTCTCTGTCCTGTGCAATAAAAAAATGGGGGAGATGTTCTCCTGGAGCAGTGGCTTCATAGTGCTGGCATCGAGCCCCAGCAATAACTCTGGAGGCAAATAAATAAATAAATAAATAAATGCTCCTTAAACTTTAAGAGTTTGGATGTAAACAATTTTCAACACTGTTAATTTCAAGAGGAAAATAAATACCTTGGAGAACCAGAAGGAGAGGACAAGACTCCACACAGAAGCTTTGGGTAAGTCAAGACAGTTTGGGCCGGCCAGAGGGAAGGCCTTGGCTAGTGTGCTGCGAGCGGCCTCTCTCCGCTAAATGGAAATAAAAGCAAACGTACAATCAAGACGGCTGAGATGCTGGAGGCAGGGGGACAACCCGCCCAGCCCAGCGCTGCTCTACGAGGTCTGAGGTCCTGGCGAAAGGTGAAGCTCAGAAGCAGGAGGATCGGCTCTGTGGTGTCTCTCCTTCACACGTGCACTCTCTCCCCCTTCTGCCTTTAAAAAGAGAGAGAGAAGAACCACCAGCAGTGACAAAGCCCCAGAGGAAAAACCCACAGCAGGAAACAACAACACGGCGGCAATCAAATGCCAGGCCTCCTAGTCACAAGCACAGCTGACACACCGACGTGTGTCCCGCGTCGGGCACTACCCAGCCACCTGGGCACCCGGGCATCCGGGCACGGCCTAATTACGGGCAGCGCGGCGGCCGGCAGGTAGCAGTGATTCACACATTCTCTGGGTCATCTCATCTGCTCAGGGACACCCGCAGGCTGGCCGCCCCCGGTGTCCCTGTCTGTCCCTGCTGCCCGGCTCACACAACCCACCGGCCGGGCCCACCTGACCCGCAGATGCCAAGCCCCCGGGGACAGTGACAGGTCCTGCTGACAGTGAACACGCCGGCCAAAGGGAAGGCCTTCAGACGGCGGTCACTCCAAGTATCCTGCCTCGGAAATCACAAAAGTCAAAACAAAACAAGCGGGAGTCGGGCTATAGCGCAACGGCTAAGCGCAGGTGGCGCAAAGCGCCAAGGACCGGCATAAGGATCCGGGTTCGAACCCCGGCTCCCCACCTGCAGGGGAGTCGCTTCCCAGGCGGTGAAGCAGGTCTGCAGGTGTCTGTCTTTCTCTCCCCCTCTCTGTCTTCCCCTCCTCTCTCCATTTCTCTCTGCCCTATCCAACGACGACAACAACAATAATAACTACAACAATAAAACAACAAGGGCAACAAAAGGGAATAAATAAAAAAAAATATATTAAAAAACAAGAAAAAACAAAACAAGCTACAACTTAATAAATGAGTCAACACCAGCTCGGGTACTCAGAAGCGCGCACAGAAGGGCAGAGCCCAGGCGTGTGTCCGGCGCTGGACGCAGAGGCTCGGCGACGCACACGACCCAGGACCGGGACCAGGACCAGGACCAGGACCAGGACCAGGGGCGCGGGGCGCAGCAAACACACAGCGCCCCGGCTGGGTGCAGGACACCCATGGGCCGGCGCGGGGGCGGCGAGGAGGGGCTGCGAGAGGGAGGGCTGGGCTCGGGCCTGGGGGCTCTGGGGTCTCCGGGGAGCCGCGGTACCCGCAGAGCAGCGGATCCAAGGCACCACCGTGCGCACAGGGGGCTACCCGGGGGCCGCCCCGCACCCAGAGAGGCGCCAGGAAGACCCTCTGCGGGCCACGCCGCCCCGCAACCGCCCCAGAGAGCGAAGCCCACCGACAGCCAGGCTGGCAGGCGGCCTGGAGGGTCTGGAACCCGGGGCCAAGCGGCCTTTACCTGCGATGTGTGACAGCCCCCCCGCCCCCCCCCCCCCGCGACTTCAGGGCACCCCCGCCCCCAAGCACAGCTCGAGGGGGGGGGGTCTCGACACTCGCCAGCACCCGGCTAAGGTGTCCACACCCCAGCGCTGGCCTCTTCCGTTCTCCTGTCCCCTCCGGCATCGGCGTGAGTGCGGAGGGGACAGACGGCACGACGGACGGACGGACGGACGCCCGGCACGAGGTGCGGTGGCTCGGCGTGTCCCCCGGGGAGGGCCCCGAGCGGCCGGGCCGGCTGCCAACCGGGGGCGCGGGGGGGGGGGGGTGGGGAGGAGCGGCCCCTCCTTACGTAACCGGCGGGCGGGACGGACCGCGGGCACCCGGGACCCGACGAGTTCGCGGGCCGCCCGGAGAGCGGTTTTCCGGCGCCCCCACCCCGACCCCCAGGCCGGAGCCCGCCCGCCCCCCACGGTCCCCGCCCCGAGCCCCCCGCCCCGCCCGAGGGGGCACAGCCGGGGACCCAGCCGCAGCTTGCGGGGCCGGGGGGCCGGGGGCCGGGCGTGAGGCGGCCCGGGGGCGGCGCGGGGCGGCGGGAGTGACAGCACAGGCCGCGGCGGGGCCCGAGGTAAACAAGCGGGGCGGACCCGCCCTCCAGCGCGGCGCCCGCCCGCCCCGGGTCCCCGCGCCCCGCAGCCCCGCAGCCCCGTAGCCGGGGGGGGGGCACAGGCCGAGGAGGGGCGCCTCGGAGCGGCTACCTGGCGGCGGCGGCTCCTCCTCCAGCTCCGGCTCCGGCTCCGGCTGCGGCTGCGGCTGCGGCTCCTCCTCCCCGACGACCCCCGAGCAGCCCGCGGCGCCCCCCCCGGCCGCCCGCCCCGCCTCCCCGGCGCCGCCGCCCGCTGTGCCGCCTCCGCCCTGCGCCTCAGTCAGGACATGGTCTCCGCGGGCCGGCGCGCGGCTCCCGGCGGCGGGGCGGGGCGGGGCGGGCGCGGGCGGCGGGCGGCGGGCGGGGCGGCGGGCGGGCGGGCGGCCGGGGGGGGGGGGGGCGGGCGGCCTGGGGCGCGGCGGGCTCGAATGGCGGCGACCCGGGGCCCCGCAGCCAAATAAACCCCGCGGCGGGCAGTACAACGTCAGGGCCGACCCCGCTGCTCGCCGCGCCCTCATTGGTCCCGAGGCCCCGGCGGCGCAGCCAATGGGCGCCCGCGTCTTTCCGGGCGCAGGGGGCGGGGCGCAGGGGCGGGGCGCAGGGAGGTGACGTCACGCCGGCGCCCGCCCCGATTGTGAGGCGGCGGAGAGGCTCCCGCGGGGCGGTTGGGGGTCGACGCTGCGCGGGTTTGCGCCGGGCCGGGCCGGGCCGCTGGGAGGACGTCCTCGCCCGGCGCCTTTATATCCTCCCTGCGACGGAGACTGCACACTTGCTTTGCTTTCGTTTTGTTCGCTCCTGCTCCTGCTCTTACAATTTCTCTCTCTCTCTTTTTTTTTCCCCCCACCGGCTGATGATGATGTGGGGATTGAACCTGGGACCTTGGAGCCTCAAGCATGAGAATCTCTGCAGAACCGTTATGCTGTTTCCAACCCCCCCCCCCCGCCCCAAGACTGCTGGCCTCTGACACCCCAGTGTCCCCAGACTGCGACGCCCACATATGCAAAAGACCTGAGTTCATGCTCTTTTTATTATTATTATCATCTTTATTTGGTTATTGAATAGAGACAGCCAGAAATTGAGAGGAAGGGAGAGAAGCAGAGAGACGCCTGCAAAGTTTGCCCCTGGCAGGTGTGTCTGTGGGGTGGGGGGGGGGAGGCGGGGGACTTGAACCCGGGTCCTTGGCACTGTAACGTGGGCTAAAGCAGGTCACCGCCACGCAGCCCCCGAGTTCATTCTCCACAGTGTAACGTTAGTGTATGTAGACATAATAAATATCCAAAAAGATGCTTACTACCGTCATGCATTAGGGAAACGCAAATAAAAATGAGAACCAGGAGCCGGGCGGTGGCGCAGCGGGTTAAGCGCACGTGGCGCAAAGCGCAAGGACCGGCGTGAGGATCCCGGTTCGAGCCCCCGGCTCCCCACCTGCAGGGGAGTCGCTTCCCAGGCGGTGAAGCAGGTCTGCAGGTGTCTGTCTTTCTCTCCCCCTCTCTGTCTTCCCCTCCTCTCGCCATTTCTCTCTGTCCTATCCAACAAGGACAATAGCAATAACAGTAATAACTACAACAACGATAAACAACAAGGGCAACACAAGGGGGAAAAAATAGCCTCCAGGAGCAGTGGATTTGTGGTGCAGGCACCGAGCCCAGGCAATAACCCTGGAGGCTAAGTAAATAAGAACCTTGCTAGGATGACTATAACAGAAAAGAAAGAAAAAAAAAATCTGAGGATGTGAAGAATCCCTCATGCATGACTGGTGAAGCGTACAAACCACTTAAAATACTGGAAGTTCCTCAGAGTTGAGCAGGGTTACCAAAAAATGCGAAAAGCAAGATCCCGAGTGTCATGGGTGCCGGAGTGATGCTCTGGGGTCTGTCTGTCGGCCCTCAGTCCTCAGGCTACGACGTGCCAGATACCCCAAACTCCCAACACCCCAGAGGCCCCCAGACTCGAGTCTCCCACTTTCCGCAGACTTTAACCCTCCTGACACGCCCGGACTGCTGTTCCCCCATGGCCCCCGTATTTCAGTCTCCCTAAAATCCCGAGTCCTCTTGACACCCCAAAGTCCCCAGACTTCCACCCTTACAGTCCCCAGAATTCAGTCTCTCCCAAGTCCCCAGACCTCTGGCACACACACACACACACACACACACACACACACACACACACACCCCAGTCCCTAGACTTCAACCCCAAGTCTAAGGTTCCCATTACTGAGCAATTTTAAGAGTCAGCATCGCTGTCTGTGTCTTTTCTTTTTCTTTTTTAATATTTTATTTGTTTATGAGAAATATAGGAGAGAGAAAGAACCAGACATCACTCTGGTACATGTGCTACTGGGGATTGAACTTGGGACCTTATGCTTGAGAGTCCAGTGATATATATATATTCCCTTTTGTTGCCCTTGTTTGTTTTTTTTTTTTTAATTGTTGTAGTTATAGTTGTTGTTGGTGTCGTCGTTGTTGATAGGACAGAGAGAAATAGAGAAGGGGAGAGAAAGACACCTGCAGACCTTCACCGCCTGTGAAGCGACTCCCCTGCAGGTGGGGAGCCGGGGGCTCGAACCGGGATCCTTATGCCCGTCCTTGTGCTTTGCACCACCTGCGCTTAACCCACTGCGCTACAGCCCGACTCCCTCTCTCTCTCTTTTTAAATATTTATTTCCTTTTTGTTGCCCTTGTTGTTATTGTTTTTGATGTCTTCATTGTTGGCTAGGACAGAGAGAAATGAGAGAGGAGGTGAAGACAGAGAGGGGGAGAAAAAGGCAGACACCTGCAGACCTGCTTCACCGCCTGTGAAGCGACTCCCCTGCAGGTGGGGAGCCGGGGGCTCGAACTGGGGATCCTTATGCCAGTCCTTGTGCTTGGCGCCATATGCGCTTAGCCCGCTGCGCTACCACCTGAGTCCCGCCATGCACTTTTTTTAAGAAACCAGAGAAAATAAGTGATTAGGTTACTTGTGACCCATCAATTTTTATACATCTCTTTTTCACAGTTTTTGTTTTCACACCTGTGTTGTAATTCTGTACATTGCATGTGCACATCATGCGGAGATGCGTGATGAGAGTCATGGAGACACTATTCTTTGCTCTCCTTCCTGACTCCATTTGAATAGACCCAGCTTTCTTAAAACTGGCTTTTCTGGACATTGTAAGTTTCAGGTGGAGGGTGAAAATTGCAGCCATGAGGAAAAAAGCACAGCCCAGAGAATCCCCAGAACCCAGGTTCTAAAGAAGCTGTAGACGCTGGATGGCGCTGTAAAGTACAGACCTCTCGCCAGACTTAAGTCCGTTAGCCATTTACTGAGCTCCTTATGAATGTGTCAGATTTTCTAGCCAGAGAGCTTTGTTTTTTCCCCAGTGGGACTTTGACTTACATTTTTCATACTTGATATTTTAATCCAAGAATTTCAAAAGCCATAAAACACAGCCACTCTTCTCTTTAAGTCTCGAAAAATCTCTTTCAAAGTTACATGTTGGAAAACTCCAGGACAACGGAAGGGCATTAGCATCAAAGGCGACCTCAGCTTCCACTTGACCTGGTCTTCAGGGTTCAGTGGGAGTTTTCAGACTTGGGTGGAGATTTCACTTCCTCAAGCTCTTTGTGAGTCTTTCTTTGCATATACGGTGTGTACAACTTCACCCTGGCCCATGAAAGTTACACAGTGCCTTGTGTAACTTCCCCATACCAGCATATTTCATCACTGTTAACATAGTTCCATCTCACAGCCACGCCCACAGCCATTGTTGACAGTCACTATCTTCCAACAGGCATGAGACTCAGCTACAGTGTTTCAACTAGAGTACTCAGTGGCCCACAAAACTTTAAGTCGCATTTCCCAACGGATAATGAACACAAGAGTAGATAATGTCAAACTTTATTGTGGAAGAACAATGGTTCACTTGACATCTCGCTTTGGAAATACTTAACTTTTATTTATTTTTTTATTATTTGTTTACTTTTTTGTTGCCCTTGTTTCATTGTTGTAGTTATTGTTGCTGTTGTTATTGATGTCATTGTTGTTGTTGGATAGGACAGAGAGAAATGGAGAGAGGAGGGGAAGACAGAGAGGGGGAGAGAAAGACAGACACCTGCAGACCTGCTTCACCGCCTGTGCAACGACTCCCCTGCAGGTGGGGAGCTGGGGGTGCTCGAACCGGGATCCTTCTGCCCGCCCTTGCGCTTTGCGCCACGTGCACTTATCCCGCTGCACTACCGCCCAACTCCCAAACTTAAAGAACTTCTAAATGCCTCCAGCTTCCCTCCTGAGCCCCCAGCCACACAGCGTCTCTCCAGCAAGTTACTAAGAACCACAGAATCAGGGGGTTCCGTTTAGTTGGTCGGCTAAGGCAAGGGGACTCAGCTTGGGCGGAGTTTGTGAACTCTTCACTCAGTTTAGCAAACATCCAACAGGGACCGTGTCTTTGTAAAGGAACAAGAAGTACACAGATAAGAGTCTTCAGGCAAAGCATTCTGTGTCGGGTGAAACTGCAGCCTGGGAAAGAGGGCGGGACCAAAATAGCCCTAGCAGAACAGAAGGGCTGTGTGAACTCCGTCCAGATGGGAGCTGCCATGGTGGGGGGGAAAGGGAGCCCCGAGCCGCCTCTGCTACACCTGGAGCCACACACGACGCCACTCCGGCAGGTCTGGGCCCTTTCTGAGCGCATTACTACCTAAGGAGCTGCCTCAGAATCCCACGCTGTGGGCCGGGGCACAGAGACAGGAGCCATCGGGGGGGGGGGGGGTGCTGGGCTAGGAGGTGTTTCGTTTAGTTTTGCCACCAGGGTTATAGCTGGGGCTTAGTGCCAGCACGCTAACTGCAACAACAGCAATAACTACAACAATGAAAAACAACAAGGGCAACAAAAGGGAAATAAATATTTTTAAAAATTTTAACATTTCATTTTTTTAAATTATGTATTTATTATTGGATAGAGACAGAAAGAAATTGAGAGGCAAGGAGGAGGAAGAGAAGGAGAGAAGCAGAGAGACACCTGCAGCCCTGCTTCACCACTCGTGAGGCCTCCTGCCCCACCCCCTAGCCCCGAAGGTGGGGACCAGGGGATTGAACCAGGACCTGATGCACAGGTCCAGAGCGCTGCCTCTGAGCCTCTGAACCACTTCCCCCACCACAGGTTGTGCAAGGACATGGGTTCAAGCCCCCAGTCTCCATCCACACAGGGAAAGCTTCACAAGCAGTGGAGTGGCCTGCAGATAGGTGTCTCTCTCTGTCTCTCCATCTCTCTCCCCTCCCTTCTCAATTTCTCTTGGTCTTTATCATAATTCAAAAAAAATTTTTTTAAATAACTTTTTTTTTTTGCCTTCAGGGTTATTGCTGGGGCTCAGTGCCTGCACCACGAATCCACTGCTCCTAGAAGCTATTTTTCCCCTTTTCTTGCCCTTGTTGTTTATCATTGTTGTTGTTATTGCTATCGTTATTGCTGGATAGGACAGAGAGACATGGAGAGAGGAGGGAAAGACAGAGAGAGGGAGAGAAAGATAGACACCTGCAGACCTGCTTCACCGCCTGTGAAATGACTCCCCTGCAGGTGGGGAGCCGGGGGCTCGAACTGGGATCCTTATGCCGGTCCTTGTGCTTCGTGCCACGTGCGCTTAACCCGGTGCGCTACTGCCCAACCCCCCCCAAAAAATAACTTTTTTGTGTGACTTTTTCTTTAATTTTTTTATATATTTATTTTCCCTTTTGTTGCCCTTGTTGATTTTATTGTTGGACTCTCAAGCATGAGGTCCTGAGTTCAATCCCCAGCAGCACATGTACCAGAGTGATGTCTGGTTCTTTCTCTCCCTCCTATCATTTCTCATGAATCAATAAACTTAAAAAAAAAAAAATTTACTTTCCAGGTGGGAGATAACTAGCATAATGGTTCTGCAGACTCTCATGCCTGAAGCTCTGAAGTCCCAAGTTCAGTCCGCTGCACCACCATAAACCACAGCTGAGCAGTGCTCTGGTTTAAAAAAAAAAAGGGGGGGGGGAGTCGGGCAGTAGCTCAGCGGGCTAAACGCATGTAGTGCAAAGTGCAAGGACCAGTTAAAGGATCCCGGTTCAAGCCCCCGGGCCCCCCACCTGCAGGGGAGTCGATTCACAAGCGGTGAAACAGGTCTGCAGGTGTCTGTCTTCCCCTCCTCTCTCCATTCCTCTCTGTCCTATCCAACAATGATACTAACTACAACCACAATAAAAAACAAGGGCAACAAAAGGGAAAATAAATAAATATAATAAAATTTAAAAAAAAAAAAATCCCCAGGTTCAATGCTCCATACCACTATAAGCCAGAGCTGAACAGTGCTCTGGTAAAATATAAGTAAATATTTTAAACAAAGAGATTACTTTCCAGGAATGTATTTTTTTTCCTCCTTTGTTGCCCTTGTTGTTTATCGTCGTCGTTATTATCATTGTTATTGCTGTCATTGTTGTTGGATACGACAGAGAAATCAAGAAAGGAGGGAAGACAGAAGAGGAGAGAAAGACAGACACCTGCAGACCTGCTTCACCGCCTGTGAAGCGACTCCCCTGCAGGTGGGGAGCCGGGGGCTCGAACCGGGATCCTTACACCAGTCCCTGCGCTTTGCGCCACCTGCGCTTAACCCGCTGCGCCCCCGCCTCTTCTTCTCTTTTCTTTGCTCCTCCTTTTTCTTCTTCTTTTTCTCTTCTTCCATTATTATTATTATTTATTGCCACCAGGGTTATTACTGGGTCTCAGTGCTGGCATATAAATCCACAGGTCCTGGTGACCATTTTTTTCTTTAAAATTTTTAAAAATATTTATTTATTTATTTTCCCTATTGTTGCCCTTGTTTTTTTATTGTTGTTGTTATTGATGTCATTATTGTTGGGTAGGACAGAGAGAAATGGAGAGAGGAGGGGAAGACAGAGAGGGGGAGAGAAAGACAGACACCTGCAGACCTGCTTCACCGCCTGTGAAGCGACTCCCCTGCAGGTGGGGAGCCGGGGGCTCGAACCTGGATCCTTATGCCGGTCCTTGTGCTTCGTGCCACTTCACAGGCAGTGAAACAGGTCTGCAGGTATCTATCTTTCTCCCACTCTCTCTCTCTCTCCATTTCTCTCTGTCCTATCTAACAGTGACGTCATCATCAACAACAATAACTATAACAAGAATAAAAGAAAAACAAGGGCAAGAAAAGGGAAAATAAATATAAAAACATTTTAAAAAATACCGTGAGGGGCCCTCCTCTCGGGAGTAAACCGGTGGTCCTGGGTCTCCCTCGGACCCAGCCGGCTTTCCCATCACACCCTCAGGGGACACACCTGAATCTTCTCTCTCCCACTGCCCGGTGCCAGTACCCCCACAAAGCACCCTGGCCTTTGTCCCCCTTTTTGGCAATGCCAGGGGCCAGGTAATGTGATCCCACTGGTCCAGGCTGCCGTCTCCATCCCATATCAGGAGAGAGACGGAGAGACAGGGAGCGGGGGTCGGGTGCCGGTGTCCCTGGTTACACGCACATAGTATGAAGCGCAAGGACTGGCGTAAGGATCCCGGTTCGAGCCCCCGGCTCCCCACCTGCAGGGGGGTCGCTTCACAGGCGGTGAAGCAGGTCTGCAGGTGTCTATCTTTCTCTCCCCCTCTCTGTCTTCCCCTCCTCTCTCCATTCCTCTCTGTCCTATCCAACAATGACAACAACAATAAAAACAATAATAATAACTACAACAAGGGCAACAAAAGGGCATAAATAAATAAATATTAAAAAATCTTTTTAAAAGAGTGGCTGTTGTGGTCCAGGAGGTGGCGCAGTGGCTAAGGCACTAGACTCTCAAGCATGAGGTCCTGAGTTCGGTCCCTGGCAACACATGTACCAGAGTGATGTCTGGTTCTTTCTCTCTCTCCCCTACCTTTCTCATAAATAAATAAATAAAATCTTTAAAAAAAAAAAAAAAAAAAAAGAGTGGCTGTAGCACTGAGCTCACACATGCAGGAGGCCTGGCTCCTTGCAAAGATAAATTTTCTTTTTTTTTGGATAAGACAGAGAAAAATGGAGAGAGGAGGGGTGGGGGGGGGGAGAAAGGCACTTACAGACCTGCTTCACCACCAGTGAAGCGATCCCCCTGCAGGTGGGGAGCTGGGAGCTCGAACCGGGGTCCTTTCTCGGGTCCTTGAGCTTCACGCCACTGGTGCTTCTTCACCTGCTGCGCTACCACCTGGCCCCTGATAAATCTGATTTTTAAATTTTTATTTTATGTCATTATCTATATATTTTATTATATAACATTCATATGTAACATATTATTATATTTTTATCATTCAGATAAGCCCCCAGGATTCTTGCTGGGGCACAGTGCCAGCACTAAGGAGTCACTGCTCCTGGTGGCCATCTTTTCCTCCCCTCACTTTCTGTTTTATTATTTGATAGGACTGAGAGAAATTGAGTGGAGGGGGGATGGTGGTGCACCTGGTTGAGCCCACATGTTACAATGTGCAAGGACCCGGGTTCGAGCCTCTGGTTCCCACCTGCAGGAGGGAAAAGCTTTGTGAGTGGTGAAGCAGGGCTGCAGGTGTCTCTCTGTCTCTCTTCCTCTCTACCACCCCTTTCCCTCTCGATTTCTGGCTGTCTCTATCTCATAAATAAAGATAAAAATTTAAAAAATAATAAAAATTAAGAGAAATTGAGAGGGGGAGAAGCTAGACACTGCAGCCCTGCTTCATCATTCAAGAAGCTTTCTCCCTGCAGGTGGGAAGCAGGGGCTTGAACCTGCGTCCTTGCCATTGATACTATGTACGCTCAGCCAGGTGTGCTGTCACCTGCCTCCCTGCTTCTATTTACTTTTTTAAGTCTCTCTCCTCCTCGCCTCTGTTTGCATTTCCCTCACCACGCTTGAGCGCCTTTTAGGGTTCTTCCCTGGGATTGGCCGCCCCGTCTCTGGTCAGAGACCTCCCCGTGAGAGATGTTCTCTTTCTTCTCCACACTGCCCTGTGGGCCACTTCCCGGAGGGGGGAGGTTTTCTAAGCTTTTGCTCTCTGTCACCGAAAGCTGGTGGCTCATTGTCAGTCCCCATGGCAATTTTCACTCCATGGCAACCGACTGAGGCGCCCACCAGGGCCCCCACCCCCAGACTGCTGGCTAGTCAAGCTTCCCTGCACCCTCAGCCCCAGCAGGCCTGTGTAGTCACTTCTGCCTCCAGAGAGGCTGGGGGGAGCCCGAGGCAGGGTGGGCACGGGCTGTGGCCTGGACGGCTTAGGACTCTGCTTTCTGGGCTTGGAGTCAGCTAGGGGGGGTGCGGTACCCCTGCGAGATAGCTCAGTATGTACAGCATACAACCCGCTGTGCTCGAAGCCCTGGGTTCGAGCCCTGGCACTGCAGTGGAGCTCCCTGGGTGGTGGACCTGTGATATGGTGTCTCTGTCTCTCCTTCTCTCTCAAAATAGAGGAATGAGGAAAACACCTGCCGAAGACCTCCAAATAGTGGTCTCGTCCACTCTGGCTCTAACTCTAATCAAACTCAATCAATCGATCAATCGATACCCCACCTGCAGAGGGAAAGCTTCTCAAACGTTGAAGAAGCTGCGTGGGTGTCTCTCTGTTTCTCTCCTCTCTATCTCCCTTCCCCTCAGTACTCTCTGTCTTCTCAAATAAATAAAGAAAAAACAACGAACAAATAAAACGCCACGATGTTCACTGCTGAGAAACTTTGCATTCAAGGCTGGGAGACAGCTCTCCAAGTAGAGTGCCGTGTCCGGGGACTTGGGTTCAAGCCCCGGCCAACACATGGGAACACTACGCAAGGGGGAAGCTTTGCGCGTTGTGGAATGAAAGGATGGTGCTTCTTCTGTCCTGTCTCTCAGCTTGCAGCCAAATCTAGCAAACAAACAAGCACAAAGAGTCTTCTGGGGACAGTAGAATCGTTTAGGCACTGAGTTGGGGAGGCCTAGGGAAACAAAAGAAAAAGAAAAACCCAGACAGAATCACTACGTTCAAACTGATGGGGGGACCGGGTGGTGGCGCACCTCGTGGAGCGCATGTTACAGGGCACAAAGACCCCGGTTCGAGCCCCGGGTCCCCACCTGCAGGGGGAAAGCTTTGTAAGTGGTGAAGCAGGGCTGCAGGTGTCTCTCTGTCTCTCTCCCTCATTATGTCCCCTTCCCTCGAGATTTCTGGCTGTCTCTATCCAATAAATAAATAAAGATAATAAAAAATAAATAAAAAGTTCAAACTGACACACAGCTACGTCGTGGCACCAGCTCCAGTGTATGAGTCCTCCCGAGAGGGAGGGAGGCCTGTGCTCCCCAGGACTGTCCGTGGGTGTGCTCAGTCAGTACTGCAAGGGGACAGACAGTCTCCCGGGGAGCCAGAGGCAGGTATGCACCAAGTCCCGCTGTCGCCGATATGCCTGGATTTTGTGTGCATTTTATATTGTGGGTAGATCGCATTTAAAAGTTTATTTATTCCTCTGTCAGAGAGGGGACCAGGGCATCGCTGGAACATATACAATGACGCTGATGAGAAAAGGTCCACCAAGAGCAGTGGAATTGCGCGGACTTGAGAGAAAATAATGAATGGGTCAGCTGCATTGGTTTTGGCTAAGTTTCTGGGCTTTAGGAGGAAGCACTTCCCTCCCAGCCTGCAGGGGGGAAGCTTCATGAGTAGTGCAGCAGGGCTGCAGGTCTCTCTCTGCCTCTCTCCCTCTCTTCTCCTCCCCTCTCAATTTCTCTCTCTCTATCCAATAAATAAATAAATAAATAAACATTAATAAAACCTGAAAATTGGAGCCAGGCACACCTCGCTAAGTGCTCACACTACAGTACACAAAGACTTGGGTTCAGGAGTCGGGCGGTGGCACAGCGGGTTAAGCGCAGGTGGCGCAAAGCACAAGGACCGGCGTAAGGATCCCGGTTTGAGCCCCCGGCTCCCCACCTGCAGGGGAGTCACTTCACAGGTGGTGAAACAGGTCTGCAGGTGTCTGTCTTTCTCTCCCCCTCTCTTTCTCTCTGTCCTATCTAACAACGACGACAGCAATAACAACAATAACTACAACAATAAAAAAACAAGGGCAACAAAAGGGAATAAATAAATATTAAAATAATACATCCACCTGCAGGGGAGTTGCCTCACAGGTGGTGAAGCAGGTCTGCAGGTGTCTACCTTTCTCTCTTCCCCTCCTCTCTCCATTTTACTCTGTCATATCCAAAAACAATGACAGCAATAACAACAATAATAATAGCAACGATGATAAACAACAAGGGCAACAAAAGGGAAAAAATAGCCTCCAGGAGCAGTGGATTCGTAGTGCAGGCACTGAGCCCCAGCAATAACCCTGGAGGCAAAAAAAAAAAGTCAGCCCATTTCATTTCTGCACCCTAGGGAGAACTACTGCAGTTTCCAGCGGAGGAGCTAGGACACAGAACTCTGGTGGTGGGAATATTATGGAATTATGCCCTTATTATCCTATAATTTTGTAAATCAATATGAAACCACTAATCAAAATCTGCTTATTAAAATTTTAAAAATTAAATATCTCGCCAAACTAATTATTGTAGCCGCCCAAGAAATAAAAAACACAGTAGTTCAAATCTCTCTCATGGGGGCCGGGTGGTGGCACACCTGGTTGAGAGACATGTTACAGTGTGAAAGGACCCGGGTTCGAGTCCCTGGCCCTCACCTGCAGGGGGAAAAGCTTTGCGAGTGGTGAAGCAGGGCTGCAGGTGTCTCTCTGTCTCTCTCCTCTTTCCCTCTCGATTTCTGGCTGTTTCTATTCAATAAATAAAGATAATTTTTAAAAAGTCTCAAATCTCTCTCTCTCTCTTTTTTTACCAGTGCATGACTCAACTCTACTCTGGCCTATGATGGTGCAGGGGATTGAATTTGGGACACTGGAGCCTCAGGCATGAGAGTCTCTTTGCATAACCATTATGCTAGCTACCCCTACCTAATCTCTGTTTTCTTCTAATCTTCTTTTAGTTGATTTTTTTTATTTAAGGAGACATTAACAAAATCATAGGATGGGGGGGGTACAACTCCACACAATTCCCACCACCCAATCTCCATATCCCCTCCCCTCCCCTTCGTTTAGTTTTAAATGCTGTCAGAGTTGATGAAGGCTACAGACCTCTCCCCAGACAAGCAGAAAACACCCAGCAGGCTTTCTTACGCGATTTCCAGGCACCTCTGGTCTTCTAGAGACTGACAGATGCTTACAGGATTCATAAAATAATATTGTTGTCGCTCTTAAAAACAAACAATCAATGCAAAAGTTACTGTAGCAGATGCTATTTTCATCTGCATTTAAAAAAAATAATACTTGATATTTAAAGTTCTGGCCTGCAAACCAAAAGAAAGAGATCCAAAGGAAACAGCAGCACACTCCAAGTACTTGAACAATTTCTTTAGTGTGTATATATAATTTCTTTAGTATTTATAATTTCTTTTGTGTATATATAAGTTCTTTAGTGTGTATATATTTCTTTAGTGTGTATATATATACACACTATATATATATATAGTCTTGAAATTTTCCTTCTCTTTCTTTCTTTCTCTCCTTATTGTTATTTTATTTTATTTTGATAAGACAGAGAGAAACTGACAGGGCCAAGGGGAGACAGACACCTGCCGATCTGCTTCACCACTGAAGCTTCCTCCCCTGCAGATGGGGACCGGGGGTTTGAACCTGGATTCTTGTGCACTCAACCAGGTGTGCTGCCGACCGGCTTCACCTGAACAAAATTTAAGTCCCTTAGGTTCTCAAACTAGAATGATGGTTGAAAACATCCTGAATTGTAAGATCCAAAAAGATCATTCCCTCATTCACCCATCCATCCATTCATTCGCTTGTTTATTCATTTAGTGACTATTTCTTGAGTAGCTGTCTATGCCAAGCCCCTTTTTATGTTCTCAGCCTTTGTCAGTGAATCAAAGTATCTAAAACTCTTTGTTAAAGTTATGCAAATTTCAGGTACTGTACAAATAGCAGAGGCCAGTGAGTTTACCCACCCTCTAGGTCACATCTTTCCGGTGATGTGGGGCAAAGGATGGCTCTGTACTGTTTGTAAAGCTGTATTTCTGCCTGGCCAGCTACGAAAAAATATTTATTGGAGGCTATGTGGTGGTGCAGAAGGTCAAGTGCATATGGCTTGAAGCACCAGGACCGGCGCAAAGATCCTGATTTGAGCCCCCGGCTCCCCACCTGCAAGGGAGGTCTTTTCACAAGCGGTGAAGCAGGTCTGCAGGTGTCTCTCTTTCTCTCCCCCTCTCTGTTCCCCTCCTCTCTCCATTTCTCTCTGTCCTATCCAACAACGGCGACAACAACAGCAATAACTGCAACAACAATAAAAAAAAACAAACAAGGGCAACAAAAGGGAAAATAAAAAAAAGAAAAAAGAGTTCACTTCCACCAGCACTGGGAGAAAGGAGCTATGTGTGCTTAACCGGGTGCGCCCCCACCTGGCCCCTTGGGAGAAAGGAGATTCACAGCCTGTCAACCACTATGGACAGCGCCCAGGATAGCAAGGCTGACTGTCGGGGGAGCTGGAAAGGAGAGGGGCAGGTGGTGACTGAATCAGGAGCCCCTGGGAAATCAGGGTTCATGGCCACAGAGAGGAAGCCGAGGCCACAGTGCATGGCGGGCGCCGACTGGGGACCGAAGAGGAGGTCGGACACGGGGCTCTGGGAGGCAGTTTGCTGGTGTCACTTGGACACCTGGGTGCCCTGTCTAATCTGCATGGCGGGCAACACCCCAGCCCAGCCCAGCCCAGCCCCACGTCGGGAAAGCAGAGGTCTAGACAGCAGTGCCAGGCCCGGCGGAAGGCGTGGACACCCAGCCAAATACACTGAAGTGTTAAATATGCCCCCTCCCTGCCCGCGGCCCCCTCCGGGCTCCTGAGCCTGGCAGCCAGCCTGGCACTGCCAGACGAGAGGCGGGAAGTCACTGGCCACGAGGACACTGGGGGCTCAGGTGTCTCCACTAAGCGGTGACTTGTGTGTGTTCTTGGGGAACCCAGAGCCATCAGCCTTCCTGCATGAATACTGAGCTCTTAAGTGACACACACACACACACACACACACACACATATATATATATTTTTTTTTTTAAATGAATGAGAGAGAGAGACCAGAGCCCTGCTCAACTTTGGCTGATGGTGGCGCTAGGAACTGAACCTGGGATCAGAGCCTCAGGTTTGAAAGACTTTTGCATTATGATATCGCTCCAATACTCCAATAAGTAGCTTTTAAAAAACATTTTATTTATTTATTTATTTATTCATTTATTGGATAGAGAAACCAAGGTGGAAGGGATAGAGAGGGAAAGAGAGACACCTGCGGTACTTGCTTCACCAATTGTGAAGCTTCCCCACCACAGGTGGGGGCCAGGGGCTTGAACCTGTGTCCTTGCACACTGTAACGTGAGCTCAACCACATGCGCCACCACCCGGCCCCCAACAAGTGGCTTTTAGGAAATATTTTTGTTGCCAGGGTTTCACCGGGACTTTTTACACCACTCCAAGCAAATTTTTTTTTTCCTTTTTAACAGGCAGAGAGAGATAGAGGGGGCATGGAGAGAGAGTGAGAGGGAGAGGGAGAGGGGGAGAGAGAGAAAGAGTGAGAGAGAAAGAGTGAGAGAGAGGGGGGGGGCATGGAGAGAGAGGGAGAGGGAGAGGGGGAGAGAGTGTGTGTGTGTGTGTGTGTGTGAGAGAGAGAGAGAGAGAGAGAGAGAGAGAGAGAGAGGATGCCCACAGCACCAGTCCATGGCTCATGAAGCTTCTCTGTTTGCACGGTGCTTCTGTGTGGCAGCCTGGGGCTTGAACCTGGGTCCTCATGCATGCCAACATGTGCACTTTACTGGGTGAACTACCTCCTGGCACCAGTGGGATTTTTTTTTTTGCCTCCAGTGTTATTGTCTGCACCACGAATCCACCGCTCCTGGAGGCCATTTTTTCCCCTTTTGTTGCCCTTGTTGTTTTATCATTGTTGTGGTTGTTATTGATGTTGTTGTTGCTGTCATTGGACAGGACAGAGAGAAATGCAGAGAGGAGGGGAAGACAGAGACGGGGCGAGAAAGACAGACACCTGCAGACTTGCTTCACCGCCTGTGAAGCGACTCCCCTGCAGGTGGGGAGCTGGGGGCTCGAACCAGGATCCTTATGCTGGTCCTTGTGCTTTGCACCATGTAAGCTTAACCCTCTATGACTCCTGGGATTTTTTAAAAAATTTATTTATTTTCCCTTTTGTTGCCCTTGTTGTCTTTTTATTGTTGTTGTAGTTATTACTGTTGTTATTGATGTCATCATTGTTAGATAAGACAGAGAGAAAAAGAGAGAGGAGGGGAAGACAGAGACGGGGCGAGAAAGACAGACACCTGCAGACCTGCTTCCCCGCCTGTGAAGCGACTCCCCTGCAGGTGGGGAGCCGGGGGCTCGAACTAGGATCCTGACGCCGGTCCTTGCGCTTAACCCACTGTGCTACCGCCCAACCCCCTCAAAGGTGTTTCTCTGTTCAGTGGCTGGGAACCGAATGAACAACAAAAGTAATACGACAGAACCGCTCAAAGAATGGGCTCCGTGGGCGTGGGTGTGCCTTGGTGGAAATCTCCTCTCTGTCTCTCTTTCCCTGTATCCCCCTTTCTATATGGAAAATGAAAAAAAATGAAAGAAAGAATGGGCTGAAACTCTGGAGTTATAAAGGTGCGAAGCCTCAGCACAGTCTTTGTTGGGAAAAAGAGAGAAAGAAAAAAGAAAGAAAAGAAAGAAAGAAAGAAAGAGCAAAAGAAAGAAAGAAAGAAAGGAAGGAAGGAAGAAAAGAAAAGAAGAAGACAAATGTTTGTTTGTTTTAATCTTTATTTATTGGCTAGAGACAGCCAGAAATCGAGAGGGAAGAGGGAGAAAGAGAAGGCGAGAGACAGAGAGACACCTGCAGGCCTGCTTCACCACTCACAAAGCTTTCCCCCTGCAGGTGGGGACCAGGGGCTCGAACCTGGGTCCTTGCGCATTGCAACATGTGCGCTCAGCCAGGTGCGCCACCACCCGGCTTCCAAATGTTTATTTTTTAATTGTTACTGATTTTGGACAGAGACGGAGAGAAGTTGACAGGGGGAGGGAAGATAGAGAGGGGGAGAAAGAGAGACCCTTGTACTACTATTTCACCACTCATGAAGCTTTCCCTCCAGGTGGAGACATGTGCACTCACATAGGTGTACCAGCTGCCTGGCATCCTCCTCCTCCTTTTAAGATTTTATTTATTCATGAGAAAGATAGGAGGAGAGAGAGGAAGAACCAGACATCACTCTGGTACATATGCTGCTGGGGATCGAACTCAGGACTTCATGCTTGAGAGTCCAATTCTTTTTTTTATCATTTTTTATATTTATTTTCTCTTTTGTTGCCTTGTTTTTTATTGTTATTATCTTTATTGTTACTGTTGTATTGTAGTTATTTTTATTGTTGTTATTGATGTCATCATTGTTGGATGGGACAGAGAGACATGGAGAGAGGAGGGGAAGACAGAGAGGGGGAGAGAAAGACAGACACCTGCAGACCTGCTTCACCGCCTGTGAAGTGACTCCCCTGCAGGTGGGGAGCCACAGCTTGAACCGGGATCCTTACAGTGGTCCTTGCGCTTCTTGACACGTGTGCTTAACCCGCTGCGCTACCACCAGACCCTTCGAGAATCCAATTCTAATCCACTGTGCCACCTCCTAGACTATACTCCATTCCTCTCTCCTCTCCTCTCCTCTCCTCTCCTCTCCTCTCCTCTCCTCTCCTCTCCTCTCTCTCTCTCCTCTCCTCTCTTTTCTTTTCTCTTCTTCTTATAAAAGAACAGTCAAAAAAATTCAAAGGAGGAGGTCAAATGGGGATAGAAGTTACCCAACCAGGCATTAAGAGGATTACAAAGCGGCTAGTAATCATATGTGCTCACAAGTCCAGATTTCCTTGACTGACGGAATGAATGCACCCACAGAGCAGAAGAGCTAAAGCCGGGGCCAAGCGGTGGCACATCTGCTTAAGTAGACACGTTACTATGCACAAGGATCTGGCTTCAAACTCCCGCCCTCCACCTGTAGGGAGGAAGCCTCATGAGCGGTGAGTCGGGTCTGCAGATGTCTCTCTCTCTCTCCTGCTCTATCTCCCCCTCTTCTCTCAGTTTCTCTCTGTCCTATCAAATGAACAAAAAAGAAAAGAAACAAGAGTGGTGGATTTGTCACATAGGCACCGAGCCCCTGTGATAACCCTGGTGATAATAAAAATAAAAAATAAAGTAAAAATAAGGGACGGGGGGGGGGGCCAGTGGTGGTGCACTAGGTCAAGCACACAGTACAAAGTGCTAGGACTCACACAAAGAACCTGGTTCAGGTCCCCAGTTCTCCACCAGCAGGAGGGTCGCTGTCACAAGTGAAGGGTGGTGAAGCAGGGCTGCAGGTGTCTATCTTCCTCTCCCTTTCTCTATCTTCCCCATTCTTCTCAACTTACCTCTGTCCTATAAAAATAAAAAATAAAAATGGCAAAAACGGCCACCAGGAGCAGTGGATTCATAGTGCAGGCACTGAGCTCCAATGATAACCCTGGAGGCAAAAAAAGAAAAGAAAAGGAAAAAGAAAGGATAAAACCAACTCGTTGAGGGCATGCCTGTCTTGGCAGCCTTGTGTGACTTCCCTCCTTTCACCATCACGTCTTACCTGCAGTTCGCGCCTGAGCTGGCAGGCTCGGAACACTCAGTTATTGGGGAGACGGACGGGGACACAGAACTGAGCTGTGGCCTTGACAGGACATTCCCGGCTCAGCAGGGCCTCTTGCCTGGCCTGGTCTCATCTCACCTCCCAGAGTGGCGGCTTGGCAGCAAAGACCTTGCTCTTCTGATAGGTCGGCTCCAGCCCAGGCCCTGTGGAATCTTCTAGAACCCTGAGTTTCCAGCCACACTGCAGGGGAGAGAAGAATATGGTACACAGGAAGCTTCTGAGGCAGGCCTGGAGTGAGGAGGAGTGAGCCAGGGGCTGTCAGGCAGATCCTAGGGCAGGCTCAGCTGATGGATTCCATTCCATTCCATTCCATTCCATTCCATTCCATTCCATTCCATTCCATTCCATTCCATTCCATTCCATTCCATTCCCTTCCCTTCCCTTCCCTTCCCTTCCCTTCCCTTCCCTTCCCTTCCCTTCCCTTCCCTTCCCTTCCCTTCCATTCCATTCCATTCCATTCCATTCCATTCCAGCCTACTTTTTTAGACAGGGAGAGAAGAGAGAAAGAGATACCACAGCGCCAAAGCTTCCTTCCCCTGACCAGGCCCAAACCTGGCTTGTACACACGGCAAGCCAGCACACCACCCAATGAACTGTTTTTCTGGTTCATCCTTAACCTCTTCCTCTTTTTTTTTTTTCATCTTTATTTATTTATTACTGAATAGAGACAGAGAGAAACTGAGAGGGGAGGGGGAGGTAGAAAGGGAAAAAGACAGAGAAATCTCTGCAGCCCTGCTTCACCACTCATGAAGCTTTCCCCCTGCAGGCCTGAACCTGGGTCCTTGCGCACTGTAATGTGTGCGTTCAGCCAGGTGCGCCACTGCCTGGCCCCTAACCTCTTCCTCCCACCTTCATCTATACTGGGAATGAATTTTTTTTGTCTTTTACTGAGGTAACATTTACCAACGGTCATATGCACAGACTTTTCACTACCATTCAGTGACTTTTGACAAGGCATAACCCAAACCCAGATGAAAACAGAGACAGTTTCCTTAAGGCCAGTGAGCTCCCCAGTCCCCAGCCTTTGGGCACCGAACGTGAATGGGCAGAAATTCATTTCGCTTCCATGGGCCGCCAGGAAGTGATCCCAGGACTCCTTGCATTCCCTGCACAACTACTGATTAGCCTTCCAGCCTAATTTCCTCAGAGTTTAAAACTTGTTTCAGAGAGAGGGAAACAGACAGACAGAAAGTGCAGAGAGGGACAGTCGGATCCATTCGTGGAGCTCCCCCTGGTGCGGCCGTGGTGCTCTCCTGTGTGCTAGGGTTTAAACCTAGATTCTGGTACATAGTGAGGTATGGTGTATAGTCTGGCCCACAAAACACTGTGCTCTCTATCTTTCTCTTTAAAGATTTTATTTACTTGCTTACTTAATTACTTATTTATGTATTTATTTATGAGAAAGATAGGAGAGAAAGAACCAGACATCACTTTGGTACATGTGCTGTCGGGGATTGAACTCGGGACCTCATACTTGAGAGTCCAGTGCCTTATCCACTGCACTGCCTCCCAAATCACCCGTTGTGCTATCTCTCTGGTCCAGCATCTCCACTGTGGTTGGGGTTGGTATCCATGTTGTCAACAAGATGGCGGACGCAGACTTGGGCTTACAGGGGGATCTACAGGGGGAGCTACCTTCTGGAAAGTCAACTCTGTCTTCAGCTGACACTCATGGGCCACCCCGAGTCTCCCTAAATCCATCTGCCAAAGTAGAACTCAGTGCCCTTTGGATATGAACTCCCTGGCAGTCACCCATCACTGTGAACAGAATCCCACATTTTCCTTTCAGTCTTTCACTCCAGAAGGGAGGAGGTGGCATCAGGAAGTTTCACACAACACGTGACCACCGGCAAGCCTGGTCAGTCAGCTACAGACGCAGAGCAGGTCAGCTCCCAGTCAAAGGGCCAGAAACCCAAGTCTGCGTCCGCCATCTTGTTCACAACATGGATGCCATGTCCCAACTATAGTGGAGACGCTGGACCAGAGAGAACAGCACAATGGGTGATTGGGGAGGTGGTGCAGTAGAAAATGCACTGGACTCTCAAGTATGAGGTCCTGAGTTCAAACCCCAGCAGCGCATGTACTAGAGTGATGTCTGGTTCTTTCTCTTTCCTCCTTTCTCAGAAATAAATAAATAAATAAATAAATAAACAAATAAATAAATACATATTTAAAGAGAAAGAGATAACACAATGGTTTGTGGACCAGACATTTATGCCTGAGGGCCCAGAGGTCTCGAGTTCAATCCTCAGCACCCTGGTCTGTGTTCACAGAACACAAATGTCCCATCTTGAGACTGGGGACACAGTAGAGAAGTAGCACACGGGGCTTGTATGGGAGAGATTCCCAGGCTTAATTCCTGGCAACATGGACAGCCAGAGCTGAGTGGTGTCTGGTGAAACAGGAAGAGGAAGTGAAGGAGGGGGAAGAGGAAGAAGAGGAGGAGGAGGAGGACAGAGACCAGAGCCCTGCTCCTCTCTGACTGACGGTGGTGCTGGGGAGTGAACCTGGGACCTCAGAGCCTCAGGCATGAAAGCCTTTTGCAGAACCAAGATGCTCTCTCCCCAGCCCGTGGATCATTTCTTCAAATCTTTTAAATAATGAGTGTTTTGTTTGTTACTGACTTGTAAGAGTCACTCTTAAATTCTGGATAGAGACCCTTGTTAGACAAATGCATTGTAAATATGTTCTTCCAGCCTTTGGGAGGGACCTTCTGGCCCACAGAATATTATTTTCTTTTCAGAATTCCCTTCTACTGCTTCTGGTGGCAGAGAGAGAGAGAGGAAGAGAGGAAGGGAGACACCTGCAACACAGCTTCACAAATTGTGACGCTTCCCAGTACAGACAGAGACTGGGCACTGGAGCCAGGTCCTTGAGCATGATAACATGTGTGCTGCTGCCCAGTCCCTCCAAGACATTCCTTGAAATGAAAGCACATTTCTGCGGGGCTGGCCAGGCTTGACCTTGGAGACCAACAGGGGGCCAGGCGTGAGTGCCTAGATCTGAACCCCAGATGGAAACGCCTGCTGTGGAGGGGGCTTCATGAGAGGTGGGGCAGTGCTGTGCTCTCTCTCCGCTTCTCTCACTCTCTGTATAAAAAAAAAATAGAAAGTGGAAGTCAGCTGGGAGCGCAGTGGATTAAGCGCAGGTGGCACAAAGCGCAAGGACCGGTGTAAGGATCCCGGTTCAAGCCCCCACCTGCAGGGGAGTCGCTTCACAGGTGGTGAAGCAGGTCTGCAGGTGTCTGTCTTTCTCTCCCCCTCTCTGTCTTCCCCTCCTCTCTCCATTTCTCTCTGTCCTATCCGACAACAACGACATCAATAACAACAATAGTAACTACAACAATAAGACAATAAGGGCAACAAAAGGGAATAAATAAATATTAAAAAAATAGAAAGTATGGCCATTAGGAGCAATGGAGTTATGCAGGCACTGAGCCCCAGAGAGCACTCTGCGGCAGGAGAGAGAGAGGGAGAGGGAGAGGGGTAGGGAGAGGGAGAGGGAGAGGGAGAGGGAGAGGGAGAGGGAGAGGGAGAGGACAAATTCCTGGGCCAGGAGGTGGCTCTGTCAGTAGAATACATACCTTAGAATGTTCAAGGTCCTGGGTTCATCACGGCAGCTCCATGGATGGCACCATGGGTGGTGGAGTGGTACTGTGGTGTCTCTCTTCTCGCTCTTTCTGTCTAATAAAATTGAGCCAGATAGTTGGCTCTGCAGAGTCATGCATGCAAGGGCCAGACTCCATTCACCCCAGGGTCACATTATTAAAAAAAATATAAAAGAGGAGCCAGGCGGTAGAAGGTTACGAGCACATAGCACGGGACGTCAGGTGGTAGCGCAGCTGGTTAAGCACAGGTGGCGCAAAGTGCAGAGACCAGTGTAAGGATCCGGGTTTCCCACCTGCAGGGGAGTCGCTTCACAAGCAGTGAAGCAGGTCTGCAGGTGTCTGTCTTCCCCTCCTCTCTCCATTTCTCTCTGTCCTAACAACGGCAGCATAAATAGCAACAGCAATAAAACAAGTGCATCAGAAGGGAATAAATAAATACATATTTTTAAAAAGAGCACATAACATGAAGCTCAAGGACTGGAGTAAGGATCCCGGTTCGAGCCCCCGGCTCCCCACCTGCAGGGGAGTCGCTTCACAGGCGGCGAAGCAGGTCTGCAGGTGACTATCTTTCTCCCTCTCTCTGTCTTCTCTCTGTTCTACCCCAAAATAATAACAACACAACCACAACAGCAATAACAACAATAACAATGACAACAATAACGGAAACAGCAACAAAATGGAAAAAAAAAAAAAAAAAAAAAACGGCCTCCAGGAGCAGTGGATTCACACTGCAGCAAGCTCCAGTGATAACCCTGGAGGCAAAAACAAAAAAACAAAAAAAAAAAAACAAAGGCAGGAGAGAGCAGTGTGACACTTACAGTGGCCCAGCGGAGGTGGCGCCTGGGGACAGAGGGCCTCCCGGCTGGGGCTGGATGGCAACGCCCCCTTCTCTGGAGGAACAGCCGGCCTGCGGTTTGGGGTCAGGACAGAGGGACCAGTGGCCGCTCTTTCAACCTCATGGCTTTTACACATGCTGGTGTTGGGAGAGGCTCTGGAGTGGGGTTGATCAGACATTTTCTGCACGCACCACCAGATGGTGGTGACAGATGGCTCAGAGGCTCTGCCTGCCCCTCCATCCTGGGGGTGGGGCGGGGTGGGGAGGGGAGGGCAGCCCCGGGGAGAGGACCCCCCCACACACACACAGACTTGGCTGACTTCTGGGTCTCTCTGGTGAGGATGGTTATAGGGACACACTGCAGGGATGACCTTTGCTCCCTGTGTCACTGTCACCACCACAGGGCATGGCCAGATAAAGTCACCTGGCAGGTCCCCCATGTGAGTGAGGGATGGCGTGGCCACCAGGTCTGGCCCCTTCCACTAGTCTGATCACATGCCAGGCTGGCAGGAAGATGGTGTCATCCTGTTAATACGACCCAAGGCCCCCTCCCAGGCCTCGGTATCCCTTCAGGTAACAGGGGCTATAGCACAGCGGGTTAGGCACACATGATGCAAAGCGCAAGGACTGGCAGAGGGGGAGAGAAAGAGAGGGAGAGAAAGACAGACACCTGCAGACCTGCTTCACCGCCTGTGAAGCGACTCCCCTGCAGGTGGGGAGCCGGGGGCTTGAACCGGGGTCCTTACACTTTATGCCATGTGCGTTTAACCCATTGTGCTACTGCCTGACTCCCATGTACTGTACTCTTAATCCCTGATAATAATCGCTTATTTTGCCTTTTACCTGTTTCACCCTAATAAAGCCTTGTACTGTTTTTTTAGACATTTATTTTCCCTTTTTGTTGCCCTTGTTTTTGCTGTTGTAGTTATTATTATTATTGATGTCGTCATTGTTAGGACAGAAATGGAGAGAGGAGGGGAAGACAGAGGGGGAAAGACAGACACTTGCACACCTGTTTCACCACCTGTGAAGCGACTCCCCTGCAGGTGGGGAGCCGGGGGCTCGAACTGGAATCCTTATGCCGGTCCTTGCGCTTTGCACCACCGCCCGCCCGACCCCCCCCCCCCCCCCGCCCACCAAGATAATTTCAATGGATGAAAATCTTCTTCAGCCTTTCACCATTCTATACCTGGCATCACAGTGCTTTGGTTAAAAAGAACAAATGGGAAAATTTAGATGAACGTTTAAACGTTCCCTTGTCATTGACATTTTATACTTTGCAGTGCATGTTCTTTTGCTAAATACTTGCACAGATAGGCCACTTCTCAGCACCACATTCTTGACCACGACAGACAGCCGATATTCCAGGGAACATCTCTGGTGACGCGCCAAGACTTCACTGCCAGAGGATGTGTCCCCAGGCCCCTGGGAGCAGCGTGACCCAGTCTGAATACATCCTGTGTTCTGCCTCTCCTGTCTTATTGAGAACATCGTAAAAACCACGGTGAAATCCCAGAACGTTTCCTAAAATCTACTTGTGCTGAAGTTGAGACATGAGGACTTCCTGTGACTCCCCCATGGCCGCAGGCCCCCTTCGGAACGGAGCTTGGCCGTGGGAGCAGGTCATACCAAACTGTGCCGAAGACAGCTCTTTCAGGGCCAGATGGTGGCTCACTCAAGAGAGCACACACGCTGCCGTGTGCAAAGACCTGGGTTCAAAACCTGGGCCCCACCTAAGGGCAGGAAGCTCTAGCTGCAGGGGTCTCCCCTTCTCTTACACTTGATAGAAAAACAAAACAAACAAAAGGAAAACTGGCCGTGGGGCTGGGGGAGTGGGGCAGAGCTACAGGGACAAGTCTCCACGACCCTGGAAACAAAACAGAAAACGGAGAGATAGATCCTCTTTATTATGTGTTAAATTAGCTCTATTTACTGGGTAGATAGTCAGAAATTGAGAGGCGAGGGAGAGGGAGAGAGACAGAAACGCCTGCAGCCCTGCTTCACCACTCGCAAAGCTTCCCCCCTGCAGGTGGGGACTGGGGGCGGGAACCCGTCTCTTTGTGCGCTGTGACATGTGCGCTCCAGCAGGTGTGCCACCATTCTGGCAGAGAGAGAGAGAAGGAGAGAGATCTTTGACCACTTTTTTTCCCCTTTTGCCTCCAGGGTTATCACTGGGGCTCGGTGCCTGCACTACAAATCCACAGCTCCTGGAGGCCATTTTTTCCATTTTGTTGCCCTTGTTGTTATTGCTGTTGTTGAATAGGACAGAGAAAAATTGAGAGAAGACGGGAAGACAGAGAAGGGGAGAAACAGACACCTGCAGACCTGCTTTATCACTTGTGAAGCGACCCCCCTGCAGGTGTGGGGGGGCTCGAACTGGGGTCCTTGCTCAGGTCCTTGAGCTTCACACCATGTGCGCTTAGCCCACTGTGCTACCGCCTGGCTCCATTTTTATTATTTTAAAATTATCTTTATTTATTGGATAGAGACAACCAGAAATCAAGAGGGAAGAGGGAGAAAGGGATAGAGACAGACACCTGCAGCCCTGCTTCAACACTCGTAAAGATTTCCCCCTGCAGGTGGGGACTGGGGGCTTGAACCAGGTCCTTGTACATTGTAATATATGTGCTCAATCAGATGTGTCACCATCTGGCAGAGAGGGAGTGGGAGAGGGAGAGGAAGAGAATCTTTTAAGTGGCTGGAATGAAGAATAAAGACAAGTCAGACCCGAGCAGTTAATAACCACCACTTCTTTGTACCAAATTTGGACTTTACATTCCTCTACACTCTAGTCTCACCTTAAAATACAGACTCATGAGACAGTCAATTTAAATCCTTTTATTAAAGCAGTTATCTTCACTGTCCCATTGTGTCTGGGACTTAAAAATATATATATATATATATATATATATCCTTAGTCTAAACGTTTTGGGATAAATTTCCATTTGTGTGTTTTGATCACTCTCTAGAAAAGTTCACTTCAGCAGGTGATCAAGCTTTTCCAGACTTCTGAGCTGAAAGAACCCAGTCTTCTGGGCCCTAAATCGTTGGAGGGGCTGAAGGGTGAAATCCTTTAAAGCAACCACCCACCTGGGATCTGGGAAGGGCTCCCACAGAACTCGCGACCGGGAGCCCAACAGTCCTCTTCAAACAAGGCCAGGTCTGCTGCGAGAGGGACTTTGGGTTGGAACTTGCTTGCGCCCAGGCGCTAGTCAGCCTGACCCTGCCTGGCCTGGGACCGGCTCAGGCACACTCACAGTTATGGCCCTGGAGTCGGGGACTTTGCCACACAGAACCCGACAGTCAGCTGATACTCAGGCCTCCGAAAACGCCGACTCCCAGCACATCCTCCTCGATGCCGGCACAGTATCCTCACTGTGTCGTGATACTGGATTCTGTCTGAAATCGGCCTGTTGGAAAGCCCTCAGGCCGACGAGTTTATGCCCTTTTATCTGATACCAGCTGTTTCAAGTCTACAAACTGAGGTAAGACCTTGGCGGGGCTGAGACAGATGAGAATGGCAGTGCCGCGCTTCAATATGCTTTTCCCAGTCACATGTCACTGCTTTGTCAGATACACACTGAAGACAGAATTATGGCATAAAAATGTCAAAATCTGAACGGAGGTAACAGCAATGGCACTCAAAGAAAAGAAAAAGAAAGAAAAATTCACACTGGGAAGCGGTAGAGAAACACAGGAAGGCCTGTGCCGAGGGTGAGGCCTGCAGTGTTTCGGGTCGGGTGGCAGTGGGACACGGCCCAGCGGTGAGAGTGGGAGGGTGGTGAACGCAGACCCCGGGGCCACACTTGTGGTACGGCATCTCTCGGTCTGCGTTGCACTGCCTCGTTCAGGCTAGCAACCAGAACCTGGCAAGGGGTTCTTCTCTCCTACAAAATGAGACCTGAATTTCACAATGAACCTGGATTTCAAGCCTCTGTGTGTGGCAGGATTGAGTGGTCCTGGGCCCAACGCCTTGACTCCATGGGCTGGCCCGGCCACGAGCGGTGGGTCTGGTCTAAGGTGCTCAGGAATCTCTCCAGCAGTTCACACACTCTGGGCAAACAAGAAAAAGGACCAAGAGCAGAAGCAGAAGCAGGAGTAACATAAAAATGGAAGGGGGCGGCCCGACAGAAACTCTCCACACATTCTGCAAAGTTAAATCCGAATGGCAGCTTCAAAAAAAAAATAATAAAGATCTGCACTCGCCAAGACTCCCAGTTTATTCAATGTCTCTCCACAAATCAAACTGACACCACGGTTTGTCGGGTGGTCCGAATGACTGCGGCAAGACCCCCCCCCCCCATCTGGAGTCTGCTCGTCTCGAAGCCCAGGCCTGGCAGCTCCCCCGTGCTGCCTGCGGCCATGTCCCCCCTCCACGAATCCAGGGCAGAAGCCACAAAGCCGGCTGGCACGAGGGGGCCTCCTGAGCCCCCAGGAAAAGGAGTAGCTTCCCTCGGGACATACTTAGTTGGGTGACGTCTTTCTGGTAATTAGTATTTCTACACTGGAAAAAGGCAACCGTTTTCAGTGACAGCGCATGTCCGGCAAGGAGAAGATGGTCTCTCTCCACTCACCTCCTGCAGCCACGCAGACAGGAGAGGGGACATCCGGCTTTCTGGAGTTATCAAAATTTCTTTTCTGGCAAAGATGAATTTGGCTCATCGTAGAAAGGAGGGTCTCTGAAAGCTGATGCTACTAAACTCGTTTCCCTTTGGAAAAGAAAAAAGTAAATTTCAAGGCATGGTAGTGCAAGAGGTAAGTTTTTGACAGAACATTTACAGCCTGTGCCGAGTCTCTAAGTTCCAGTTGAAAGAATAGAAATTCCACCGATCCACTTTGCAGAAATTCACCAGGACGTCTGTGAATCACACCAGAGTTGAGGACCATTTGATTATCTTAATATTCGGTCGCGAACCCTCACGTGGTGTCAGGGGACCCCCACCACCACCACAAGGGGCTCCTGCGATTTCTGTGCCTGGGGACTCATCGGGGCAGGGCTGAAGAGGGCGGCTGCCCCGTCCCCGCCTGAGTGAGTCCTCAGGAAGCTCTTTCTCTCGTGGGCGACCAGGAGAACTGCTGTGAGGAGAGCTGCTCCAGCCCGGTCAGATCTGGGGGGCCTGAGTGTTCCTGGAGCCCCCGTCGGGATGCGTCTCAGGCCGAGCCTCCCTGGGCTGTGAGTGCTCGCTGCCGCCGGAGGGCTCTGTGGGGTCGATCAAGTTTTCGTAATCGCTGTCGTCCGATTCCCCAACACTGTCTCCAGCGGCTCTCCGGGCCACAGGGGGGTCCCCCCCACTGCCGGGGTGCCCGGGCGCGGCACTGGAGGAGGCATAGCTGGAAGAGCCCACGGCTTGGGGTCGGGGCATGAAGACACTCGTTTCCGCGCGAGGGTGGCTCACGGCACTCTCTTGACTGTTGGGGTGAAAGTCGGAATACGGGGGAGGCGGGTCACAGGCCTCTGTGTCTCCCGTTGAACTTCGACCCTCGGCCACGAACCCGGAACAGGGTCTCCGAGGGCTGAGCGCCGGCTCCAGGCTTTCAGCCGGCACCTGTCTGCTGGTCGTCGCCTGCTGCAGTCCTGGGGGAGAAGCAGAAAGAAAACAGCAGCGGTGTCTGTATGTTCGCGGTAGGCAGCTCATCGAGTTAAATGGCCGCCCTGAGCGCTCTGGAAAGCGGCGGCACTGGGACGGGCAGTGGCGCACCGGGTGGAGCGCACGTTCGCAACGCTCGAGGACCCGGGTTTGAGCCCTCAGCCCCCGCCTGCAAGGGGAAAGCTTTGTGAGTGGTGAAGCGGTGTGGCAGGTCTGCCTCTCTCCCTTCTACTATACCACCTCCTTCCATCTTGATGTCTGGCGGTCTATGTCCAGTAACTAAATAAATACAGATAATAAAAATATTAAAAGAAAAAAATCCTAAGTTATTATATATAAAAAAAGAAAGTGGCAACAAGGCGGAGATGGATCAGCAGCTGTCGGTGTTTGCATGATGTTTTTAATAGAAAACATCTCCCAGGGGCCGGGCGGTAGCACAGCGCACGAAGCGCACATGGTGCGAAGGGAAAGGACTGGCCCAAGGATCCCGGTTCGAGCCCCCAGCTCTCCACCTACAGGGGGGTCGTTTCACAAGCGGTGAAGCCGGTCTGCAGGTGTCTGTCTTTCTTTCTGTCTTCCCTCCTCTCTCGATTTCTCTCTGTCCTATCCAGCGACAACAACAATAACAACAATAATAACAACAACGATAAACAACAAGGGCAACAAAAGGGAAAAATGGCCTCTAGGAGCCGTGGATTCGTAGTGCGGGCACCGAGCCCCAGCGATAACCCTGGAGACAAAAAAAAAAAAAAAAAAAACCATCTCCCCTTCCTCACTTCATATAAGCCCAAAGCCCCTCTCAAGTGTCACTGCCAGTGCCCACTGCGCAGTTTCTAACGGGTGGGGCGCTAACGCCGAGCCAGTCAGGCCCTTGGCAGGCGTGAGGCCCTGAGTCCAGTTGCCAGCGCCGCACGTGCCAGCGCGCTGCTCGGCCCCTTCACTGTCACTGGGTGATGCCGCGGGGCACAGATCTGTGCTTTCTAGCGCTTGCCACACGGACACAGAAACTGGAGCTGAGAAAGAGGACGCGGCGGCTCAACAGCGGGACTGCTGGGCCTGACATCCCTCATGAGGGCCTTTCAAACTGGATCCTGAGCCGACCCCCCACCACCCCCAGCTGCTCACTGCGCTCAGATGTGGTGGGGACAGAAGACGAAAGCAGGGGGGCCAGGCGGTGGCGTACTGGTTAAGCACACACACTACAGCGCACAAGGACCCGGGTTCAAGACCCTGACCCCCACCTACAGGGGGGAAGCTTCATGCGTGGTGAAACAGAGCTGCAGGTGTCTCTCTGTCTCTATCTCCCCACCCCTCTCAATTTCTTTCCATCTCTAACCAATAATAATAATAATAAAAGACGAAATGAACAGTGCCTGCACCCCTCGGCAGTCACAGAAACAGGGGGCTCTTCTCAGACAGGACTTACTGCAAACCATGCATTTCTTTACAACTACCCACCACAAAAGACTTTATATCTCTCTCTCCTTAGAAACTTAAAGGCCTCATGCTGTGGCCAGAGCTGCCGTGGGTAGAGCGCTCGCTCTGCAGGCTCGAGCCCCAGGCTCACTCCTTGACAGCACTGCGCCGGCGTGATGCTCTGGCTCTCCTCGCCCATCAATAAAACCAACGTATCTCTTTAAAATCGGTTGTCCCTGGGAGTCAGGCTGTAGCGCAGCGGGTTAAGTGCACATGGCGCAAAGCGCAAGGACCGGCGTAAGGATCCCGGTTCGAGCCCCCATCTCCCCACCTGCAGGGGAGTCGCTTCACAGGCGGTGAAGCAGGTCTGCAGGTGTCTGTCTTTCTCTCCCCCTCCTCTCTCCATTTCTCTGTCCTATCCAACAACAACATCAACAATAACTACAACAATAAAACAACAAGGGCAACAAAAGGAAAGAAAGAAAGAGAGAGAGGGAGGGAGGGAGGGAGGGAGGGAGGAAGGAAGGAAGGAAGGGAGGAAGGAAGGAAGGAAGGAAGGGAGAAATCGGTTGTTACTGCACCAAAGCCAAGCACGCGGAGGCCGGGGCTCTGCCAACAGAGGACACCATTCCGTCTCTCAGCAAAGCAGTCCAGGCCTGTGAGCTCTGGCCCACGGTGGCGGGGTCACACTCCAGTGGCAGGGGATTTGCCAGAGCCGGTGTGGTCTGCCCCCCAAACTCAGGCAGACACTCAGGTCATCTGCGGCAGCTGGCAGCTAAACCCCGGACAGGCGGCAGCAGCTGAGCCCCGCTTCTTCAAAGACAACCGCCAGCCAGCAGCAGCCCCCGCCCGCGGCTCAAATCCAGACTGGAGCCTTACAGAGGAGTCGCACGGACAAACCTAAAGCCTTCACCGTGAGCCCCCGTCTGCTCCAGAGACAAAGGACAGCGCACGGAGGGCCTCTGTGTCTGCCCAGGGTACCGGGCGAGACATCACGGCAGCCAGTGTCCGCTCCGCGGCTGCCCCAAACCGCTCCTGGGGGCTCCTGGGGGCTCTCAGACTTCAGCCTCCACTGTGCTCTCACCACCCATCCAGCTCCCGAGACTCGGGGAGACTCTGGACACAGAGCTTCTCTACGGAAAAAGCTTCAGTCCTGTGAATGCGCCCTGTCCCGCACCCCCCCCCTCCCCGCTTGGCCTGAGGCACGATGTGGGCAGGACCGGCGTGAATCAGTGACTAAGCTGACGTTTAGCGCCAGATGGACCCCGGTACTGAGTGGCAACATTAACAGACTCACTTCTTTCTTGTTCCTTTTCATTCTTCCTCTGAGTGATTTGTCTTCTTAATTTGTTCACTTCGGCCTGACAAGATTCAACGACTCGCTCACTCTTCTCTACATCTGCGCACACTGCCTGGGGGGAGGATGACACAGGGCAGTTAGACAGCAAGCCGGCACCCACGACGCCAGCCCCGAACAGCCGGAGTTAAAAAGCAGACACACGTGGTCCAGGAGGTGGCGCAGTGGCTAAGGCACTAGATTCTCAAGCATGAGGTCCTGAGTTCGATCCCCGGCAGCACATGTACCAGAGTGATACCTGGTTCTTTCTCTCCTCCTCTCTTTCTCATTAATTAATAAATAAAATCTTTAAAAAAAAAATAAATAAAGCAGACACACCAGGAGGAACAAAGTCTAGATGGTCCCAGACACCAGAACTGATGCTGACATTCACGGATTCGCTTTTAAAAAAAAAAAACAGATGTATGTATTCTGAGAGAGACAGAGTCTCACAGAGAGGGGGAGACATAACAAAGCACTGTTCAGCTCTGCCATGTGGTGGTGCCAGGGGCTGAAGCTGGGACTTTGGAGCCTCAGTCACACGTGCCCAGCCTGGGCTCGCATTCCTTTGGCTCTGACTTGCTTTCTTATCGTTCAAATCATCATGCGATTTAGCTTAGATGTTCTTGACAGATAAGGGTGAGATGAGAAAAATAGAGACTTTCCCTGGCTGGTCATTTTCCCTGAAATGATAAGGGAATTTCTGACACCAGTCTAGTACAGAAAGGAAGAAAAGGAAAGACTTCTAACTTTTTTTTTTATTACTGACTTTCCCTTTTTGTTGTTTTTATTGCTGTTGTAGTTATTGTTGTTGGATAGGACAGAGAGAAATGGAGAGAGGAGGGGAAGACAGAGAGGAGGAGAGAAAGTCACCTGCAGACCTGCTTCACCACCTGTGAAGCGACTCCCCTGCAGGTGGGGAGCCGGGGGCTCGAACCGGGATCCTTACGCCGGTCCGTGCACTTTGCGTCTCCTGCGCTTAACCCGCTGCACTACCGCCCGACTCCCAACTTCTAACTTTTATTTATAACCAACCACCAAAAGTCAGACGGCACAGGGCTTAAGAGAAAAGACTGGACAGGAAAACAGCTTCTGTCGATTTAGTCAGTCAGCACCCTCTGCTCCCCCCATCCCGAGGGTTCATCTAAGCGAAGAGCAGGGTCACGAATTCAGGACAGAAAGCTGTTTCCGCGTGTTCCTCCCGTAGCAGATGCCGGAAGCCTCGGGAAGGCGGCAGTCACGGGGCGGCCGCCTGTAGACAGTTCCCTGTGCTGGAGTGGAGGGTGGGGACCCCGACCTGGAAGCCAGACGCTGAAAAGGCTCGGAGTGGGTTGGGGGTCCCCCTGGGCCCCAGGCTGAACGTGGCCGCTCTCCTGGTTTTCTGCAGCTGCCTTCGCCGCTCGCTCTATTCCCGGGGCCTGGCTCCTCAAAGCCAGGCTTCCTCCGGGCTGGGGGGCTTCTCCCGCTGTGCCGCTTCCCTTCCTGTCCTCAAAGGCTCTTTTGTCCTTCAGGTTTTAGAGCAAACTACCCCTAAGAACAGACTGGCCGCGGAGGCTTCGTGAATGGCCAGGGCGACAGGCTCCAGGACCCGCCCAGCTTGTCAGCTTGGGGGGAGGGGAGCGGTCGCCCAGTGCTGGCGGGCTTTGGACGCTGTCTCTACTGAGACAGGGACTGACCGACACCCTCTGTCCTCACCGCCCCAGACACGTTTCCCTGCAGAGAAGCCTTGTACAGGCGGGTCTCGGCAATCTGGAACCAGAACATGAGCACCGCATTGGGGAGGTGGGGGTGCACCCTGACTTCTGCATCACGATTCATTTGCCAGCTGGGAGATGACTGAAGTCACAGGGCTGTGAAGGGGCCCCAGGCGACATGCAGCGAAGCCTGGGCCTGGGAGAGAGGTACCTGCACTTTCTCCTGGAGGGCGTTATAAACCTGGTAGATGGCCCTGATGTCCTTCATCACTCCATCCTTGTCAAAGAAGTCAGTACTAGGAGAGAGGGAAGCAGGCTGTCAAGCAGGCATTACAACTGCTAGACACCAAGAGAGAGGTTCTTTCCATTTCTTTTATTATTTTTTTAAATTTTTTAAATATTCATTTATTTATTCCCTTTTGTTGCCCTTGTTGTTTTATTGTTGTAGTTATTATTGTTGTTGATGTCATCAGCAACATTATTGTTGGATGGGACAGAGAAAAATGGAGAGAGGAGGGGAAGACAGAGAGGGGGAGAGAAAGACAGACACCCTAACCTGCAGACCTGCTTCACCGCCTGTGAAGCGACTCCCCTGCAGGTGGGGAGCCAGGGGCTCGAACCGGGATCCTTAGGCTGGTCCTTGTGCTTTGTGCCACCTGCGCTTAACCCGCCTGCGCCACCGCCCGACTCCCGGTTCTTCCCATTTCTATCTCAATGTTTCGTTTAACTGCTGCCACTCCAAGACGACAAGGTGTTGGCAATAATGCCCGCACTTCCGGGGTTACGGAAGAGAAGATGAAAAGAACCCATGTTATCAAGATAATTAAAGATAGACAGACACAGGGCTGGAGAGAGCATAGTGGTTATGAAAAAAAAAAAAAAAAAAGACAGACTTTCATTTGAGTTTTTCAATTTTTTTTACCAGAGCACTGCTCAGCTCTATCTATGGTGGTGGTGGGGGGGTTGAACCTGGGACTTTGAAGCCTCAGGCTTGAGAGTCTCTTTGCAGAACCATTATGCTGTCTCCCCCACCCCCCACACTTGATTTTTAATTTTTTTTTTATTATCACCAGGGTTATCATGGGGGCTGGGGGGAGGGGTAAGAGGCCAGTGGCGACACTGCAAATTCAACGCTCCAAGCAGCAGCTTCCCACAGCCTCCCCCCTTTCTATTTTTAGCGGGTAGGGCAGACATGAGAGGGAGAGAGAGAGAGAGAGAGAGTGAGTGAGTTAGCGGGTAGGGCAGACATGAGAGAGAGAGAGAGACCTGCAGACCTTCAGCCTGCTTCAGTGTTCATCAAGCACCCCCTCCCCGTGCAGGTAGGGATATCAGGGGCTCGAACCCAGATCTCTATGCATAGTAATATGTATGTTTAACCATGTGCACCACCACCGGGGCACCACCACCCACTTTTTTTTAACCAGAGCAAGGCTCAGCTCTGGCTTATGGCAGCGCTGGGGATTGAACCTGGGTCTTTAGAGTCTCTGGCATGCAAGTCTTTTGCACAACCATTATGCTGTCTTCCCCACCCATACTTGATTTCATATTCCATGTTTCTTCACAGACTCACAGAGGAAATAAGGTTGGCAAGAAAGGAGAAAAACGGAGCCAGGTGGTGGCGCACCTGGTTGAGCGCACATGTTACAGGGCACAAGGACCCAGGACCAAGCCCCTGGTCCCCACCTGCAGGGGAAAAGCTGAGAATGGCGAAGCAGGGCTGCAGGTGTCTCTCTGTCTCTCTCCCTCTCTATCTCTCCCTGCCCTCTTGATTTCTGGCTGTCTCTATTCAACAAATAATAATAATTTAAAAATTGTTTTTAAAAAGAATAAAAAAGAAAAAGAAAGGAAAAAAACTTGCATTTTACCTTTTGACTTACCCATGTTCTTTGATAACTTTGGCATAACTCTGAGAAGTATTTGGCACTGAAGACACTTTATACTCTTGCTGGCTGGTATTGCCCAGATTGGGGATGGAGAGCGAGAGCCTCTGGTTATACCTGTGGGGGGAGGAGGGTCCGGTGAGCAGCTCCATTCCCAGGACAGTCCGCGGAGCTAGTCAACGGCACGGCTGCGCCCTCAGCACAGGCCAAGGGGATGAGGCACGTCCTCCCCTTAAAGCGGAAGCCCAGAGAGGCTCCTCGAGGTCCGCGGCCACGTCTGCTCCCCCATGTGCGTCCCCACAGGGAGCCACAGTGCAAACCCCTTCGGAACTGCTCCCCAGACCTCACGCGGCCGCTGCTTATCAACTAGCCCCCTTCTCACCGCTGTCAATGTCCTTTCCTTGCTGTGCTTTGCAGACACACGCTGCCATCACAGGACCTAATTTTCTCTTGCTTTCACAAGCACACAATGCGAAACCCTCATTACCAGTAGGCGGATTAATGGTACAATTCTGCCTCTGAAATGGGTGTTTTCAAATAGCAAGCGGGCTCCCAGAGCACTGAGACGGCTCCTACGGGAGCAGGTTACGGAGGAGCCCGGGGCGGCTTCCCGCTGTCCATCCCTGTAAGGACGTGTGTGTGATCAACATGCCTCGTCCATGCGTCTCAACTCAAAAGACGATTTTCACGATTTTCACTTACACAACCACCTGACTTCTCTGCCTACAAAGCCGCCTTAAAGCCGCCACCCAGCGCCCGGGAATTCGGAAGCGGGAGTCTGACTTCCCCCACCCCGCGACCCTCCTCCCTGTCCTGGAGGCCAGAGGGAAGGCCGCCTTTACCTGCGGTTTGGTCTGAAGAGGACGTACTCTAGCGCGTGAGTGGAGCTGTTGGCAGTGGAGATGAAGCTGAAGAGGAGGAAGACGAGGTCTGGCGCGCCCAGGATGCGGCTGAGCTGCTTGTGGAGCACCTGCTCGCGGTAGGACATTTGCTGCTGCGAGTTCCGCCGGAAGCGGTACCACCCGATGACCTTCTGCGGCGGACACAAGGGAGGGCAGCCGGAAGCTGGGTGAGATCCTACAGGCTGCATTCTGAGTGGACCCACAGGGGCGCTCAGCCGCAAAGGGCAGAGCGGCTTTATGTTCCAGAGCCCCAAACTGTAGGCCGGGAGGTGGTGCAGTGGATCAAGTGTTGGACTCTCAAGCAGGAGATCCCAGGTTCGACTCCCAGTGCTGAGTGTGTGTGCCCAAGTGAAGCTCTGGTTCTCTTATCATTAATACAGAATAAATAAGTGTTGTTTAAAAAACAAAAAGCGGGGAGTGGTCCAGGAGGTGGTGCAGTGGATAAAGCATCGGATTCTCAATCATGAGGTCCCAGCAGCACATGTGCCAGAGTGATGGCTGGTTCTTTCTCTCCTGTCTTTCTCATGAATAAATAAATAAATTCTTTAAAAAAAAAAAAAGTGAGGGAGACAAAATAGATTCAAAATATACAGAGAGTCGGGCGGTAGCGCAGCGGGTTAAGCGCAGGTGGCGCAAAGTGCAAGGACCGGCGTCAGGATCCCGGTTCGAGCCCCCGGGTCCCCACCTGCAAGAGAGTCTCTTCACAGGCGGTGAAGCAGGTCTGCAGGTGTCTGTCTTTCTCTCTCGTCTCTGTCTTCCCCTCCTCTCTCCATTTCTCTCTGTCCTGTCCAACAATGACGGCAATAATAACTACAACAATAAATCAAGGGCAACGAAAGGGAATAAATAAATATTTTTTAAAGTTTTTTGCATAACCATTATGCTCTCTCCCATCCACAGATATTTTTCCTAAAGGCCATGAATCTACTATTTCTGTCCGTAGGCAGGCTTGAACAGAATGTGAAATGAACCAAAGCTCTCTTCCCCTAGGCTGTCTGATGGCCTCAGTGATAATTTGCTCTGCTGTACCATGTGTGGGTTCACTTTTTTTTTTTTTTTTGCCTCCAGAGTTATCACTGGGGCTTGGGGCCTACGCTACAAATCCATTGCTCCTGGAGGCCATTTTTTCCACTTTGTTGCTATTGTTATTGTTGTTGGGTAAGACGGAGAGAAATCGAGAGAGGACAAGAAGACAGAGAAGGGGAGAGAAAGACAGACACCTGCAGACCTGCTTCACCACTTGTGAAGCGAGCCCCCTGCAGGTGGGGAGCTGGAGGCTCAAACCAGATCCTTGCACAGGTCCTTGTGCTTCGCACCGTGTGTGTTTAACCCGCTGCACTACCATCTGGCCCCGGTAGGTTTACTTTTTTTTACCTTAATATATGAATTCCAGAGAAACAGATACAATTTTTTTTAACTTTCACTTAAAGAAAAAAAAAAAGTACCAGTGAAGTTTTTTTAGTTCATCAAACAGAAAACAAATGCACTTGCTTGGCTACATATATCACAGAACAGCTTATCAAAGACTCCCTGCGTGAGGGCCCAGTTCCTCAGACCAAGGAAGGAGGGAGGGAGGGCATGAGGGCAGGCAGGGTAAGTCAGAGACTTTCTTATGGAGACCCCCAGGGTCAAGACGGAGAGAAAAGTACGGCCAGGTGGTGGCGCACCTAGTTGAGCGCACGTTACCACGCACGAGAATCCGGGTTCAAGCCCCACTCCCTAACTGCAAAGGGAAAGCTTCAGGAGAGGTGAAGCAGTGCTGCAGGTATCTGTCTCTCTCCCTCTCCATCTCCCCTCCTCTTCTCAATTTCTCTCTGTCCTCTCAAAAAAAAAATGGGAAGAAAAAAAAATGACCACCTGGAGCAGTGGATTTGTAGTGCTGGCACCAAGCCCCAACGATAATCCTGGAGGCTAAAATAATAACAATAAATTAATTAATTAGAGAGCACCGCTCAGAATCAGCTCAACTACTACTAGTGTCTTAGATCAGGAGGTTTTTTCCTTCTCACGAGAGACATGGGAGTCACACTCGTGCTCTGCCAGGGATCAAGCCCAGGGCCTGGGCAGAAAGGCCTGAGCTCCAGCACGACACCTCCAAGCCCCTTTTGTCTTCAAGAGTCGTCTCTTATCTAGTACACATAAAAGAGAGATACCCGGAGAGAAGGGGAGAGGACTCAGGCACACCTCTCCTCGATTTTGATCTGGACACAGTAGTTCAAGTATGAATGATGGGTAACATCCCTTCACTCCATGGCCCTTTTCTAAGGACGATGGAAAGAGAGCCCTGGCTGGCTTTTACTCAAGGAAGGCCGGTTATAAGTCTCTCCCATTAGGCTGCAGGCCCTCAAAACCCACCCACAATGATAAGGGAGAACGTACCACAAATACCTAATTCTTTGTACTGGTAAGTTACAAACAGTGCCTCAACACAAACTAGAGCACCACTCCGTGACGTGAGCTCCAGGGGTGACCGCCAAGTCCAGTCTTAGACGGGGGAGGCCCCATCTCCCCACTAGGCCCCTTGGCCAGTCTCCACAACTTGCCTTAATAGTCACTCACCTTGCCAGCGCTCGTGCTGCCAACCACGTCGCCCTGGCCCCTTCTACCGCCACACCCCGTCCCTTTAAGTTTGGGCAGCTCGCTCAGAGCGTCCCCAGGAGAGACTGGGTGACACACAGAGCATACGCACCTTTCTCCGTTCTTTGAGGATTCTGTCCAAACTCTGCTCATTCACTCTGCTCGCGTAGTCATAAAAACTGTTTTTGAAGAGAAAATGTTTTATTGAACCCAGAGCATGTGACAAGCATACGCTTACTAGTCATGTGCCACCTAATCCTCAAACTTGGCAGGAAGGATGGAACTGGCTGGCTTCCACAGATAAATGAAAGAGACATCAGTCTGAACGCTGCCGTGCAGGCTCGCCTGCGTCACAGGGCCGCGAGAGGCTGCTGCGCTCCAAGGGCCTTCCTTCCACAGGCCTTCCTTCCACGCGTGGGAGGTGTGAAACCAGAGTGCTGCAAAACGCGCCTGCAAACGTTGCCTTCTTTCTAAGTAGGATTTACTTAACAGGAGAAAAGAAAACAGAAGACAGGGAAAGAAAAGAAGGGGAGAAAAGAAAGCCACAGGTGGTCTGTCTTTTTTCTGACCCTGGGTCCTAGCAGCAGAGTGGGTTCAGCCTGGCGTGCCACAGCCCAGACCCCCTCCCCATCTCTCCCCCTCTCCATTTTCTCTCTGTCCTATCCAACAGCAACAACATCAGTAACAACAATAACTACAGCAATAAAACAACAAGGGCAACAAGAGGGAATAAATCAATAAAATTAAAAAAAAAAAAACCACCTTCCCCTGCTTTTATCAACTGGAGAGCTCCCTCCTTCTGCTTGTCTGACCAGCTCTCACCGGGGAGGCTGGCGGGAGATGTCACTGTCAACCAGCTGAGGCCTAGGCTAAGGCGACCGCCCTCTCCCTACCCCACCACGGTGCCGCCCCGCCTGGTATCCAGTGAGGAAGCGGACTTGGGTGCTCATGGTCATACTCACCACGGCCACAGCTGGGATCCCTACAGGCCTTTAGTCCCGGGCCCCTAATCTGCCAAATCTTTTACTAAGGACCGAAAGCAACGAAGACAGGTGTGTCTTACCTAAACAGCTTCGAGCAAGGCTGATGGTTATGGATTTCTGTAAGTGAAAAGGAGAGGAACTCAGTTCACCAGGGCGGGAAGAGCTTGTGCCCAAGTCTCAGGCAATCCCAAGACAGTTCCCCTCTCCCAAAGCGGCGCGACGCCCACGCTAGTGAGGACAGTGCTCTCCGCATCGTTTAGGCCCTGGGCGCGCTCGCAGGATACAGGCAGGAAGAAACACTCGCTTCCTTCTGTCCACGGGCGGCGAGTGTGAGCCGGGAGCATCGCCCAGGAACACGGTCACGGGGGCCTCACCCCGCCTGCCTCACCTCCTGACGACAGCACACCGGGAAGCCTCTCCACCTGGAGGCGCTTCATCAAAGTGGAGCTGCTGTGAGGACAGTCTGGGGAGGGGGCTTCCCACCTCAGCACCAGGAACCTCCTAGCAGCACCTGACACCTGGGGTCGGGGCTCTGAGGGAGAGGGGGAGAGACTGGGAATCACCGGCCCTCTCAAGTCTGCCAGCACCAAGAACAGTCTTTCCCCAGGCGGCTCCTAGGGGCCACCGCAGTGCCCACCCTGAGCCCAGGGATAACATCCTGGAGGCAAAACAAACAAACATACCACGAGGCCACAACCCTGAAGGGCACGGGGCTGTGCCTCCTAGCTCCGCACTGCCAAGCCCACGCGCAAAGGCGGCCCTTCCGGAGCAAAGGCCATTTGCCTGGTGAGGCTGTGGAGACGGGGACCCAGAGAACTTCCCCCCATCACGCAACACGATGGCAGTGCTGCACTGCGCTGTACTGTACTGCGTTGTACTGCACTGCGCTGTACTGCACTGCACTGTGCTGCACTGTACTGCACTGTAATGCACTGCGCTGTAGTGCACTGTACTGCACTGCACTGCGCTGTACTGCACTGTAATGCACTGCGCTGTACTGCACTGTGCTGTACTGCACTATGGTGCACTGTACTGCACTGCGCTGTGCTGCGCTGTACTGCACTTCGCTGTACTGCACTGCACTGTGCTGCACTGCGCTGCACTGCGCTGTACTGCACTGCGCTGCTCTGTATTGCACTGCACTGTACTGTATTGTGCTGTACTGCACTGCGCTGCTCTGTACTGCACTGTGCTGTACTGTATTGTGTTGTACTGCGCTGTACTGTATTGTGCTGTATTGCACTCGCTGTACTGCACTGTGCTGCGCTGTATTGCACTGCGCTGTGCTGTACTGCGCTGTACTGCGCTGCACTGCACTGCGGAGTCTGCTAGTGAAGAAGGAGGCGAAACAGCTTTTAGGAAAAACATGACCTAGAGTTCAGGAGAAAAGAAACAACAAGAGCAGCTCACCTTGTCCCTGAAAGACTCTCTCCCAGGCATTCCCCAGAGTGAGTCCTGACTGCACACTCGCCACCGCAGGCCCTCCCATGACTCCCGCAAACCGGCAGAGCAGGTGCGTTTTCTAGGAAGGCAAAGCTTTCCCTCCAAGATTTCTGGAGACTGACAACTAGGCTCTCTGCGGGCAACTCGGCAGGCTGTGCCGTGAGGCAACCACAGGTGGGCAGGAGGCTGGAGCCCAGGCCCGTCTCTTCCTCGCTACTCCCAGGACAGGCAGGTCAGCATCAAACACGCAGAACAGCGCAGACGCTCTGGCTACAAACGTGATGTTCTAGAGGAAGTCCTTCCCGCCGGGTACAGCAAGGCCACGGTGCCTGCTGGTGGGTTCAGATATTTTCAACCAGGAACACACTGGGCTGATCTGTTTTATTTAAACCTCTTATTCTGAGGGCCAGGTGGTGGCGCACCTGGTTGAGCGCACGTTACAGTGCACAAGGACCCGGGTTCCAGTCCCTCCCCCCCATCCCAATTGCAGAGGGAAAGTTCCACGAGTGGCGAAGTAGGGCTGCAGGTGTCTCTTTTTAAAGGAAACACTTTTCATTTTAAGATTTTTAAAAATATTTATCTTTTTATTTCCTTTTTTAAACTTTTTAAAAATATTTAGTTATTCCCTTTTGTTGCCCTTGTTGTTTTGTTGTTGTTATTGATGTTGTTGTTCTTGGATAGGACAGAGAGAAATGGAGAGAGAAGGGGAAGACAGAGGGGGAGAGAAAGACACCTGCAGACCTGCTTCACCGCTTCTTAATCTACTCCCCTGCAGGAGGGGAGCCGGGGGGCTCAAACGAGGATCCTTCCGCCAGTCCTTGCGCTTTGCGCCATGTGCGCGTAACCCATTGGGCTACCGCCTGACTCCCCCCATTTATTCCTTTTTGTTGCCCTTGTTTTATTGTTGTTGTTATTGATGTGATCGTTGCTGCATAGGACAGAGAGAAATGGAGAGAGGAGGGGAAGAAAAAGAGGGAGAGAGAAAGACATCTGCAGACCTGCTTCACCACTTGTGAAGCAACTCCCCTGCAGGTGGGGAGCCAGGGGCTCGAACCAGGGTCCTCACGCCAGTCCTTGTGCTTTGCGCCATGTGCGCGTAACCCATTCGGCTACCGCCCGACTCCAAGAACACTTTTTTTTTAAAAAAGATTTTATTTATTCATGAGAAAGATAAGAGAGAGAACCAGACATCACTCTGGTACATGTGCTGCCAGGGATCGAACTCAGAACCTCCTGCTTGAGAGTCCAGTGCTTTATCTACTGCACCACCTCCAGGACCATTCTCTCCCCCTCTCTATCACCCTCTTCCCTCACAACCTCTGGCTGTCTTTATCCAATAAATAAAAGTTAAACCCCTTATTCTGGAGGTTAAGGTGTGGGAAGCAACTCCTGGTGCTCTGAGTAGTGTCTGGCCCTGCAGCCAGCTCACCCACAGCCCCCGGCTTGTCTGTTCCAATGCACACCTAGTTCTGAATGAAAACCATCACAGGGAGTCGGGCGGTAGTGCAGCAGGTTAAGCACACGTGGCACGAAGCGCAAGGACCAGTTTAAGGATCCCGGTTCGAGCCCCCGGTCTGCAGGTGTCTATCTTTCTCTCCCTCTCTGTCTTCCCCTCCTCTCTCCATTTCTCTCTGTCCTATCCAACAACGATGACATCAACAACAACAATAATGACAACAACAATAAAACAAGGGCAACAAAAGGGAAAATAAGTAATAAAAAATAAAGAAAAAGAAGCCATCACAATCACAGTGCATTTAAGGTGATGTTAGCAGACACTGAAATCCTAGACCGTTTCCAATCACACATCGGACACAGCTAATACACTGAAGGCGCTGCAGGGGTCTGATTGCCATGGCGATGTGTTAACTGGGACTCGATGACCAGTGCCATGGAAACTGGCATTCACGGCAAGGATCGGCTTGGCGAGTCAAAGCCCCCGCAGCTGAAGCTGTAAGGCTCCAGTCACTGTGTCGCTGGATGCCGGTAACGACAAGCAGAAGCACAGCCTTCTCGCCTGGTTTGCCGTCAGTTACCGCGTGCCACAGCTGAACCTTCACCTGTCAGATCGATTTTGAAAACCCAAGTACAAGCAGTACAAGCAAGTGCACAGATGTCACATGAGACCAAACCCTCTAATCCAGAATTTTCCAGAGGTAAGCAAAACCCCAGTCACGGGCCAGCCCTGCCCCGTCATGCCTGCCACTAAAAGGCTACCCGTCAGGGCCCGGGCAGCAGCGCAGCGGGTTAAGCGCACATGGCACAAAGTGCAGGGACCAGCAAAAGGACCCTGGTTCAAGCCCCGGGCTCCCCACCTGCAGGGGGAGTCGCTTTACAGGCGGTAAAGCAGGTCTGCAGGTGTCTATCTCTCTCTCTTCCTCTCTCGATTTCTCTGTCCTATCCAACAATGACATCAACAACAACAATAATAATAACAGCAGCAATAAACGACAAGGACAACAAAAGGGCAAAAACAGCTTCCAGGAGCAATGGATTTGCAGTGCAGGCATCGAGCCGCAGCAACAGCCCTGAAGGCAAATAAACAAATATGGCGAGCTACCCGCCAAGTCTCGAGTGGGCTTTGTAGCCGCAGCCCGTCAGGAGCAGCGCGGCCTCTTTGCCCCCGACCCTAACAGTCCCCCACGGACCTCCCAACTGACCCACACACTGGCGGGGGCCCAGAACACGGAAGACCTGGGGGTGGGTAAGATGTGCCTTATGCTCTGGGAGGCCCAGCAAACGCCCCCTGCATGTAAGCGTGAGCATCTCTGCCAGCCCCTCCGGAACGACGGGCACCGCACCCCTTGCGGTACAGCCAGGTGCCGGCCGGAGTGTCGCAGTGAGGAGAGGCCGAGGGCCGCTGGTTTGGAAGCGACTAGCAAGTCCCAGAGCGCACGGCGGCTGACAAAGTCCAAAGCAGGCCAGCTGGTGTACGGGGAGGCTTCAGAGTTAGGCACCACAATCTCACACTGGCTGTTCCTGTCACTCATGTGGATCGTTCCCAGTATGACGCTGTTTTCTCCCGACTCTCTCAATCCTTCAGACTAAAAGCACGCAAAGGCCAGAGAACAAGAGTAACGGCACATACACATACATGCATGCACACACGCAGACGCGGACACGCGCGTGCACACACACGCGCACACGCACGCACACACACACACGCGCACGCACGGTACTAGTCAATTTACTTACCAAATACTTGCAGGAATTCTGTGTTGCTGATCTGTGAGTCACTGATGCTGAAGGTTTCCTCTTGTCTTACTTCTCCCAGCAAAAATCCTTCCTAACAGTGAAGAGAGAAGAGTTATAAGCTACAAGTAAATGTTTTCCCAAGAATTAAAAGGAACGAAGGACTTATATCTTTATTTTGATATAATTTTGACAATAATCCAAATAGTTTTCCCATGTAAACTACTGATCTGTAAGTCAACAGGAAAATCCAGGACAATCTGAGATCTACCAACTAGGTTATCTGAAAAGATGATCAAGTGGTCCGGGAGGTGGCGCAGCAGATAAAGCACTGGTTCTTCCTCTCCTCTTATCTTTCTCATTGATAAATAAATAAAATCTTTTTAAAAAACATGATCAGGGAGTCGGGCAGTGGCACAGCGGGTTAAGCGCAAGTGGCACAAAGCACAAGGACCGGCGTAAGGATCCCGGTTCGAGCCCCCGGCTCCCCACCTGCAGGGGAGTCGCTTCACAGGCGGTGAAGCAGGTCTGCAGGTGTCTGTCTTTCTCTCCCCCTCTCTGTCTTCCCCTCCTCTCTCCATTTCTCTGCCCTATCCAACAACGACGGCATCAATAACAACATCGATAATAACCACAACAATGTGAAACAACAAGGGCAACAAAATGGAGAAAAAATAGCCTCCGGGAGGAGTGGAGCCCCAGCAATAACCCTGGAGGCAGAAAAATAAATGATCAAAAGAGGCAGGAGGTAACGCGCACACTTCAGCAAGTACAAGGGCCAAATCTGAGGCCTGAGCCGGCCTGAGCCGCCACATGGGAGACCACACACTCGAGCGCGCGCGCACGCGCGCGCACACACACACACACACACACACACACACACACACCCTCGATTAAAAAGAAAAAGTAGCCCACCACCAGCAGTGCATCATGCGGGCACAAACCCTAATGGGAATGAACGACGACGACGACAAGGCTTCCCTAACAAGATGAAATATGGCTGTAATCCCTTCCAATCGTCCAGGATTTTTTTTTTTTTTTTGAAGAAAAAATAAGCAAAGTGAATTCACCAGCTAAATTCTAAGTGTAGTAACCAAAGTCAAAATTCTCTCTTTATCTCCCCTTCCAATCTCAATCTCTGGCTCTCTCTATCCAGTAAGTAAATAAAGATAAAAGTGGTCCGGGAGATGGTGCAGTGGATAAAGCATTGGACCCTCAAGCATGAGGTCCTGACTTCAATCCCCAGCAGCACGTGTACCACAGCGATGTCTGGTTCCTTGTCTCTCTCCTCCTATCTGTCTCATTAATAAATAACAAAATCTTTTTAAGCCTATATATAAATAAATAAAGATAAAAACCAAGAAGCTGTGGTCCGGGAGGTGGCGCAGTAGATAAAGCATCGGGCTCTCCAGCAGCACACACACCAGGGTGATGCCTCGTTCTTTCTCATGCCTCCCGGACCGCTGGTTCTTTCTCTCTCCTCCTATGTTTCACATTAATAAATAAACAAAATCTAAAAGAAAACCAAAAAGCTTCTTTAAAAGAAAAGAAACAGCAAGCCTAGCTCCTGGATGGGGGGAAGAAAGCATAATGGTTATGCAGACCCCGGTGCCTGCAAGCTCCGAGGCCCCAGGTTCAATCCCCCACACCGCCATAAGCCAGAGCTGAGTAGCGCTCTGGGAAACAGTAACAAAAACCCCTCCTACTGGTTGGGAGGACAAGAAGTTAACTCGATGCACATCTGATCGCTTCTGTGCAGGCTGGGATGGGAAACCAGAATTCAGCAAATGAGGTAGATTCCCGCCACTCCTGCGAACACCGCGTCTCCCTTTCCCTTACCTTTCTTCTACTTGACAGGACAGACAGAACCTGAGATAGGAGAGGTAGACAGAGACCTGCAGCACGACTTCTCAGCTGCCGAAGCTTCCCCGACGTGAGGACCAGGGGCTTGAGCGTGGGTGCTTGTGCTGGTAACGTGGGCTCAACCAAGTGTGCCCCGCCCCGGGCCCCTGAGAACGTTTTTCTCCAGCAGCTGCAGGGGCCGGTTCATGAACACGTGTTGCCTCAGTCCCTCCCGGCTGCCTCAGCGCATCAGAGTGTCCGCCGCCACGTCCAGCCAAGCACAGCCGGGGAACTCCAGCCCTGAACGCTAGAGTCAGTCCCTGTGCCGAGGGTGAATGCAAAGGCTGCCGGAGTCTCCCTCCAGAGCCCCAGGTGGCAGCCTCCTCGCCACTACCCAAGCCAGACGTCGGACGGGCCTCGCGTGGCCCACGTCACGGAAGCGGCCCTGCCCAGCCCCGTGTCCTCCTCGGGCCGCGTCACCTGCTCAGACAGACAAGGAAATGTCTCCCCCCGACTCGGCGAGCTGGCGTGCTCACTGCTCTGCCTCAGCTCCCAGCCAAGTGCCCGACACTCCGCGGGTGCTCAGGGAATCCTAACTGAGTAGGTCTGCGGGGACCACGTCCGTGCAGGACACAGCTGGCGCTCCCGCCTCCCGCAGGCTTCACGACGGCATCATGGCCGAATGGCTCCACGGCTCCCAGAGGGGTCGGACAGCAAGAGGAAAGACACCACAGCGCTGCTTCGCCACCTGTGGAGGGTCCCCTTCATGCTCCGTGCAGCGTGCGGTGGAGGGGCTAGAACCTGGGTCCTCAAGCACGGCCTAGTGTGAGCCCCGCTAGACAGCTTTCTACTCTAAGCTGACCCTTCAGCTCAATAAAAGGTTTCTGGAGGGGAGAACCAGGCAGTGGCTCACCTGGCTAAGCACACACACATAGTATTAAGTGCAAAGAGCCACGCAAAGATCTGGGTTCGAGCTCCCGGCTCCCTACCTGCAGGAGGGACACTTCACAAGCGGTGAGGCAGGTCTGCGGGTGTCTCTCTCTCTCTCCTTCCCTATCTCCCCCGCCCCTCTCAACTTCTCTCTGTCCTGCCCAATAAAGTAGAAAACAATGGCCACCAGGAGCAATAATCCTGGCAGGGGAAAAAGAAAAAAGGAAAAGAAAAGAAAAGAAAAAAGTTTCCTGGGGCCGGACAATGGCTCACAGCTTTCCAAGCTCTTGGAGCTGGGTGGAGGCCCGCTGCCACACGGGCGCCACGGAGAGCTTCACGGGAAGGGCAGCAGTGCTGAGCTGTCGCGCCTCTGCTCTCCACCTCCTCCGTCTGGAAACATGCGGGGATCCACCAGGAGCGGGGAGATCACGCAGGCGAGAGGCCCCAGTAAGGCGTCTTGGTGCCAAAGAATAGGAGTAGGAGTTTCCTACTTCAAAAACATTTCCCTTTTTAAAAAAAGTGTTTATTATCTTTAATAAAGATAGGGACAGCCAGTAACTGAGGGAAGGGGAGATAGGAAGACACTTGCACCAGCACTTCACCTGCAGGTGGGGGCCAGGGGCTCAAACGCATTATAACATGTGCGCTCAACCAGTTGCACCACCACCTGGCCCCACATTTCCATTTCATAAGTGGTGAAGCAGGTGTCTGTCTCCCTCCTTATCTATCCTCCCCTTCCTCTCAATTTCTGCCTGTCTTTACCCAATAATAAATAAAGATTTTAAAAAAAGTTCGGGGAGTCAGGTGGTAGTGCAGCGGGTTAAGCGCAAGTGACACAAAGCGCAAGGACCGGTATGAAGATCCCAGTTCGACCCCCGGCTCCCCACCTGCAGGGGAGTCGTCTTCACAGGCGGTGAAGCAGGTCTGCAGGTGTCTGTCTTTCTCTCCCCCTCTCTGTCTTCCCCTCCTCTCTCCATTTCTCTCTGTCCTATCCAACAACGAAGACATCAATAACTACAACAATAAAACAAGGGCAACAATAAGGGAATAAATATTTAAAAAAAAAATTCCAGCTGTGAAACTGTGGAGGTGAGAGCTCTATGCTGGATTAGGGGCCGGGTGCCCAGAAATTCCAAGTCGCGTACAGGACATTTCTCAAACTCATATAATAGACAGGTTTTAAAAACTTAAATAAATAAAAGGGTGCTCTCAGGGAAGGCCAGGGAGCTAGCTGAGCTTCAGGGCAAAGTAACTGCATGCCTGAGACTCCAAGGCCCCCAGATTCGATCCGCAAGACCAGCACATGCCAAGGCTGAGGGGTGTTCTGGTTTCTTTCGTAAAAATAAACACAACAGAAAGAAAATGATCTCAGATCTGAAGGAGTGTCCGTGACTATTAGCTTGAGAAACAAGCCAACGAAGTTTGCTTCTTTTCATGAAAGGTTTTCATTTATGAATTCTCACTATGAAAGAGATGTTTGTCTTTGTAAATGGTAAAAAATAATAATAATAAATTAAATCAAAGTACAAGAAACAATTTCACTGCCTTGGCATAGTCCACACCCACGCTCAAAACCACCAACACCACTTTGGAGGAAGCTTTGTGCTCTGGCCTGCCTCCTCTCTCTCTCTCTCTCTCTCTCTCTCCCTTTCCCTCTCTCAGAGGGAAATATATATCTACAGACCCCTGGTATTCCACAATCTAGAGTGTCAATTTCAGAGAGAGAAATAGATACTCAGTTAAGTCTGAATTCAGATAAGTAGCAAGTCATCTGTGTATCTGGGGAATCCTCTTATGCTAAAATACACACTATTTACCTAGAATTCAATAGGTGCCAATAGATTGCTATTCTACCCAGCAACCTTTTCGCAGTCCTCGGTCTGGAAAAGTCAAGTGGCACCAAGACCTTCTGTAGGTTAAACCGACGCTCATTTACGTCCTGGCCTAGAGAACAGGAGCCTGTTACTTAGCATCAAGGAGAAGGCCGACTCCAGCCCGGGGGTTAGATCCAGTGAATGCTGCTTTTGTTCAGTGCACAAAACAAGAATGTTCTCTACACTTTTCAATGGTTGAAGAAAAAAACAGGATCACTATTCCATGGCATGTGGGAAGTATATGGAATCCAAATGTCAGTGTCCGCATAAAAAGGTTCGTGGAGTCAGTCACCCTGCCCATGTAGTTTCTCCGGCTGCACTGCCCTCACACGGCAGAGCTAGTAGCTGCCACAGACCCCGGGGCTCCCTAAAGCATTCACTGCCCACCCGGCCCTTCGCGGTGAAGGACTCCTCACCCCGACCCTACAGGACAATAAGAAGCTGTAGGCTAATTTCTTGTAGAGACACACCAGAGTGTACTCCCAATATGCCATTATTTGGTTCTCCAACTTTAAAACCCATACGACAGAAATGAAAGCATTTCACATCTATACTTAAGTGATATAGGGGGAGTTGGGCTGTAGTGCAGCGGGTTAAGTGCACGTGGTGCCAAGCGCAAGGACCAGCATAAGGATCCCAGTTCAAGCCCCCAGCTCCCCACGTGCAGGGGAGTCGCTTCCCAGGCGGTGAAGCAGGTCTGCAGGTGTCTGTCTTTCTCTCCCCGTCTTCCCCTCCTCTCTCCATTTCTCTCTGTCCTATCCAACAACGATGATATCAGTAACAATAATAACTACAACAATAAGAACAAGGGCAACAAAAAGGAAAATAAATAAATATAAAAAAATTATTAAAAAAAAAAAAGCGTGTCATGGGGGGGGGGAGAGAGATATAGGCAGCATGGCCATGTCAGACTCACTTGCGACGCACTGCCACTGGTGACACTTGTCAGGACGTCTAGTGCCCCAGCTGGCATTTTTCTCTCCACACCTTGTCAGGAGCCATCCCGGGGTCCCACCAGTGCACGACACAACTGGATCAGGGCCCTCCATTGTTGTTCTAACAACGCAAGACTGAAGGAGGGAGGGAGAGACACTAAGGCCCCACTCCACAGCCACCGTCCACATCCATGGAATTACACCCTGCCCTGCCACTTGTTCAGTGCTGGGAACTGAACCCAGAGCCTCGCACATGAAGGTATGTGCCCTACTGCTGAGCCGAGGCCCAGGCCCAGGCCCAGGGTTAGCTCTAGAAGAAAACTAACAGCACCTGAAATGGCATGACTGCGGTTTATAGACGAGCTATTGGCTCCTCAACAGGTTTGCTGCCTTTTTTCTTTTTTTAAACCAGGGCACTGATCAGCTCTGGCTTATGGCGGTGCGGGGATTGAACCTGGGCTCTGGAGCCTTGGGCATGAGAGTCTCTTTGCATGAACATTATCTACCCTACCTTTGCTGCTTATTTTTATAGTGGTGTTGTTTAATGTATAAACTAGATGTTCCAAGAACTATTACTAAAAGGTGTTATTGGAGCCATATTTGGTACGTCTCACAAAGCACCTACAGATGGAATCTCACCACATCATCCATCAAGGAGCTGACTGGCCCAGTAAAGGCCTCGGCATCCAGGGAGTCAGCATGTTTCTAACGAAAAAACAAAATGCCTACATTCCTACATCAGAAAAAACAAAATGTGTGCGTTCCTTTCATCGCTTCTGTCAATAGAGATGAAAGATAGTTGAACGTCATCCAATTTACTAATGGCCTGTCACCTACAAAATGAAGGGATTTTTTATTTTATTTTATTTTATTTATGAATCGATGCTAATATTGCTGGCCTCAAACCAAACCCAGTTCCTTTTTCTGCAGACAACCACAATCCTCCTCCCACTTCTGTAATGACTTTTTTTTTTTTTCCCCTCCAGGGTTATTGCTGGGCTCGGTGCCTGCACCATGAATCCACCGCTCCTGGAGGCCATTTTTCCCCCTTTTTGTTGCCCTAGTTGTTGCAGCTTCGTTGCGGTTATTATTGCCATTGTTGACGTTGCTTTGTTGTTGGACAGGACAGAGAGAAATGGAGAGAGGAGGGGAAGACAGAGAGAGAGGGGAGAGAAAGACAGACACCTGCAGACCTGCTTCACCGCCCGTGAAGCGACTCCCCTGCAGGTGGGGAGCCGGGCCTCCAACCGGGATCCTTATGCCGGTCCCTGCACTTTGCTCCATGTGCGCTTAACCCACTGCGCCACCGCCTGACTCCCCTGTAATGACTTTTTATGAACATCACTTAAAATAACCCTCCAACCTGATGGGCACCTTAACTATGTAGCTGAAGACAAAAACGACCCAGTGCCAGGGCCAGGTGGCTGAGCACGGTTACCATGCTCAAGGACCCAGGTTCGAGCCCCTGGCCACCCCCTCACCTCCCGCAGAGGGAAAACTTTGCCAGTGGTGAAGCAGGTCTGCAGGTGTCTATCTTTCCCCCTCTGTCTTCCTCTCCTCTCTCAATTTCTCTCTGTCCTATCCAACAACAGCAAAAAGGGCAACAAAAATGGGGGGGGGGGGGAATAGTCTCCAGGAGCAGTGGATTCACAGTGCAGGCACGAGCCCCAGAGATAACCCTGGAGGCAGAATATATATATATATATATATATATATATATATATATACAGAAAAAATTTTAAGAAAGGGAGTGCAGTGGGTTAAGTGCAAGGACGGGCATAAGGATCCCGGTTCGAGCCCCCGGCTCCCCTGGGGAGTCGCTTCACAGGCGGTGAAGCAGGTCTGCAGGTGTCTGTCTTTCTCTCCTCCTCTCTGTGTTCCCCTCCTCTCTCCATTTCTCTCTGTCCTATCCAACAACAACGACATCAATAACAACAACAATATAATAATTTTAAAAATATATTAAAAAAAAAAACAACAAGGGCGACAGTGGTCCCGGAGGTGCCGCAACGGATAAAGCACTGGACTCTCAAGCATGAGGTCCTGAGTTCAATCCCTGGCAGCACATGTACCAGAGTGATGCCTGGTTCTCTCTTCCTATCTTTCTCATGAGTAAATAAGTAAAATCTTTAAAAAAAAAAAAAGGGGGGGGGAGCCGGGCAGCGGCGCAGCGGGTTAAGCGCACGTGGCGCAAAGCACAAGGACCGGCGCAAGGATCCCGGTTCGAGCCCCCGGCTCCCCACCTGCAGGGGAGTCGCTTCCCAGGCGGTGAAGCAGGTCTGCAGGTGTCTGTCTCTCTCTCCCCCTCTCTGTCTTCCCCTCCTCTCTCCATGTCTCTCTGTCCTGTCCAACAACAGCGACATCAAGAACAACAACTACAGCATCAATAAAAAGACAACGAGGGCAACAAAAGGGAAAATAAATAAATATAAAAATAAATGCAAAGCACAAGTGCCAGGAGCCATTTCTCTGCTTGATAGATGATAAGCTTTGAGACAACGGAACCCCTCAAGACAAATGTTAATTCCCCCCTGGGCAGGCCATTTCCCCTTAGGTAAACCATTTATCAGTAATCAAGTGAGTCAACACAAGTGAGTCAACACACAGTTTGGTTCCTGCCATTTGTTGCAAGGAACATTCCGCTTTGAAGTTTGCTCCCCCTTCCCCTCCTCCAGCATTCCCCTTCCTTCCCCAAAGCCTTATAATGCCTGTATTCTCAATAAAATTTAGAGCTTGATCAGAAACTTGACTTGCTCTCGTTCTTCGTGTCTCTTGTCCCTATCATTTCAGGTCTCATTGGGTTCCTAGCCCCTGTTCACCGCCCTGCTGGCCGGGGCACACAAGGACCGGCGTAAGGATCCCAGTTCGAGCCCCTGGCTCCCCACCTGCAGGGGAGTCGCTTCCCAGGCGGTGAAGCAGGTCTGCAGGTGTCTGTCTGTCTCTCCCCCTCTCTGTCTTCCCCTCCTCTCTCCATGTCTCTCTGTCCTATCCAACAACGACGACAACAATAATAACTACAGCAATTAAAAAAAAATATATATATATAAATAAATGAAAAGAAAAATAAAAAAAAGACCTAGGGTCACCAAGAACCCCCTCCATCCGGAGGCCAGGGGCACCCAGCCGGCAGGACCCCGCGGCAGCCCCGCTCGGCCCCCGTCCCCGGGCCGGCCGGTCACTTCCCTGTGGCGGCGCCTCTCGTCCGCCCCGAGCCCGGCCCGCAGCTGACACCGCTGTTTGCGGCCTCCGGCTCCGCCGAGGAGAGGCGCCGAGGTCGGGACTTCGGCCCGCGCTTCCCTCGTCGCGCCCCGGGGCCAGCGCGGCCGTGTGCGGGGGGCGGGCGGCGGGCGGCGGGCGGCGGGGGCGGCGGGGCCGCCGGTTCTCTGGCCGGGAAGCCCGGGGTAGGAGCGAACCGCGACGGGTCCCGGCTGGGCCACAGGACACCGAGGCCCGAGGCCCTCACCGCGGCGGCGGGGTCCCGGCACCTACGTGGTCGGCGTTGCTGTTGGCGCTGTGGAAGCACACGGCGCTGAAGGTGTAGCCCGAAATGGAAGCCGCCATGATGGGATCTCCCAGTCCCCCATCATGCCCCGCGCAGGGCACGCAGCCTTCCGGCGGCCGCGTCCCGAGGCCTCCTGGGAAATGTAGTCCCGAGGGGGGGGAGGCGGAAGGGTGGCCCGCTGGATGTCGGAGCGAAGGCGGCCGCGTCCCGAGGCCTCCTGGGAAATGTAGTCCCGGCGCGGGGGAGGCGGAAGGGTGGCCCGCTGGAAGTCGGAGCTGCAGCCCTGCCGAGGGCTCGGGAGGCTTCCACCCTCTGGGCGGGGCGATTCGCAAAAAAAAAAAAAAAAAAAAAATTCGTTGGGTCAAAAGTGGACATTTGCGGAACTCAAGTGTGGGCGTGGGATTAGAAGTGAAGTTTCAAAAGATTTTTTTTCTTTGTGTTGATACGATTTCCTTTTGAAAGATTTATGGGGGGCCGGGCGGTGGTACAGCAGGTTAAGCGCACATGGCGCAAAGCACAAGGACCGGCATAAGGATCTGGGTTCGAGCCCCCGGATCCCCACCTGCAGGGGAGTCGCTTCACAGGCGATGAAGCAGGTCTGCAGGTGTCTGTCTCTCTCTCCCCCTCTCTGTCTTCCCCTCCTCTCTCCATTTCTCTCTGTCCTAGCCAACAACATCAACAACAACAATAATAATCACAACAAGGGCAGCAAAAGGGGGGGAAATGGCCTCCAGGAGCCGTGGATTCATGGTGCAGGCACTTTCTTCTTCTAGCGTTTGCCCTTCTTCCGTAGCCAGTCAACAGCGTAGGTTGAGCCTGATGTCGAGTTTCGAGACCTCCTTTGAATCTGGAGAGGTGGCAGTCGTTGACTCTGTGGGTCATAGTCTGTCTGTAGCCGCAGGGGCAGTTCGGGTCGTCTCTGGCTCCCCAGCGATGGAACATAGCGGTGCACCGGCCATGGCCTGTTCCATAGCGATTGAGGAGGGCCCAGTCATAACGTGCTAGGTCAAAGCCGGGTGGACGCTTGCAGGGGTCTGTGATGAGGTGTTTGTTCTTGACCTCAGCTGACTGCCAGCTCTGTTTCCAAGAGTCTGGAACAGAGAAGTTCAGTGTAGGCGTAGGGGACCAGATTGGGTGACGAGACGTCAAGCGTTGGACAGGGTGGGCGAAGATATCCGCGTATATTGGCAGGTCCGGTCGAGCGTAGACGTGGGAAATGAACTTAGATGATGCCGCATCCCAACGAATATCTGGCGGGGCGATGTTGCTGAGAACTGGCAGCCATGGAACCGGGGTGGAATGGATGGTTCCAGAAATGATCCTCATGGAGGAATATAATTTGGAATCGACCAAGTGGACATGGGGCTACGGAACCATCCTGGGGCACAGTATTCTGCAGTGGAATAGCATAATGCCAGAGATGATGATCCTAGTGTGGAAGCACTCGCGCCCCATGAGGAGCTGGCCAGTCTTGCAATGATGTGATTCCTCGCGCCCACCTTTGCTGCAGTTTTTATGAGATGTTCGTGAAATGACAGGGTGCGATCGAGAGTAACGCCAAGATAGACTGGCTGGGCTTCGTGCCGGATTCTCGTATCGCCAAGCTGCACATTAAGCTCACGCGAGGCCGAGGCATGGTGTAGATGGAAAACAGATGATACCGTTTTTTGCAGTGCTAGGGATTAGTCGCCATTTTTTACAGTCATCAGATATCAGAGACATGTCTTTCGTGAGTGTTTCCTCGAGGATGTCGAACTTGGATGCCTGAGTTGCACAGCAGATGTCATCGGCGTAGATGAACTTCCTTGAAGAAGTTTCTGGGAGGTCATTGATGTAAATATTAAATAGCGTAGGAGCCAGAACAGAGCCCTGGGGGAGGCCACTTGAGACAAGTCTCCATCTGCTAGACTTGTAACCCAGATGCACCCGGAATCTTCTGTTTTGGAGAAGAAACAATATAGTGTTGGCCACCCATGGAGGCAGGCATCTTGAGATCTTGACCAGGAGACCACGGTGCCAGACCGTGTGTGTCATAGGCTGCTGTGAGATCAACAAAGACAGCACCCGTCTTTAAATTCTTCTGGAATCCATTTTCAATGTAAGTTGAGAGGGCCAGGGCTTGTTCGCAGGTAGATCTTCCTGGGCGGAAACCAGCTTGGGCGGGTGATAGGAATTTCTCTGTAAGAGGAGAAATACGTGACAGAAGCAGCCTCTCAAGGAGTTTGTAACACACGGAGAGGAGAGAAATTGGTCTATAGCTGGCGGCCAGTGTTGGGTCTTTCTTTGGTTTCGAAACCGCTATAATCTTCGCACGACGCCAAACTTTGGGCATAGACTCAGATTCCAAGATGTGGGACAGGAATGAAGCGAGCCACTTCTTTGCCGTGGGACCCAGGTTAAGAATGAGTTCTGGGGTGATGTTATCATAGCCAGCAGCTGTTCCCGGTTTAACCCTCTTCAAAGCGTCTTCCAGTTCAGACAGTGTAAAGGGAGAGAGTTTTGGAGATGGACAAGATAACCGGAAGTGGGATGACCACTCATGGGAAATTTCTCTTTTCCAGACTGGGTCGATCTTAGCACGTCCAACTTGAGTTAGGTGACTGGCCACTGAGTTTGGAGATACGGGAGGATGGGAGACGGGAGGGGGTTGGCTACCGGCACCCAGTCTGTGAGGAAGCTTCCAGGCCTTCCTACTTGAGTGGGTGAAATTCAGACTTTCCATGAGTTGTTGCCAGCGGGCTTGGCTTGCTGCATCCAGGGAGGCAATGAGATGGTCAGCCACATCTGGGTCGCCTGACTCATCATACTGCTTTAGTAGTTGCTCGGGATGCATTGGATCGACCTTCCCGTGGTGCATCCCGTGAGTACCCATTCATTGGGGAAACTGACGATCCTTCCTAGCCGACTGAATCCACATGGATCCCAGTCACTTTCAAAGCCAGCAACAAGCAGCTCCTGCCAGCTTTCAAGCTGTTGGTCCTGCTCTTCGAGTCCTCCAACTTAATGTTGAGGGGCTGTCCTTTGCCAAACGCGAACGCGTTCTTATTGGTGCAGGCACTGAGCCCCAGCAATAAAATGATAAAGCTTTGGACTGTCAAGCATGAGGTCCCAAGTTCGATCCCCTGCAGCACATGTGCCAGAGTGTTGTCTGGCTCTTTCTCCTCCTGTCTTTCTCATAAATAAATAAAATATTTTAAAATAAAATTATTTAAAAAATATTTATGTATTTATTCATCCACTTAGGAGCGCGTGAACATTGATGAAGTCCACCACACTACCTGCGGGGTCATCTAATAGTTTGCTGCTTTTTTTTTTTTTGCTACCAGGGTTAGTACTGGGGGTCGACCAGTACTAACTGCGAGACGACCCACTGCTCCTATCGGCCATTCCCCCTTTTTTTCTTCTTTCTTTCTTTCATTTTCTTCTCTTTCTTTTTCCTTTTGACCTGACAAAGAGAAATTGAGAGTGGAGGGTGAGATACGGAGAAAGAGACACCTGCAGACCTGCTTCACGGCTCTTGGAGGTGAAGGAGGGGAGTGGGGGCTCAAACTCAGGTCCTTGCACGTTGTATGTCACACATGTGCTTAACCAGTGTGCCACCATCCGGTCTCTTGTTTGCTGCTTTTTTTCTATTTACTTCAGATTTTTTTTCCCATTTTTCTTATTGATAGAGAGGGGAGAGACACCTGCAGCTCTGCTTCACTGCTCTTGAAGTTTTCCCCTTGCAAGTGGGGACCAGGAGCTTGAACCCAGGTTCTTGCACACTGTGATGTGTGTGTCTAATCAGTTGCGCCACCACCTGGCCACTGATTTATTTACTTATTTATTTTTTGCAAAATAAATAAGCCCCAGGGTTGTTGCTGGGGCTCAGTGCCAGCACTAGGAATCCACCGCTCCTGGTGGCCATTTTTTCCATTTTATTCCATAGGACAGAGAGAAATTGAGAGGGGAAAGGGAGAGAGACAGACACCTGCAAACCTGCTTTACCGCTTGTGAAACAACCCCCCTACAGGTGGGCAGCTAGGGGCTCAAACCCAGCTCCTTTCAGGCCCTTGAGCACGTAACCCCGTGCACCATCACCTGACACACACCCCCCATGCTTTTTTAAAGAGGGAGGAGGGGGCCGCGTGGAGGCGGTGGTGCACCCAGTTAAGCACACACATTACCATGCACAAGGATCCGGGTTCAAACCCCCAGCCCTCACCTGCAGGTGTCTGTCTTTCTCCTTCTCTGTCTAGCCCTCCCTTCTCCGTTTCTCTCTGTCCTATCAATAAAATAGGGGGAAACAGTGGAGGGGCTAGGTGGTGGCGTACTCCGTTAAATGCACATAACACCATCCATGCATAAGGACCAAGGCTTTAACCCCCCCTCCCCGCTCCTCCCCTGCGGGGGCCACTTCAGTAGTGGTGAAGCAGGTCTGCAATGCCTCTTTATCTCTCTTCCTCTCTATCTCCCCTTCCCACCCTTCTCAACTTTTCTCTGTCCTGTCAAATAAAAATAGAATAGAATGGAAAAAGTGGGAGGGAGCAGTGAGTTCGTATTGCAAGCACCAAGCTCTAGCAATCAACCTGATAGCAAAAAAAAAAAAAAAATGGAGGAGAATGGGAGAATTAAAAAAAAGTCCTTTATCTATTGAATATATATGCAGAGAGAGAAATTGATGGGGACCAATTGAGGACTTGAACCCAGGTCCTTGCACACTGTCACATGTGCCCCCCTGTGGGGTGTGCCCCTACGTGTCCTATCTGCTTTCTTTGTGGGTTGTTTATAAGGTGTAAGTGAACTATAACAATGCTAGAAGACAAGATCCCAGGACGCCATTGTTCTTCTATTTCTGTGTTCACTCTCCCATGTCAGACTGACCCCCCTCCCTCAGCAGGCAGCACAGAATCCTAACCAACTGTTGCCCAGGTGCAAAACCTCGTGTTTGTTTTTGCCAGCCAGGTTATGGCTGGGGCTCTGTGCCTACGTGATTCCACTGAGAGAAGACTCTTTTTTTCCCCCCACACCTTGTGAACTACTACCATGTGACGGTACTCCCATGTAGTGGCCGGGGGATCAAACCCAGGTCCTTGTTCTTAGTGAAGAGTGTGCTCTACCTATCACCCAAACCCTGCTAGTTTATTGATGAGAGAGAGACAGAGAGACACCAGTGTGTCACTGTCACAGTCCAGGCCAGAGATCAAAGCTCACACCTGAGAGTCTAGCAGTCTAAGCCACTGTACCACCTCCAGGACCGCAGGCTTATTTTATTTATCTATTTATTTATTTAGGTAGAGACAGAGAGAAATTAAATAGGAAAGGGAGATTGAGCGGGAAGACAAGGGCTGGGTGGTGGCACACCTGGTTGAGCACACATGGGCAATGCACAAGGACCCAGGTTTGAGTTTCCCGTCTCCACCTGCAGGGGGAAGACTCTCCATGCGGTGAAGCATTGCAGTGTTCCCGCTGTTTCTCTCCCTGTCAACCCTTTCCCTCTTGATTTCCACAAACAAAGATTGAAAAATAGGGAAGAGAGAGACAGAGAAAGAGAGAGACTTACAGCACTGCCTCACCACTAGTGAAGTTACCCGCCTGCAGGTGAGAACCTGAACTCAGGCACTCATACATTGTAACATGTGCACTCTACCAAGTGTGTCACTGCCCCACACCCCACAGAATTTTTTTTTTCCTTTTTGCCTCCAGGGTTATTACTGGAACTCAGTGCCTGTACCACAAATCCACTGCTCCGGGAGGCCATTTTTTCCCTTTTGTTGCCCTTGTTGTTTATTGTTGTTGTTATTATTATTGTAGTTATTGCTGTCATTGTTGCTGAACAGGACAGAGAAAAATGGAGAGAGGAGGGGAAGACAGAGAGAGGGAGAGAAAGACAGACACCTGCAGACCTGCTTCACCGCTTGTGAAGCGACTCCCCTGCAGGTGGGGAGCCGGGGGCTCGAACTGGGATCCTTATGCCGGTTCTTGTGCTGTGCACTACCACCCAACTCCCCTACAGAATTATTTTTTTAAAGGTGTATTTATTCATTAATATGAGAAAGATAGCGAGAGCGAGAGAGTGAAAGAGAGAGAGAGAGCGAGCAAACAAGTACAAGTCAGAGTATCACTTTGGCCTACGTGATGTCTGGGATCAAAACTGAAACCCTAGAATGCAAGCCTGGCGCTCTACCCACTGCACCACCTCCCAGACCCCACTTGGAATCATTTTATATCCCTCCCAGCCAAATTGCAATCAGCAAGCTCGGTCTTCAAAACAACCAGACAACACAGCTATCCCAGAGGCCCAGCCATCAGTGCCTCTCTCCTGGAACACGTCTTGTTAGGTTTTACCTCTAGCGAATAAATCCAGACCCTTATGCATGTGTGATGCCATTTCTGAGCGGCCTGCCTACTCCAGTGTTCTTACTTATTTATTTTTGCCTCTAGGGTTATATCAGGGGCCCAGTGCCAGCACTACAAATCCACCGCTCCTGTTGGCCATTTTTTCCCATTTTATTGGATAGGACAGAGAGAAATTGAGAGGGGAGAGGAAGGTAGAGAGGGACGGAGAAAAAGAGACACGTGTAGACCTGTTTCACCATCTGGGAGCCTTTCCTGTACAGGTGGGGAGCGAGCAGGGGCTCGAACCCAGATCCTTGCATGGATCCTTGTGCTTAGTTCTCTACTGGGGAGCCATCCATATTCCTTTCCTAGATCACTGTTACAGCTTCTTTCAAAAGGGATCTGAGCTGGTGGCCATTGGGGAAGGACATTTGGCCTTGTCAGGGGACATCCCGAGACAGGAAGAGACTGCTTGCAGCGAGTGGTTAGAGGCCAAGTGTGGCCAGGGCGGCCTTCACAGTAAAGAAGTGACTTGCCCAAAGTGGCAGAGCCTTGAGCTGAGGAATCTTGTCCACCAGCCTCTACCTTTAACTACTTTCCTGCCAAATATTTCTTTCTTTCTTTTCTTCCACTCATTCTTTCAACAGAGACAGGCAGAGGGACAGAGTAAAATAGATCACAGCACTAAGGAATCCTTCAGGGCTGGGGGTGGGGCAGGGGGTGAGAGGCAGGGGGCAAGCTCAAACCCAGGCCCCAGACAAGTCAAAGCAGCACATTTATCCAGGTAAGCTATTCTGTCAGCTCTCCTCCTTCCCCATTATTATTATTCTCCATTTTACTTTTTTATTTTTAATTTCTCTCTCTCTCTCTTTTTTTTTTTCCTCCAGGGTTATTGCTGGGGCTCAGTGCCTGCACCATGAATCCACTGCTCCTGGAGGCCGTTTTCCCCCCTTTTGTTGCCCTTGTTGTTGTAGCCTTGTTGTGCTTATTATTGTTGTTGTTATTGATATCATCGTTGTTGGATAGGACAGAGAGAAATGGAGAGAGGAGGGGAAGACAGAGGGGGAGAGAAAGATAGACACCTGCAGACCTGCTTCACTGCCTGTGAAGCGACTCCCCTGCAGGTGGGGAGCCGGGGGCTCGAACCAGGATCCTTATGCCGGTCCTTGCGTTTTGTGCCACGTGCGCTTAACCTGCTGTGCTACCGCCCTTCCCTCTCCCCCCTCTATTTTTTTTTTTGCCTCCAGCGTTATTGCTGGGCTCGGTGTCTGCACCATGAATCCACTGCTCCTGGAGGCCATTTTCCCCCCTTTTGTTGCCCTTGTTGTTTTATCATTGTTGTTGTTGTTATTATTATTATTGATATCATTGTTGTTGGATAGGACAGAGAGAAATGGAGAGAGGAGGGGAAGCCAGAGAAAGGAAGAGAAAGACAGACACCTGCAGACCTGCTTCACCGCCTGTGAAGTGACCCCCTGCAGGTGGGGAGCCGGGGGCTCCAACTGGGATCCTTGCGATGGTCCTTGTGCTTCACACCATGTGCGCTTAACCCGCTGTGCTATACTCCCTGACCCCCTAGTCTTCATTTTAATGGGATTCCCTGGACAAACCCAGAGCCTTGTGTATGTTCAACTTCACTGAGCAGCCTGGTACATGCGCTGCTGGGGATTGAACCAGAGACCTCTCATTTGAGAGCCCAACACTTTATCTGCTGTACCACCTCCTGGATCACTATTTATTTATTTTCTTACCAGTGTACTGTTTGGGTCTGGCTTATGGGAGTGCCAGAGATTGAACCTGAAGCCTCAGAACCTCAGGCGTGAATGTCTTTCACATAACCACTGTGCTGCCTCCCTGGTCCTGGTTCCAAGGCAATTAAAGAAGCCTATGTCCTTGCCAAGTCGGGTGTGACCGTGTTTGTCTTGGCTTTCCATAGCCATGCTTTCTGCAGTCTAGCATTCTACTGCAGAATTTCAATAGAGAGCCAGCACACAGCTAAGGCTCCATTCCCCTGGCTGGCACCTGCTTTCAGAACACTGCAGGTCACAGAAGGACCTGCCAGGGCTGCTCAGGGTGGAGCTGGACCAACACCCTGCTCCCTAGACTCTCACTCTCCCGGCTGTCTCCCGCTCCTCTGAGCACAGTGACTGCAGTATTTTAGGGAGCAGCCTGGGCCTTCACCTCCCCTACCCTGGGACATGCACTCCCAAATCCACCAGTGACATCAAGTCAGAAGAGACTAGAATGCAATTTCCCAGGTCAAATTCCAGCCACACAGGGAACTGGCATCCTTGTCAGAGTCACATGATGCTGTGGCCTCTCCCACTCACTCCCAGGAACTCGTTATGGAGGTGGGGGAAGAGGAGGAGGAGGAGGAGGAGGGAGGAGAGATGAGGTGGAAGAAGAGGAGGAGAGGAGGAGAGAGGGAAGAAGAAGAGACAGATGTGTGGAGTGTGAGCTCAGTTCTCAGTGGTGCCAGGGATTGAACCTGGGCCCTCTGGAGCCTCAGGCATGAAGGTCTGTTGCTATCTTCCCACCCAGGAAAAGGTGGTCTTGGAGTGGAAAGAGAGCCCCCTTGCTAGGTGCCACTGAAAGCCTAGCTGACTCACACACCAGCTTTCGCAGGAAGGGGGCAATCTTTACTGCTGTTCAAACCTGAAGTTATCCCCAATCAACCAGCCCTTCAGGTGGAAGCGAGAAGGTTGGAATTCAAGACAGCCAGGGAGGGGGGCCAAGGTCTTCTGACCTCCCGAAGCTTCTCTCCACCTTCCTCCCAGGACAAAGCCCAGGGCCGGGCCAGTCTTCACCCTTTCTTGGTTGTCTCAGGAAGGCAGGCCCTGCAGGAACGGGGTGGGCGGCTTAAAGGATGCTACCCCTTTGCTTCCAAATTCAGTAAACTGCTTATTCGCACAATATTCCTTTGAAGTGAAAGGATCCCGGTTCCCCACCTGCGGGGGGGGGGGGTGTCACTTCATAATCGGTGAAGCAGGTCTGCGGGTGTCTATCTTTTTCCTCCTCTCTGTCTTCCCCATCTCTCTTGATTTATGTCTGTCCTAACCAACAACAACAGCAACAACAAAATAATGGAAAAATGGCCACCAAGAGTAGTGGATTCATAGTGCAGGCACCAAGAAGCCTGGAGGAAAAGGAAAAAAGAAGAAGAAGAAAAAAAAAGACTTTCTTTGGGCAGGGCGCCCAGAGCCACCACCCCCAGGGTCATGTCAACCTGTCACTTTGGGGGCCCGGTGTGTGCCTAGACTCTGGGTTGAGCAGGGTGTTTAGCTAAGGCCTCCTACAGCATCTTGGGGGCTTCCCACTGCCCCCCGCCTCCAAGTGCAATGCCCGGGTAAGAGCCTTGTCCCCAAAGACAGTGGCAGACAGGCATCTGGACAGGAGGGAGGGTCTGCACAGTGATCAGAGACCCTGCAGGGGTGCCCGCGCAGGTGTGCGAGCGGAGTCCGGGAGGGAGGCGGGGTCTGGGCCCGGCGGAAGTGGGGCCCCTTGCGGGGCGGCGCCCGGGCGGCGAGCAGTCGAGAAGTGGCCTCCCGGCGCGCTAGAGGCGCCCACCCGCCCGCACGGCCGCTCTGGCTGCGCGTCTCGGTGGCGGCCGGCGGGATGAGCGCCCGGGGGGGCGGCGGGCGAGGGGGCGGCTTCGGGCCGTCGGCGCTGGGCACCCGCGAGCAGTGAGTGTGGGCGGTGGGCGGGGGCGGCTTTGACGATCTGGGGAGCCCCCCTTTCATGGGGGCCTGATCTTGGGGTGCGGCGGGGGCGTGACTGGGGAGACCCCTGGAAGCGGGGCGGGGGGCGGCTTGAGCGCGGGGTGACCTGGGGAGGGTGCTGGGGGCTGTGTCCGTCTGTCTTGGGGCAGGGGGAGGGTGCTGAGGGCTGTGTCTGTCTGGGGACAGGGGGAGGGTGCTGAGGGCTGTGTCTGTCTGGGGACAGGGGGAGGGTGCTGAGGGCTGTGTCCGTCTGTCTGGGGACAGGGGGAGGGTGCTGAGGGCTGTGTCCGTCTGTCTGGGGGCAGGGGGAGGGTGCTGAGGGCTGTGTCCGTCTGTCTGGGGGCAGGGGGAGGGTGCTGGGGGCTGTGTCTGTCTGTCTGGGGGCAGGGGGAGGGTGCTGGGGGCTGTGTCTGTCTGTCTGGGGGCAGGGGGAGGGTGCTGGGGGCTGTGTCTGTCTGTCTGGGGGCAGGGGGAGGGTGCTGGGGGCTGTGTCTGTCTGGGGGCAGGGGGAGGGTGCTGGGGGCTGTGTCTGTCTGGGTAGGGGCAGGGGGAGGGTGCTGGGGGCTGTGTCCGTCTGTCTGGGGGCAGGGGGAGGGTGCTGGGGGCTGTGTCTGTCTGGGGGCAGGGGGAGGGTGCTGGGGGCTGTGTCTGGGTGGGGGCAGGGGGAGGGTGTTGAGGGCTGTGTCCGTCTGTCTGGGGGCAGGGGGAGGGTGCTGGGGGCTGTGTCCGTTTGGGTGGGGGCAGGGGGAGGGTGCTGGGGGCTGTGTCCGTCTGTCTGGGGGCAGGGGGAGGGTGCTGGGGGCTGTGTCTGTCTGGGGGCAGGGGGAGGGTGCTGAGGGCTGTGTCTGTCTGGGGGCAGGGGGAGGGTGCTGGGGGCTGTGTCTGTCTGGGTGGGGGCAGGGGGAGGGTGTTGAGGGCTGTGTCCGTCTGTCTGGGGGCAGGGGGAGGGTGCTGGGGGCTGTGTCCGTTTGGGTGGGGGCAGGGGGAGGGTGCTGGGGGCTGTGTCCGTCTGGGTGGGTGCAAGGGGAGGGTGCTGGGGGCTGTGTCCGTCTGGGTAGGGGCAGGTGGAGGGTGCTGGGGGCTGTGTCCGTCTGTCTGGGGGCAGGGGGAGGGTGCTGGGGGCTGTGTCCGTCTGTCTGGGGGCAGGGGGAGGGTGCTGGGGGCTGTGTCCGTCTGGGTAGGGGCAGGTGGAGGGTGCTGGGGGCTGTGTCCGTCTGTCTTGGGGCAGGGGGAGGGTGCTGGGGGCTGTGTCTGTCTGGGGGCAGGGGGAGGGTGCTGGGGGCTGTGTCTGTCTGGGTAGGGGCAGGGGGAGGGTGCTGGGGGCTGTGTCCGTCTGTCTGGGGGCAGGGGGAGGGTGCTGGGGGCTGTGTCTGTCTGGGTGGGGGCAGGGGGAGGGTGTTGAGGGCTGTGTCCGTCTGTCTGGGGGCAGGGGGAGGGTGCTGGGGGCTGTGTCCGTTTGGGTGGGGCAGGGGGAGGGTGCTGGGGGCTGTGTCCGTCTGGGTGGGGGTCGGGGGAGGGTGCTGGGGGCTGTGTCCGTCTGTCTGGGGGCAGGGGGAGGGTGCTGGGGGCTGTGTCTGTCTGGGGGCAGGGGGAGGGTGCTGGGGGCTGTGTCTGTCTGGGTGGGGGCAGGGGGAGGGTGCTGGGGGCTGTGTCTGTCTGGGGGCAGGGGGAGGGTGCTGGGGGCTGTGTCTGTCTGGGTAGGGGCAGGGGGAGGGTGCTGGGGGCTGTGTCCGTCTGGGGGCAGGGGGAGGGTGCTGGGGGCTGTGTCCGTCTGTCTGGGGGCAGGGGGAGGGTGCTGGGGGCTGTGTCTGTCTGAGTGGGGGCAGGGGGAGGGTGTTGAGGGCTGTGTCCGTCTGTCTGGGGGCAGGGGGAGGGTGCTGGGGGCTGTGTCCGTTTGGGTGGGGCAGGGGGAGGGTGCTGGGGGCTGTGTCCGTCTGGGTGGGGGCAGGGGGAGAGTGCTGGGGGCTGTGTCCGTCTGGGTGGGGGCCGGGGGAGGGTGCTGGGGGCTGTGTCCGTCTGGGTGGGTGCAAGGGGAGGGTGCTGGGGGCTGTGTCCGTCTGGGTAGGGGCAGGTGGAGGGTGCTGGGGGCTGTGTCCGTCTGTCTGGGGGCAGGGGGAGGGTGCTGGGGGCTGTGTCCGTCTGTCTGGGGGCAGGGGGAGGGTGTTGAGGGCTGTGTCCGTCTGTCTGGGGGCAGGGGGAGGGTGCTGGGGGCTGTGTCCGTCTGGGTTGGGGCAGGTGGAGGGTGCTGGGGGCTGTGTCCGTCTGTCTGGGGGCAGGGGGAGGGTGCTGGGGGCTGTGTCTGTCTGGGGGCAGGGGGAAGGTGCTGGGGGCTGTGTCCGTCTGGGTAGGGGCAGGGGGAGGGTGCTGGGGGCTGTGTCCGTCTGGGTGGGGGCCGGGGGAGGGTGCTGGGGGCTGTGTCCGTCTGGGTGGGTGCAGGGGGAGGGTGCTGGGGGCTGTGTCCTTCTGGGTGGGGGCCGGGGGAGGGTGGTGGGGGCTGTGTCTGTCTGTCTGGGGGCAGGGGGAGGGTGGTGGGGGCTGTGTCTGTCTGGGTGGGAGCAGGGGGAGGGTGCTGGGGGGAGAGATAGCCAGGGAATGATTAAGAGAGAAAGCTGTGCTTGCCCCAACAGGTGGGGAGTGGGGGCTTGAACCTGGGTCCTTGCCCACGGTGATGTATGCAGTCAATCACATGCACCACTGCCCGGCCCCAGAGCATTTTTAAAAAAATGCATGGAGTATGGCCCTAAGTGTCAACTCATCCTGCCCGTGAATGCCGTTTATTCTTCTTACAATTAAAATTTTTTAAATATATTTATTTTCCCTTTTGCTTCTCTCTTTTTTTAAATATATTTTTAAAGATTTTATTGATTTATTAAGGAGAAATACAGGAGAGAGAGAGAGAAATAACCAGACATAACTCTGGTACATGTGTTGCCAGGGATTGAACTCAGGACCTCATGCTTGAGAGTCTAGTGCCTTAGCCACTGCACCACCTCCTGGACCACTCTCTCTTGTTTTTTTTTTTTTATTGTTGTTGTAGTTATTGTTGTTCTTGATGTCGTCGTTGTTAGATAAGACAGAGAGAAATAGAGAGAGGAGGGTCATTGTTAGATAAGACAGAGAGAAATGGAGAGAGGAGGGGAAGACGGGGAGAGAAAGACAGACACCAGCAGACCTGCTTCACCGCCTGGGGCTCAAACCGGGATCCTTATGCCGGTCCCTGTGCTTCGAGTCACTTGCACTTAACCCGCTGCGCTACTGCCCGACTCCCCTCTTCTTATTTTTATCTTTCCACTTTATTGTATGTGGGTGGGGGGGGGGTTAACGGTTTACAGTACAGTTGTTGACACACCTTAAATTTTAAAGAGGTTTTATTTTTTCCTTTTGTTGTTAACATACATCATTTATTTTAGTGAGAAGGATACACAGAGAAAGATGCAGCACTGTTCAGCCATCACGCTTGCTGATGGTTGTGCTGGGGATTGAACCTGGGACCTTGGAGCCTCAGACTTGAAAGTCCTGCAGAACCGTTGTGGTATCTCCTCAGCCCCGATGTGTTTATTTGTAAGAGAGCAGAGCGTCCCTCAGCTCCGGTCTCGGCTGAGGATTGCCCTGGCCCTCTGATGAGCCGGGTGCACTTGCCGGTGCTGTAGGCTTTGGTGAGCGCTCCACTGTCGGCACGGTTTGCGCCAACTGCTTTGCTTTGCGCTTGACTCTGCAGCTGGGACTCTGTCTACGAGAGAGAGCTGCAGGCGTTCCAAGAATATGGCGATATGGGAGAAATCTGGTGAGTGAGGGGAGACGCTGGAATTCCGACCCAGGCACTGGTGAGTGCGGCCAGGTGTGTTTACCTGGGGTGGGGGGGCGGATGGTGGCACCAGGATTAAGCGCAGGGATCCTCATTGGAGCCCCGGCTCCCCACCTGCAGGGGGGTCACTTCACAAGCAGTGAAGCAGGTCTGCAGGTGTCTGTCTTTCTCTCCCTCTCTCTGTCTTCCCCTCTTCTCTCCATTTCTCTCTGTCCTGTCCAACAATGATGACATCAATAACAACAGCGATAAACTACAAGGGCAGCAAAAGGGGGAAAAAAAAGCCTCTAGGAGCAGTGAGTTCATAGTACAGGCTTCGAGCCCCAGCAGTAACCCTGGAGACCAAAAAAAAAGGAAGAGTTTATTCCAGGGTAAACCTAACAGTCTCAGGAACCTCGAACTGATTCAGGCCCCAGTACATAGATGTAAGTGATCTCCTTTCTCTGTCTCCTTTACAGCCCAGTTTTGTGTTTTTAAAATTATGCAGTTCTGGGTGGAGGGTAGATAGCATAATGGTTATGCAAAGAGACTCTCATGCCTGAGGCTCCAGGATCCCAGGTTCAATCCCCCTGAACATCATAAGCCAGAGCTGAACAGTGCTCTGGTGAAAAAATTAAAATAAATAAATAAATATTAAAAAATAAAATTATGCAGTTCTGGGCTGGACTCTAGGACGGCCCCAATACAGCTGTAAATCCCGACCCCAGCACTGCATAGTTTCATAGTGCATGTGGGGGTCAGGGAGGAGAGAGAGAGAGAGAGACAGACACTATAGACAAACAGAAGTACCTACTTCACCTTCTGTGGAGTTCTACTTGGCTCTGTTTTTATGTTCTTACCTGACTGGGGAGTGAACCCAGGGCCTTGCCTGTGGAAGGCATGTACTGTGCCTGCAGGGCACCTCCCTGACCCTAGTGACACAGTTTTATTTTGCTTCATACTATAGCTTTGGCTTATGTTGGTACTGGGGATTGAACCTGGAATCTGGGAGCCTGAGGAATGAAAGTTCTTTGCAGAACCATTATACTGTCTCCCAGCTCCTTAGTGACCGGCTTTTGTATTTGATGAGCATAGTAGGGAATTACTGTCATCCTATAATTATCCTTTTTCAATAAATGTTAAAACTGTATGCCACCAACATGGGTAAGTACTAATGTTTTCTTAAATATATTTATTTATTTTCCTTTTTGTTGCCTTTTTTTTTTAAATTTTTTTAATTTAAAAAAGTTTTTTTTTCCTCCAGGGTTATTGCTGGGCTCGGTGCCTGCACCATGAATCCACCGCTCCTGGAGGCCATTTTCCCCCCTTTTTGTTGCCCTAGTTGCAGCCTCGTTGTGGTTATTATTGCCATTGTTGACGTGGCTTTGTTGTTGGATAGGACAGAGAGAAATGGAGAGAGGAGGGGAAGACAGAGAGAGAGGGGGAGAGAAAGACAGACACCTGCAGACCCGCTTCACCGCCCGTGAAGCGACTCCCCTGCAGGTGGGGAGCCGGGGGCTCGAACCGGGATCCTGACGCCGGTCCCTGCGCTTTGCACCACGTGCGCTTAACCCACTGTGCCACCGTCCGACCCCCTTGTTGCCTTTTTTAAATTTTTTATCATTGTTGTGGTTATTATTGTTGTTATTGATGTCGTTGTTGCCAGACAGGACAGAGAGAAATGGAGAGAGGAGGAGAAGACAGGAGGAGAGAAAGACAGACACCTGCAGACCTGCTTCACCGCCTGTGAAGCGACTCCCCTGCAGGTGGGGAGTCGGGGCTCGAACCGGGATCCTTATGCCGGTGCTTGTGCTTTGCGCCCCCTGCGCTTAACCCGCTGCGCTACAGCCCGACTCCCTCTGTGAAAGACTTAACTGGAAATGTTGAGACACCTTTCGTGGACTGTACAGTTGTAACTTTCGCTGTGTCCCCTCTTGCTACTTGGTCACTTCCTTTAGCATGCCAGGTGAAAACTGCGACAGGGTCTAATCAGGTTATGCACCCCGCCCCCAAGAAGTGTTCCCAGAGAGGAGCAACAAACAGGCTGACTCTCTCTTTCCATTTCTTTCTTTAAATTACCGGAGCACCGCTCAGCTCTGGCTTATGGTGGTGCAAGGGATTGAACCTGGGACTTTGGAGCCTCAGGCGTGAGAGTGGGTTTGCGGAACCGTCATGCTGTCTCTCTGCCCGATTCTCTGTTTCTGACAGGTTCGGACAAGAGAGTATGGCTCGGCTGATACGGTGGATGCAGAGACACGGGATTCCACTGGACGCCTCGGTGCTTGACATCGGGACTGGAAATGGCGTCTTCCTGACTGAGCTTGTTGGTATTTCTAGTACTTGTGTGTTGTCGCTAGATTTCAAAGTGAGATTATAAAGATCTTGTCATTGAGAAGACTGTTCTCAAGGACTAAGGAGTCATCCCTCTCACACTGGAAGCCGCCTGGTGCGGGGGTGGGTGGGGGGCTGTGAGGCAAAAGCAAACGAGAAGCCAGGGGCCCCGGGTCCCCCTCGTGTCCCTTTCGGTGACGGCCTTGGGCCTTGACTTTGAACCAGGCATACCGTTGTTTTTTCTGGGCTTTCTTTCTTAAAACATGTACTTTCTGCCAGGTTTATCCTTCGGACTCGGTCTGTGTAATTCCACTGCTACTTGTGGAGACAGAGAGGGTGGAGTGTGAGAGAATATTGTGTAAGAAAAATGGTGCAGAGCCCTGCCCCGCTAGGGGAAGAGGGAAACAGGCTGGGGGTGTGGATCCACCTGCCAGCACCCGTGTCCGGTGGAGAAGCAGTTACAGAAGCCAGAACTTCCACCTTCTGCTCCCCTGAAGAATTTTGATCCATATTCCCAGAGGGGGAGGAATTTTAGGGGAAGATGACCAGAGGGTTCCCCCTCCCCCCTCCTCCATTCCATCGCGACCCGGAGAGAGAAGAGGAAAAAAGGAGGGACACTCGGAAGTAGTGACAGGTGTAGGGGTGACACAGAAAGAAAGAGAAGGCAGGGCTACAGAGAAAATGGGCAAAAGTGTTAAGTATAGATAGTTAACAAAAATGATAGTCGGAGCTCCAGTGGCGTAATCGGTTAGCGTGCGGTACTTATATGAAATGATAGTCAACCCACATCTGTGATCTTGCTAGAACCATGGCAGTTTCCAGTGGAAGGAACGGGGACACAATATGTGATGGCCTTAAATACTTCACAGACTAGAACAAAGCGTGTGTGGAGGACGGAAGTGCATGTTCAAGGTGCAAGCTGTGTCTTATTCCACCACGCTTCAGCGCTTAACTTTGCCTTTCATGCTCTAGGGAGGCACTGAAAGGATTCGAACTAATAGCCCACTTGGGTAGTGTAGTGTGCTGCTCTACCATGTGTGCACACCAGGCTCAAGGCTGCTTCAGTGCTGCGGCTCCCCCTGCCTGTTGCCTCTCCGTCTCTATCTGAAAGAAAAAAAAGAAATGTTTTGAACTGTGGATGTGATCAGGAAGATTTGTAGGAAGCAGTTTTGAAACACCGAGGTGTAGCATATCTGAGAGTACACAGATCAGAGCAGTGTGGCTTCATCAGTCAGCATCATCAACCCATACAGCTGTGGCCCTTATGAAGAAAGAGACCGTAGGTTCTAGAAACGCCCCTTGGCGTTCCCATCAGTCATTGGGGCTGGGGGCTTGAACTTGGATCCTTGCGCACTAATACACTTGTACCAGGTGAGCTGCTGCACAGCCCCACATTAACACTTTCTTATGGCGTATAGTTTGTAGTTTCCTGTTACACTTCGCAAGATTAACATACTGTAACTCTTCTGCATACGGCTCCATGAATTTTCTGTCCCAGTCAGAATGCAGGTGCCTCCTTCCAGAAAGCACTGAGGCCTTCCTGTGAGGCCCCTGGGACCCCAGTCTTCAGCCGCCTGTGTGCGGCCATTCGTTGTGTCTTTGAGAACGTGTAGGACGGAGTTGTGTGGTGTACAACACTGGGGGAGCAGCCTTGGCACTGCCATGTCTGTCCATCTCTGTCTCCTTACTTTTTATATATATATGTATTTATTTATTTTCCCTTTTGTTGCCATTGTTGTTTAACATTGTTGTGGTTATTGATGTCGTCGTTGTTGGCTAGGACAGAGAGAAATGGAGAGAAGAGGGGAAGACAGAGAGGGGGAGAGAAAGACAGACACCTGCAGACCTGCTTCACCACCTGGGAAGCGACTCCCCTGCAGGTGAGGCGCAGGGGGCTCGAACCGGGATCCTTATGCCGGTCCTTGCGCTTTACGACATGTGCACTTAACCCACTGCGCCACCACCCGACTCCGGAAAATACTGACTTTATGGGTGGGGGGTCAGACAGGGAAAGTGCAGGGAACAGAGGACGAGCCCCTCAGCCACGTGTCGGGCTGGGCGCGAGCCTGCGGCCTCACGTGGGCGAAGCGTGTGCTCTGCCCACTCCGCCGCCGCCCCAGCCAGTCGCGCCTTTGAATCTGGCTCGGCCCTTTCTTTCTCTCTAATCGCAGAGTCTCAGTGCTGTGCTCTTTTCGCTTTCTGCCCCTCTCCTTCACTTCCTGTTCAGCATCTTTGTTCTCCACGCGTCGGAGCTGGTACTGTACCGCGTTTCCTCTTATGTTCTTTCCTGTTGATACTTTTTTAAAAAAATTTTTTTTTATATTTATTTTATTTATTTATTCCCTTTTGTTGCCCTTGTTGTTTTATTGTTGTAGTTACTGATGTCGTTGTTGTTGGATAGGACAGAGAGAAATGGAGAGAGGAGGGGAAGACAGAGAGGGGGAGAGAAAGACAGACACCTGCAGACCTGCCTCAACGCCTGGGAAGCGACTCCCCTGCAGGTGGGGAGCCGGGGTTCGAACCGGGATCCTTATGCCGGTCCTTGTGCTTTGCGCCACCTGCGCTTAGCCCGCTGCGCTACAGCCCGACTCCCTTGTTGATACTTTCTATCTTACTTTCTTTTTCTTCTTTTTTTTGCTTTCAGGGTTATTGCCGGGGCTCGGTGCCTGCACTGCGGATCCACTGCTCCTGGCTGCCCTTTTTTTTCCCATTGTTGTTGTTGCTCTTATTGTTGCTGCTGTCGTTGTTGGATAGGACAGAGAGAAATGGAGAGAGGAGGGGAAGACGCAGACGGGGAGAGAAAGACAGACACCAGGGCCAGGTAGGGGAGCACCTGACTGAGCTCACGTGTTAGAATACGCAAGGACCCAGGTTCAAGTCCCTGTCCCCACCCTCAGGGAGAAAGCTTTGCAAATGGTGAAGCAGGACTGCAGGTGTTTCTGTGTCTCTCTCCCTCTCTCTCTCTCTCCCATCCCTCTTGATTTCTGGCTGTCTCTATCAAATAAATAAAGATTTTAAAAAAGAGAGAGGGGGCTCGAACCAGGATCCTTACGCTGGTCATTTTGTTTTGTGCCATGTGCACTTAACTCACTGCACTACTGCCTGGCCCACCATTTCTTATTTTATTTTTTTATATATTTACTTGTTTTGTATAGAGACAGAGGAATTGAGAGGGAAGGGAGAGAGAGACCTGCAGCACTCTTGAAGCTTCCTCCCTGCAGGTGGGGACCAGGGGCTCAAACCTGGGTCCTCGTGCATTGCAACATGTGCGCTCAACCAGGTGCGCCCCCACCTGGCCCCCCTTTTTTTTGCCTCCAGGGTTATCGCTGGGGCTTGGTAACAGCACTACGAAACCGCTGCTCCTGGAGGCCTTTTTTTTTTTCTTTCATTTTATTGGCTAGGACAGAGAAATTGAGAGTGGGAGGGGGTAAGAGAATGACAGAGCAGAGCCACCTGCTGACCTGTGTCACCGCTTGTGCGGTGACCCATTCTGTGGGGTCGGTCCCTCAGTAAGGGATGCGGGGCAGGCAGAGAACTTGAGACCGCATTGTACTTGGCAACTTGGTCTTCAGATTGCCGTGAATCGACTGGTCTGAAAACGTTCTGTGTAGCAACGGGTGGGAGCTCTCGTCACAGGCTGCGGGTCCCCTCAGTGGGCTCACGGCCACAGAGCTCCAGCCTTCAGATGCTTGACTTTCGTAACCCTCTCTCGCCATATTAATTTGACCTGCCCAACTTACCTCACACTTTTAAGATTTAATTATTTGTTGGTAAGAGAGAGGAGAAGGGGAAAGGGAGAAGGAGAGGAAGAGAAAGAACGTGAGACATCACTCTGGTACTTGTTGTACCTACCAGGGATTGAACTCAGGACCTCATGCTTGAGAATCTAGTGCTTTATTCACTGTGCCACCTCCTGAACTACCCTTACAGTCCTCTCCCCTTTAGTAGAGAGCTTTTGGTATGTATGAAATATGTTTTAAAGAAGTGAAATGGTGGGGGCCGGGCAGTAGCTCAGCGGGTTAAGCGCATGTGACGCAAAGCGCAAGGATCCTGGTTCGAGCCCCCGGCTCCCCACCTGCAGGGGAGTCGCTTCCCAGGCGGTGAAGCAGGTCTGCAGGTGTCTGTCTTCCTCTTCCCCCCTCTGTCTTCCCCTCCTCTCCCCATTTCTCTCTGTCCTATCCGACAACGAGCAAAATCAACAACAACAATAATAACCATAACAAGGCTACAACAGCCAGGGCAACAAAAGGGGGGAGAAATGGCCTCCAGGAGCGGTGGATTCATGGTGCAGACACTGAGCCCCAGCAATAACCCTGGAGGCAAAAACAAAAAAGTGAAATACTGTATAAAAGAAGGTCGTAAATAATCAGTGACCCCAAAGCGGCAAGCTGTGGTGAGAACTGTGTTGGTTTTCCGTGTTTGGGGGGCTTGGCGGGGAGGAGCTCAGGCACTGAGCTCCTGTGGTGATGGGTGTGGTGTGGCACCGCCCGTCTACATTTCATGGCCGTCGCGTGAACCACTGTGAAGTCACGGACAGAGCTGGCAAGAGAGCTCACTTTGTATTTCCTCTGTCATGGGCACAACCCAGGAAGCTTCAGCGCTGCGCTCTCTCTCTGTCGCTTTCTATCTTTCTTGATTTTGAAGTTAGAGCTTAATTGAGTAATAGTTCACAGTGTAGTCCCCCCCACTCCCGTCACCAAAGGTCTGCGCCCCCCCTCCAGTTCTCCCATCTCACAGTCTTAGATGGAGGTCAGCATTTTCCCCCCTCCATATTTACTTGTTCAATTCTTATATCCTGCACGCGAGTGAGGCCATTGAGTAGTTGTCCTCTCCCTCCTTACTCGCTTCACTAAGCATCTATCTTTCTAGCGGAAAAAGTCAGTGATGGGTCCCTGGGTGGGGCCGCACCTGGTGGAGCGCACATGTTACAGTGCACAAGGACCCAGGTTTGAGCCCCCGGTCCCCACCTGTTGCTGAGGAGTTATTCTGCACTCTCTTCTCCGCGGTGTAGCCCGACACCAGACCGCCACAACAACACCCACCTGCAGGGGGAAAGCTTTGCGAGTGGTGCAGCAGGGTTGCAGGTCTCTCTGTCTCTCTCCCTCTCTTGTTTTCCCTTCCTCTTGGCTTCTGGCTGTCTCTGTCCAATAAATCAAGATAATAATGAAAAAACAGTGAATGATAATAACTGGTGGATAATTGCACAATTTACAGCTATACAGAAAGAAAGCATTAAATCAAGAACTCATTACATATGCATTTAATTTGTTCATATTAAGTATGTTAAGTAAAAGTTACGATAGATTTATGTGTGAATCAGAGCATATCAGCATCAGAAGTTAGTATTACAGTTTTTCTACTTGAGGGCATAAATCTACACATATTCTCACTATCTTTGAGAAAATGAGTTTCCTTTGGAGAAAGAATCGAATACTAGAAAAGCAAACAGATTGTAATATAAATTTAAACATTAAATTTCTATCAGAATGTAGAAATGTAGAATGTACATTTCAACACTGTAGATTATTAGATAAGTAATATAACTTGATCTATTAAAAATAAACAGAACACTCCCAGGCCTAAAAGTATATCATTTCATAGGCATAGCATCTTTTTTTTTTTTTTTTTTTTTTGCCTCTAGGGTTATTGCTGGGCTCAGTGCCTGCACCATGAATCCACTGCTCCTGGAGGCCATTTTTCCCCCCTTTTGTTGCCCTGGCTGTTGTAGCCTTGTTGTGGTTATTATTGATGTCATTTGTTCTTAGATGGGACAGAGAGAAATGGGGAGAGGAAGGGAAGACAGAGTGGGGGAGAGACAGACAGACACCTGCAGACCTGCTTCACTTCCTGTGAAGTGACTCCCCTGCAGGTGGGGAGCCGGGGCCTCGAACTGGGATCCTTCCGCTGGTCCTTGCACTTCGCACCACCTGCGCTTAATCCACTGTGCTACTCTCGACCCCCAGGCATAGCATCTTATTAAAACTTTTTAAAAAAAAATTTATTTTTTTAAACATTGACAAAACCATAGGATAAGAGGGGTACAACTTCACACAATTCCCACCACCAGACCTCTGTATCCCATCCCCTTCCCTTTGTATGTTAACTTTTTTTAAAAAAAGATTTTATTTATTTATTCATGAGAAAGATAGGGAGAGAGAGAAAGAACCAGACATCACTATTGAACTCAGGATCTTATGCTTGAGAGTCCAATGCTTTATCCACTGTGCCACCTCCTGGACCACATATGTTAACACACTTCTTAAAACTTTTTAAGCCCATGTTCATAATGATTTCTCTGTCTCTAGGCAAAATCCGGCTTCACTAACATTACTGGCATTGATTATTCTGCTTCTGCAATCCAGCTTTCTGAGCAGATCATAGAGAGAGAAGGCTTGTCGGGCATTACGTTGAAGGTAACTTACTGCTCTCATTGCTATTTTCATTTGTAAATTAGGTCACATGTTTAAATGTTTTTTTTTAATTTAAATTATTTCTTTATTGGGGAATTAATGTTTTACATTCAACAGTAAGTACAATAGTTTGTACATGCAGAACATTCCCCAGATTCAACATGTTTAAATGTTTTAAAGTGTTTCAGTTTGTTGACATCTTTTATTTATTTATTTTTAAAAGATTTTGCTTATTAATGAGAAAGATAGGAGAGCGAGAGAGAGAACCAGACATTATTCTGGTACAGGTGCTACCAGGGATTGAACTCAGGACCTCAAACTTTAAAGTCCAATGCTGGGAGTCAGATGGTAGTGCTGTGGTTAACAGTAACAATAGTAACAACTACAATAATAACTACAACAATAATAAAAAAAAAGGGGCAGTGAAAGTCCAGTGCTTTATCCATTGCGCCACCTCTTGGACCACAAGACTAGTTTATTTTTGTGTCCTTTGAGATGATGATTCGACATTCAGATTTCTAGCCCAGATAGCTCCTCTAAGTCATTTATGTACATTTTGCACATTTTACACTTTGACTTGGCTGCATAATGAGGCACTTCTCAGTCCTCGTGTGCATGGCAGTGCAGACACCCTGCCCAGTGAGCTCTCTCTCGGACCCTCTCACCTTCAGTCTCTGTTTTGTTTTGTTTTTATTGGGGACAATATGTACAGTTATTGATTCTCCTCGAATCTTACATCCTTTTGATTTTCTTTCCCTTTATTTTGTTCACTTGTGAAAATTCTCTGTGGGAAATAGTTGGTGTGGGGCGGGGGTAGATAGTGTAATGGTGATGCAAAGAGATTCTCATGCCTGACGCTCCAAAGTCCCAGGTTCACTCCCCTGTACCACCATCAACCAGAGCTGTGTTCTGGTTAAAAAAAGAAGAAAGAGGGAGTCGGGCGGTAGCACAGCAGGTTAAGCGCAGGTGGCGCAAAGCGCAAGGACCAGCATAAGGATCCCGGTTCGAGCCCCCGGCTCCCCACCTGCCGGGGAGTCGCTTCACAGGCGGTGAAGCAGGTCTGCAGGTGTTGGTCTTTCTCTCCCCCTCTCTGTCTTCCCCTCCTCTCTCCATTTCTCTCTGTTTTATCTGACAATGACGACAACATAATAACTACAACAATACAACAACAAGGGCAATAAAAGGGAATAAATAAATATTAAAAAAAGAAGAAAATAGTTGGTGTGTCACTTTGTACCTGTGTGATTCCACTGTGCCAGGTAGACTCCTTTTCTCTCTTTTAATTCCAGAGAGAGAGAGAGAGAGATGACTGCCAGGAGCAGTGGATTCGCATTGCAGGCACTGAGCCCCAGCGATAACCCTGGAGGCAAAAAAAAATGTGGGAGGCTGGGCATTGGTGCGCCTGGTTAAGGGCACACATTATCATGTGCATTGACCTGTGTTCAAGCCTCTGCTCCCACCTGCAGGGACAAGGTTCACAGCTAGTGAAGCTAGTCCGGCAGGTATTTCTTTCTCTCTCCCTTTTTGTTTTTGTATTTATTTATTTTCCCTTTTGTTGCCCTTGTTGTAGTTATTGTTGTTGTTGTTGATGTCATTGTTGTTGGATAGGACAGAGAGAAATGGAGAGAGGAGGGGAAGACAGAGAGGGGGAGAGAAAGACAGACACCTGCAGACCTGCTTCACCGCCTGTGAAGCGACTCCCCTGCAGGTGGGGAGCCAAGGGCTCGAACCAGGATCCTTCTGCTAGTCCTTGCACTTTGCTGGGGGCTTGAACTCAGGTCCTTGTGCATGGTTCTCAGTGCGCTTAACCCGCTGCGCTACAGCCCAACTCCCTTTTTTTTTTCCTTAATTATCCTTGTTTATTGGATAGAGACAACCAGATATCAAGAGGGAACGGGTTGATAGAGATTTGGAATGGCCAAGAGACACTGTCACCCCCCACCCCCCTCAGTTTTAATGATGTTAGAATGAAAATACGTTTCCTATACATAAAATGCCATTATTGCTAATAGGCCCTTTAATTTGAAACATTTTACAGATTGTCACTTGAATTCAGTAAAGTTTGTGTGTTGATTATTCTCAGTGCTGTTTGTCGTTGTTTTTTTAATATAGGTAGAAGACTTTCTGAATCTTTCCACAGAGCTGTCTGGATTTCATATTTGCATTGACAAAGGGACTTTTGATGCCATCAGCCTTAATCCTGAAAATGCAGCTGAGAAGAGGAAGCAGTATGTGAAAGCTCTGTCTCAGGTGTTGCAGCTGAAAGGCTATTTCCTGATCACCTCATGTAACTGGACCAAGGAGGAGCTGCTGGAGGAATTCGGTGCCGGTAGGTGACCGTGTGTGTGAACGTGTGCGTGTCTGCTGGAGGATTCAGTGCGGTAGGTGACTGTGTGTGACCGTGTGCGTGTCTGCTGGAGGATTCAATGCGGTAGGTGACTGTGTGTGAATGTGTGCATGTCTGCTGGAGGATTCAGTGCAGTAGGTGACCGTGTGTGTGTGTGTGTGTGTGTGTGTGTGTGTGTGTGTGAATGTGTGCGTGTCTGCTGGAGGATTCAGTGCAGTAGGTGACCGCGTGTGTGAATGTGTGCTTGTCTGCTGGAGGATTCAGTGCGGTAGGTGACCGTGTGTGTGTGTGAACGTGTGCATGTCTGCTGGAGGATTCAGTGCGGTAGGTGACCGTGTGTGTGTGTGAACGTGTGCATGTTTGCTGGAGGATTCAGTGCGGTAGGTGACCGTGTTTGTGTGTGTGTGTGTGATGTGTCTGCTGGAGGATTCAGTGCGGTAGGTGACCGTGTGCGTGTCTGCTGGAGGATTCAGTGCGGTAGGTGACCGCGTGTGTGAATGTGTGCTTGTCTGCTGGAGGATTCAGTGCGGTAGGTGACCGTGTGTGTGACCGTGTGTGTGTCTGCTGGAGGATTCAGTGCGGTAGGTGACCGTGTGTGTGTGTGACCGTGTGCGTGTCTGCTGGAGGATTCAGTGCGGTAGGTGACCGTGTGTGTGAATGTGTGCATGTCTGCTGGAGGATTCAGTGCGGTAGGTGACCGTGTGTGTGTGGCCGTGTGCGTGTCTGCTGGAGGATTCAGTGCGGTAGGTGACCGTGTTTGTGTGTGTGTGTGTGTGAACGTGTGCGTGTCTGCTGGAGGATTCAGTGCGGTAGGTGACCGTGTGCGTGTGACCGTGTGTGTGTGACCGTGTGTGTGTGACCGTGTGCGTGTGACCGCGCGTGTGACCCTGTGTGTGACCGCGCGTGTGACCGTGTGCGTGTGTGACCGCGCGTGTGACCGCGTGTGTGACCGTGCGTGTGTGACCCTGCGTGTGACCCTGTGTGTGACCGCGCGTGTGACCGTGTGCGCGCCTCACTCGGGCTTACTGGACTTTGACAAGTGTTCTTCCCCCTCTGCTGCTCCGGAGTTTTCTTTTGCAATTTCTGTGCGGTTGAACCGCCTGCTTCTTTTCTCTGTTAATAACTGCGGTCCTACTTCTGTCTTTGCAAAGAACAAGGAAATAATGTTGGTTTGGATCCAGAGTCCTTTTACAAATTTTCCAAGAAACCCTGGCAGCTTAGTACTACGATTTATATGATCCTGTACAAATCAAATTCTTCATTTAAATGAGACAGTCTATTATTTAAAGGGCCACACTAAGAAAGCACACACATCATACTTCTGATTGCAGCGCGGCATTTCCTGTTAAGCAGTGAAAGAGCAGTGGTCATGGAAACATACCTAGCTAGAGCGTCATTGTCATAGGCCCTTCATATGTGTTCTCATGGTCATTGAGACACCTGGGACTTGAATTTTTTTTAATATTTAAATATTTATTCCCTTTTGTTGCCCTTGTTTTTTTTTTTAGTTTGTTGTTTATATTTAATTATTTTCCCTTTTGTTGTCCTTTTTTTTAGTTGTTGTAGTTATTATTGTGTTGTTAGTGATGTCGTTGTTGCTGCATAGGACAGACCGAGATGGAGAGAGGAGGGGAAGACAGAGGGGGAGAGAAAGACAGACACCTGCCGACCTGACTCCCCAGCAGGTGGGGGTTGGGGGCTCGAACCGGGATCCTTATGCCTGTCTTTGTGCTTTGGGCTATGTGTGCTTAACCCACTGTGCTACCGCCCGACCCCCACCTTTTTTTTTTTCCTTTCTATTTTTATTTTACAGGACAGAGAGAAATTGAGATGGGAGGGGAAGATAGTGGAGGGAGGGAGAAAGAGAGACACCTGCAGACCTGCTTCACCACTTGTGAAGTGCCCCTGCTTCAGGGGGGGAGTCGAGGCTCAAACCTGGGTCCTTGTGTTTAGTACTATGTGCGCTTAACTGGGTGCGGCACCGCCCGGCCCCCCCAAGAGATAGTTTGACGCTTACTCCTACAGTGCATAGTCATTTGGGGGACTGTACCTTGGAATCTACAATTAGACTTTTTTACTTTTGAATCAAAGTAGTATTTATGTTAATATTCCTTTTAAAATACTTTATTCATTTATTATTGGATAGAGACAGAGAACTTGAAAGGGGGGAGATAGAGAGGGAGAGAGAGAGAGACAGACACCTGCAGCCCTGCTTCACCATTTGTGAAGCTTTCCCCCTGTAGGTGGGGTCTGGAGGTTTGAACCTGGGTCCTTGTGCACTGTAATGTGTGTGCTTAACCAGGTACATCACTGCCTGGTTCCTCTAAGAAGTATTTGCAGTCGCAAAGAATGTGTGTTTTCAGGGTCGAATGTTAGTAAATGACATGATACTTAATTTGTGGCGAGTTTTTGTTTTTTTTTTCTTCTTGCTACTGTTTTTACTGGGACTTTGTGCCTACATGATTTCACCACTCTCAACTCCCTTCAAACTAAATCTGTCTCTGTGTCTTTGTCTTTAGACAGAGGGTGAGAGGCAGGGCACATGGGAGAGAGAGAGGGGAAGAGAAGTGTAGGTAAGACACCACAGCACTGCTCCCCTGCTCATGAAGCTTCTTCCCTTGCTTGGTACTCCCATCCCCATGTGGTGGCTGGGGACTTGAACTCAGGTCCTTGCGCATGGTTCTGAGTGCAGTCTCCTGGGTGAGCTGTCTCCTGACACTCTGTGTGGAGCTACTTTGTTCCTCAGTTGCCGCAGTGGGGAAGGCATTCTCGACCGGGCCGTGTCATAGACACTTCCTCTAGCTGACCAGGCCGTACGTAGGCGGCGGAAGGAAGAGCCCGTCACACATGCCCTCAGTGCTTCCTCAGTGGCCGAGGCAGGCCTCAAGTGACTGTCACCGCATTGCTGTTGCCTCTGGAGAGCCAGAATCACATGTGATTTACTGTCTTTTATTCTGTGTCATATAATTTTATTATCTCCCACGGTAAAAGTTGTTTGTTTTGGACCTGCCAGGGCCCCCTATCAGCCGCCTTTCCCTCTTCTCAGAGCTGACAGTTTCCATAAATGTTCAGAGCGACTTGTGTGAAGAGCAGACTCTCAAATGTCTTAAATGTTGGCGCTTCCTTTTCTTCTCACAGCACCAGACAAAAACATATTTGTTGTCTGTCCCTGATAATGAGGAACAGACTTCAGCCTAGTAAAAGATTGCCCAAGAATGTGTTTGTGTCTGAGAACTACAGAGTAAACTCTGCAACTTCTTTGTATTATTACTATTATTATTTTTATATTTATTTTCCCTTTTGTTGCCCTTTTTGTTTTTTTCATTGTTGAAGTTGTTGTTATTGATGTCGTCGTTGTTGGATAGGACAGAGAGAAATGGAGAGAGGAGGGGAAGACAGAGAGGGGGAGAGAAAGACAGACACCTGCAAACCTGCTTCACCGCCTGCGAAGCGACTCCCCTGCAGGTGGGGAGCCGGGGCTCAAACCGGGATCCTCACGCCGGTCCTTGTGCTTCGCACCACCTGCGCTTAACCCGCTGCACCACCGCCCGACTCCCGCTCTTAAACTTCTGTTCAGTGTGAGGCACTAGCGCCAGATTGAAAATCAGCAAAATATCACAGCGGGAAATGGTAAAGAAATAATCCAGGGTGGATGGTGGTGCACCTGGCTAACACACATAGTACCAAGTGCAAGCACCTACACTAGGACCCGGGTTCGAGCTTCTGCTCCCCATCTGCAGGGAGCACGTTGTGGGGTGCAGAAGGTGGGGTCTGGCTTCCGTAACTGCTTCCCCGCTGAACATGGTGCCGACAGGTGTGACTGGGCCCTCACGTGTGGTAGTTCGCGCTCTCTACCAGATGAGCCACTGCCTGGCCCTGTTAATTGTGTGTGTGTGCTTAATTATATATATATTAATTTTTAAAATTTTTAATTGACTTAATGATCAGTAAGACTGTAGGAGAAGGGGGGGGGGGTACAAGTCCACACAGTTCCCACCGCCGGAGTTCCGTATTCATCCCTTCCATCGGAAGTTTTCCTAATGCCTCTGGAAGTATGGACCCAGGATCATGGTTCCTTGCCTCTCCAGACCCTTCATTAGTTCCTTCTGGGTCTTAATCTCTGGTTATAAACTCTTCTTAAATCTGTTATTATTTGTGGTCTGGCAGGTGGCGCAGTGGTAAAGCTTTGGACTCTCAAACATAAGGTCCTGAGTTCGATCCCCGGCAGCACATGTGCCAGAGTGATGTCCGGTTCTTTCTCTCTCTTCCTATCTTTCTCATTAATAAATAAATAAAGAAAATCTTTTGAAATTTTTGTTACTATTATTTTAATTTTTTTTATTGGATAGAGACAGAGAAATCCAGAGGGAAGGGGAGATAGATAGGGAGAGAGGAAGCGAGAGACACCTGCAGCCCTGCTTCACCACTTGTGAAGCTTTCCCCCTGCAGGTAGGGGCCAGGGGTTTGAACCTGGATCCTTGCACTTTGTAACATGTAACACGGAGCCACCACCTGGCTCCCTGTTTTTAAGATTTATTAGCATGAGAGAGAGGGAGAGAGAACCAGGATCTGACTCTGACACATACAGTGCTGGGCTCAAACTCAAACCCTCAGAGACTGCCTCTGAAACTACAGAAACTCAACTCCCCTTCTCCTCCCCTCCCCTCCCTTCCCCTCCCCTCCCCTCCCCTCCCCTCCCTTCCCTTCCTTTCCCTTCCTTTCCCTTCTTTCATCTTTCTTTCTTTCCCAGAGCACTGACCAGCTCTGGTTTATGCTGGTTTAGGGGACTGAACCTGGGACTTTGGGAGCCTCGGGCATGAGAGTCAGTTTGCAGAACCATTATGCTGTCTCCCCTCACTCTTATCTTTTCTACAAGTTTAATTGTGGTAAAATGTAGCATCACACTTACATAACTGGTTTCAGCACGTCAGGGTCCGATTGTGTGGTACTAGGCGCGGTCACATCAGGCCACACTGCTGCACCGCCACTGCCGTCGCCGCCACCCCTCTCCAGAACTCTTGGTCACTGCAGGGCTGACTTTGCAACGTGCCGTCCTGAGTCTGACCCCTGGTGTCTGATTCTTTCTCTTCCAGCTCTCTCATAAATAAATACACAAATCTTTTTTTTTTTACTTTCTTTATCTCTGGGGTTGGTGCCTGAGCTATGAATCCACTGTTCCCAGTAGCCATTTTTTCATTTTTTTTCTTTCTGATTTTTATTAAATAGGACAGAGAGACTGAGAGAGGAGGAGGAGATAGAGAAGGGAAGAGAAAATACCTGCAGACCCGCTTCAGCACTCGTGAGGCGACCCCCCTGCAAGTGGGGAAGAAGGGCTTGAACCTAGGTTCTTGTGCTTGGTAATACGTATGCTTAACCAGGTGCGCACCACCTGACCCCCATAAATAAATCTTTTTTTTTTTTTTTAAAAAAGTGGTCCAGGAGGTGGCACAATAGATAAAGCATTAGACTCTCAATCCGTGTTCAGCCCGAGGCAGCATATGTACCAGGGTGATGTCTGTTTGTCTCTCTCCCTCCTATATTTCTCATTAATAAAATAAAATTTGCACCCCATAAAGATCCTGGGTCCAGACTCCCGGAGGGATAAAAATCAGGGAAGCTTCCACTGGAGGGAATGGGACATGGGACTCTGGTGGTGGGAACTGTGTGGACCTATACTCCTGTTATCTTGCAAACTTGCTCATCAGTATTAAATCACTAATAAGACATTAAAAAAAAAAAAGCAAGGTGGTGAAGTAGGCTAAAGCAGATGACGAAAAGGAAGGAATGGTGGACGGAAAGCAGGAGGGGAGGGGTGGTTGGGAGGCCTCTTTCCTGTAATTATTTTCACCTCTTGTGGAGTTCTCCCTCCCTGCAGTTATTTTTCTTCTTCTACTCCTCCTTTCTAATAAAAGATTTATTTCTTTATTACTGAGAGAAAGAGAGAGAGAGCAGCTCTCGATGCTTCCAGTATGAGATGCCAGGGATTGAACTCAGGCCCCTGTGTCTGCAGGTCAGGTGCTCTGTGTCTGGGCTCAATTTTTTGGGTCATTCCCCAGTTCTCGATCCTGCCTGTTCCTAGTTACGCTCAAAAGTTTTTGTATGTTTACATGTTCAATAGAATTGAAAAATCATTAATGAAAAGCAGTCTCTCTTGTGGTGCAAAGCGCAAGGACTGGCGTAAGGGTCCCAGTTCGAGCCCCTGGCTCCCCACCTGCGAGGGGAGTCTAAAAAATAAAAATAAATGAATAAATAAGTAGTCTCTTTAAAATTTTTTCTTCTTATTATCTTTATTTATTGGGTAGAGACAGCCAGAAAGCGAGAGGGAAGGGAGTGATAGAGAGGGAGAGAAACAGGGAGACACCTGCCTCGCCACTTACAAAGCTTTTCCCCTTGCAGTTGGGGACTGGGGGCTTGAACCCAGGTCCTTAAGCATTGTAACATGTACTCAACCAGATGCACCACCAGCCAGCCCCATAATCTCCATTTAGAATTTAGAATCACCTTGTCTCCCAGTGTGTATATTGTTGGGGGTTAGGCGGTAACGCAGCCGGTTAAGCGCACGTGGTGCCAAGCATAAGTACTTGAGGATCCCGGTTCGAACCCCTGGCTCCCCACCTGCAGGGGAGTCGCTTCACAGGCAGTGAAGCAGGTCTGCAGGTGTCTGTCTTTCTCTTCTCCTCTCTGTCTTCCCCTCCTCTCTCCATTTCTCTCTGTCCTATCCAACAACAACAGCACTGACAATAATAATGACAACAACAAGGGTAACAAAGTGGGAAAAATAGCCTCCAGGAGCAGTCAGGTCAGGTGCTCTGTGTCTGGGCTCAATCTTTGGGGTCATTCCCCAGTTCTTGGTCCTGTCTGTTCCTAGTTACACTCAAAAGTTTTTGTGTATTTACATGTTCACAGTGCAGGCATTGAGTCCCAGCAATAACCCTGGGGGCAAAAAAAAAAAGTGTATTTTTGACGCCAGTTTCCATTAACTGTGGAATGAAGTTCCTAGTGAAAGTGTTTTCATTTTCTGCTACAGGATTTGAACTTTTGGAAGAGCTTCCAACACCTCAGTTCAGCTTTGGAGGCAGATCTGGGAACAGCGTAGCAGCACTGGTTTTCCAAAAAGCCTGAGGCTTCTCATTGGACGCGCCCAGCCCGCTCTTTCCAGAAACTATCGGTCAAAGCAGACCTGACAAGTGCAAGTACTGAGAAATGCTCAGTAAGTACCCAGGATGGTACAGGCGCTGTGCAGATACAAGCAACTAGAGAAAACAGCAAGGAAGTGATTGGGCTCGCGGATTTGATGAAGAAGAATTAAAAGTTTCCCTTTGTGCTTGCAATGTCAGCATTTTTCTTTCTGCTAGAGAAGAATAATCCCAATAACAGATGCACGGTTCAAGATTACAGAGCAGGGAGTGAATGTCCAGAAAACATACCGTCTATATTTTTGTTCATTTGAATGTGGCTACTTAAGAAGCACCGACAAGACTATCCCGGGGGACCGGGTGGCGGCGCACCTGGTTGAGCGCATGTATTACAGTGCGCAAGGACCTAGGTTTGAGCCCCTGGTCCCCACTTGTAGGGGGGAAAGCTTTGCGAGTGGTGAGGCAGGGCTGCAGGTGTCTCTCTGTCTCTCTCCCTCTCTATCACCCCCTCCCCCCTTGATTTCTGGCTGTCTCTAGCTAATAAATAAAGATATAAATAAGTAAATAAATAAAAGAGTATCCCAGGGCCAGAACCAGAAGGTAAGTAGTTTCTCTGGTAGAGTGAATACTTTCCCATACTCAAGGACCCAGGTTTGAGCCTTCAGCCACCCCACAAAAGCTTCCTAAGTGGCGGAATAGTGCTGTGGTTTCTCACTTTTCCCTGTCTCCGTCTCTCTGCTCCTCTCTGTCTTTTACTCTCTTATCTAAAACAAACAAACAAACAAACAAAAAAAAGAGCACAAAAATCAGAGCCTGCCAGAAGCAGTCGAGTTGTGTAGGTGCAAAGCCTCAATGAAAACACGGTTCAAAGTAAAAAAACAAACAACTTTCGTGGTATTTTATTAGGTCTTTTTTTTTTTTTTTTTGTCTCCAGGATTATTGCTGGGGTTGGGGGCCTGCATTGAGTCCACTGCTCCTGGAGGCCATTTTTTCCCATTGTGTTGCCCTTGTTATTGTTATTGTTGGTATTGCTGTTGCTGTTGTTGGATAGGACAGAGAGAAATCAAGAGAGGAGGGAAAGACATGGGGAGGGAAAGATAGACACCTGCAGACCTGCTTCACCACTTGTGAAGTGACCACCCTGCTGGTGGGGGGCCGGGAGCTCAAACTGGGATCCTTCTGCCGGTCCTGATGCTTGGCACAATGTGCGCTTAACCCGCTGCGCTACCAACCAGCCCCCAGCTTATTTTTTTAACTAAACATAAAATGATATGATACTTAAAGTTGAATGGTGACTATTTAAAAACTTTCTTTTTTTAAAATTTTTTTTAAGGCTGACTAAACTCTCTAGACTCCCTGTATATTCTTTTTTTTTTAATATTTATTTTATTTATTCCCTTTTGTTGCCTTTGTTGTTTTATTGTTGTAGTTATTATTGTTGTTGTCGTTGTTGGATAGGACAGAGAGAAATGGAGAGAGGAGGGGAAGACAGAGAGGAGGAGAGAAAGATAGACACCTGCAGACCTGCTTCACCGCCTGTGAAGCGACTTCCCTGCAGGTGGGGAGCCGGGGTTCGAACCGGGATCCTTATGCCGGTCCTTGTGCTTTGCGCCACCTGCGCTTAACCCGCTGCACTACAGCCCGACTCCCCCTGTATATTCTTAATCAAAATAACACATCAGTTGACCAGCGAATATTTGCTGGGGACTGGGAGACGGCTCACTCGGTAGAGTGCACACTTGACCATGAACAGGGACTGGTTCCATCCCCCGGCCACCACGTGGGAGCACTTGTGTGGAGGGAGTTTCATGAATTGTGAAGCAGTGCTGTGTTGGCCATCTCTCTCTCCTGCTATTTTTTATCTAAGAAAAGTCTGCCCGGGGGGGGGGGGGGTTGGGCGGTGGCGCAGTGGGTTTAGCGCACGTGGTGCAAAGTGCAAAGACCGGCGTAAGGACCCCGGGTTCAGTCCCCCGGCTCCCCACCTGCAGGGGGGGGTCACTTCACAGGCAGTGAAGCAGGTCTGCAGGTGTCTGTCTTTCTCTCCCCGTCTTCCCCTCCTCTCTCCATTTCTCTCTGTCCTAGCCAACAACGAACAACATCAACAGTGGTAATAATAATAACCACAACAAGGCTACAACAACAAGGGCAACAAAAAGGGGGGAAAAATGGCCACCAGGAGCGGTGGATTCATGGTGCAGGCACCGAGCCCGGCAATAACCCTGGAGGAAAAAAAAAAACAAGAAAAGTCTGCCAGGAGCAAAGCAGTCATGTAGACATGGAGCCCTATTATAATCCTGGTGTTAGAGAGAGAGAGAGGTGAGAGGAAAGAGGAGAGGGGGAGAGAGAGAGAGAAAGAGACACACGGACATGGGGGGGGAGGGAGGGAGGACGGACATGTACAGTATTGAGCTTGTATTCTGCTGCTAACGGCCTGCTAGATGCTGTGAGGCAGAACTGGGACGCACAGAGGAAGGTGACTTGCACACTCCCAGACTCCGCCGGGGCCTTTTCCAGGTGGTCTCCCTTCCTGTCTTTCTGCGCAGCAAAGTGCCGGTGCAGGATGGAGCCAGGACCCTGGCCTGGGACTGACTCGAAGGCCCGTTCCCTCCCCCTACCACGCCCCGCCGCCCAGGTGCCAAGCCTCTGCCTCTCCTGGCACTCGCAGCGCGTCTGGGGGCCGAGGACCGACTGGTACGTGGAAAATACCATGGGGGAGGACGAGCACTTATTTCAGGAGCTCCGCTGCTCTCTGGTAGTGACAGAGCTGCTGTGTGGACTCTGAGGAGATGAGTCACCTTCCTAACTTTCACGGTCTTCCTCAGCGTCTTCAAAGACTCGCCTGCTCAGGAACCGCCTGCATTGCCTTTCTTTTATTGGAGGGTGGCGTAAGCGTGTGGACACATACATCCTCAGGGGCTCGGAGACAGAGATGTGCTATTTAGGGACCAAACAGCCAGAGAGAATTTACTAGTGCTTTTAAAAAGATAACATTGATTTTGAAGTCACGATTTCTTCTTCTTGTCACTGGGACTTCACTGCTTCCAGACAACTTTTTTTTTTTAATTATCTTTATTTATTTATTGGATAGAAACAGCCAGAAATCGAGAGGGGAGGGGGGAGAGAGAGAAAAGAGAGACAGAGAGACACCTGCAGCACTGCTTCACCACTCATGAAGCTTTCCTCCTGCAGGTGGGGACCGGGGGCTCAAACCTGGGTCCTCATGCATTGTATCATGTGCACTCAGCCAGGTGCGCCAACACCCGGCCCCAATTTTTTTTTAATGTACATGGTAATTTTTTTTTTTTTTACTTATTATTGTATAGAAACGGAGAGAAATTGAGAGGGGAGGGGGGATAGGGAGACAGAGAGACACCTGCAGCCCTGCTTCACCACTTGTGAAGCTTCCCCCTGCAGATGGGGACTGGGCTCAAACCCAGGTCCTTGCACACTGTAATGTGTGTGCTTAACCAGGTGCGGCACCGCCTGCCCCCCTTTTTTTAAATAGAGTGTGGCAGGGAGAGACAGACACCACGTCACTGAAACTTGCCCAGTGCTGTGGAGGCCGGGCCTGGCCGTGGGGGTGAGCGAGACTGCGTGAGTTGACTCGATCACTGCTGTGTTCTCAGATGACTGCTTGCCTCGCACAAGGCAGCTGACGACAGTACGTCCACTTTCAGCACAAATCACTTTTTTTTTTCTTTTTAACTTCCCACATACGAACAGTGACAACTTCTTTCATAGTGTGTGTGGTTGAACCAGTGTGGCCAGGAGAGACCAGCTGAGCCAGTGGTGTGTGCCTTCAACCATGTCTGAAGCCCTGCACCAGTACGGATGGTGGAAGTGTCATGGTGTCTTCCTGTCATACTGTGTCACTGTCTGTCTGTCTGAAATAAAAAGAATGGGAAAGGAACCCGGCCCACATGGGCTCCTGCTTGTGTGAGGCCCTGATGCCGCGGGAAGCAAATACAAAGACGGCGTCGGCTGTACACACTGGGCCTGGACCTTAAACCAGGTGAACACACCAGCTGCCGTGAAGTGGACTGGGAGCGGCCTCTGCTGTGTTTTCACACTGGTATTCTCTGACCGCAGATAAGATGATAGCATGCACGTGCCTTTTCTGAATCTTGAGTTAAGTATCTGCTATTTGAAAGCTCAATTGAGCAGAACAGGCTTCCCATGTGGCCAGACCGAGGTGTCGGGTCTGGTTCACTGGGAGCTTGGAACGCACCTCTGTGGGGCCTCCTTGAGTTGATCTCTTTAGCTTATTGGTTTGTTTTCTCCATTTACAAAGATGAAGGATTATTATTTTTTTTAATTGTGGAGCTATTGATAAGCTTAGCCCAAGGACCTTGTCATCACGTCTCGGGTTTAATCCTGCTGGAAGTGGCCTCAGCAGTTGAAATCAGAAGAGAAGAACAATCCTTGAACACAGGCGATAAATTAGTCATCAACTAACATCACCCTGAAAAAAATCAGGCCAGGGGGTCGGGCGGTGGCGCAGTGGGTTAAGCGCATGTGGCGCAAAGCGCAGGGACCGGCGTAAGGATCCCGGTTTGAGCCCCTGGCTCCCCACCTGCAGGGGAGTCGCTTCACAGGCGGTGAAGCTTGTCTGCAGGTGTCTATCTTTCTCTCCCCTTCTCTGTCTTCCCCTCCTCTCTCCATTTCTCTCTGTCCTATCCAACAACAAATTGCATCAACAAGGGCAATAATAATAACCACAACGAAGCTACAACAAGGGCAACAAAAGGGGGGGAAAAGTGGCCTCCAGGAGCGGTGGATTCATGGTGCAGGCACCGAGCCCAGCAATAACCCTGGAGGAGGAAAAAGAAAAAAAAAAAAATCAGGCCAATGGGAGTCAGGCGGTAGCGCAGTGGGTTAAGCACACGTGGTGCCAAGCACAAGGACCGGCGTTAAGGATCCTGGTTCGAGCCCTGGCTCCCCACCTGCAGGGAAGTCGCTTCACAGGCGGTGAAGCAGGTCTGCAGGTGTCCGTCTTTCTCTCCCCCTCTCTGTCTTCCCCTCCTCTCTCCATTCCTCTCTGTCCTATCCAACAATGATGACAGCAATAACAACAATAATAATTACAACAATAAAACAAAAGAGCAACAAAAGGGAATAAATAAATATTTTTTTAAAAGAAACTAAAAAAAAAATCAGGCCAGTAACTGTCCCCACGTTACTGAGACAAAACGTAAGTTCATTATCGTTCAAACGACAGCAGTGGCTTGGTCTTGCGAAGCCCATCTGACTGTGTGGGTGATGTGAAAAGGAGCAGTGAGTCATGTGGAAAATGCTGTGTTCGCAGGGTCGGAGTTGCGATTTCATTTCGTCAGAAGACACTCTTTATTTTGAGGAAACTTGTTTGAAATGCAAACGAGGCTGTCTGTGGAGACTGCACAGAACTGTTGCTTTTTGTCTCTCCGAGGCCGCCCGTGCTGGTGCAGAGGAAGCCCGCACGGCGTCCAAGGGGACCTGGGGCCTGGAGGCGCGGCCCGCAGCTCACAACGCCAAGTCCCCAGCACACTTTGTTTTCAGCCGGGTGCCGGGCTTGGCGCTGCTTTTTAGGCTTGGCATTTACGCATATGAAGATCCAACCCGACCCAGCTCTTGGTAGCTAACTAAAACCATGTAAAAATAAGTACAGGCTATCCGGGAGTGATCTTTCTTTTCCCTTACCACTGAGTTTCTCTTTCTTCCTCATCTGTGACATGCATGCAATTTTCTGTTTCTTCAGGGAGAAGAAAGGCCGAGACATATGTAGCACTTTTTGTTTTTGCATGAGTAATGCATTTTAATTCACTTGTTGAACGGTTTCTAGCACATTTCTACTAGGCCCCAATCCTCATTCATTCAGAATTTTTACATGGGCCTGAGTTATTTTACCTCTAGTTGGTTTGTTCCCTGTCTGTGTTAATAGACCTTGATCATGTTGCTCTTTCTTTTTAAAGGTCTATGTAGCTTACGAGAGAGAAGCAGAGCAGACGGCACGGCTCAGCTCTGCCATGTGAAGGTGTGGTAGATTGAACCTAGCACCTGAGGCATGCAGGTCCGGCGTGCTGATGCTGAGATAACTCTGGCCCTGATTTATGTTCCCTTAACATTCATTTTGCACATGCATGTGTGTGTGTGTGTGTGTGTGTGTGTGTCCCCACAATGAACGATAAAACTAGAGGAGTGCAGATGTTTTGTTCTTGTGAGCACCTTCAACGTTCTAGACTGACTTTTTCAGATAGACAGAACCAGAGAGGGAAAGACACCAGGTGTACCAAACCTCTTCTCCAGCGTGGCAGGGCCCGGGCCCAAACTTGGGTCACACACGGCAAAGCTTTGCTGTGAGCTTTTCAGCCGGTCCTCGACATACAGATGTGAAACAGCGCTTGGTCTCCAGGCCTGCAGAAGATCCTGCTGCTGTGGTCTGATGTCCTGGGTTTGGCCCCGAGCTGGAGAATGTGTGCTCACAAGGCAGCTCCCCTGACTTGAGAGCATGAGAGCGGGTGTCTTGAGTTGGGCAGCAGTAGCCTCTTGGGCTCACTCACTGTGAGGGTGCGTGTGGTAGAGGCGGGTCCGAAGAGAAGTCTCACCTGGTTGCTCACTGCCCAGGCCCCCGCTCGTCCAACTGGGAGGTGAGCAGAATGGCAGGTGAAGGACGTCTAACTGCATCATGGGAAAAAGAGGAAACTTTCCCCATTTCTCTTGGGCAGGAAGCAGAGATGTCCTTTGAAGGGGGAGCACATGTGAGCCTGTTTGATTACCAGTTAGTGGGGAAAAATGAATGCAAATGTATTCTTCATACACACCATGCAGTTTGTTCGGAAAGGGAAAGAATAGCTTGAAATTCTTTGGCCACTCGATGGATTCCTGTGTTAGGGGCATAGAAATGAAACTCAACATTAAGCAGACAAATACCCAAGCCCACAGGCTACATAAGCGCTGAATAAAGCCAGCCCTCCAGTGGCACGCTGGGAAGCGAGGGACAAGAAGCCTAGTGAATGACTGAATATGACCTTAGCAAAATCCCCGGAGTGTTGTTGAGAGATCATTCATCTTCAGCTTGCATGTCAAGATGGCCTTCAGTAGCCAGGGAAAAAAGAGCTTGTGTTGGTACTTAACTGAGTTTTAACAAAACACGGTGCATTCATCAGTAAAAGGGCTTTTCTAACAGAATTCCGAGCTGCCACTACATCGACCTGTGGTATAGAACCAGGGTAACCCAGTGAAAAGACGGGTAATTCCCAAGACATGAATATGTCGATATTCTACTTTATGGAGTAGAACTTCAAAAAAACAAAACAAAAATGCCCCGAGCACGCAGAGGCTGGCAGAATGTACTTTTGTCATGCTGATACTGCCGGGAGAGACCTACAACCAGAGAGTGATTGTCCCCTAAAGGATTTGCAAATTACTTGCCTACTTTATATTAGAGGAAGATCTAAAGATAATAATAAATAAAGCTACCTTTTTTTTTTTTAAGTGGCCCATCCTGAATAAATGATAAATTGTTCTGTGTTATATTTTAAAATCTGCTTTGTTTTTCTGGCATCACAAAATGATAAGCACATCAGGGTTGATCTTTATTACACATGCTTCAAGAAGCTTTTTAGAGAAAAGTAAATCTTAACACACTAGTGTTGTTCCAAATACCTAAAAAAAAAAAGATGGACACGGGGAGTCGGGCAGTAGCGCAGCGGGTTAAGCGCAGGTGGCACAAAGTGCAAGGACCAAGTAAAGATCCCAGTTCGAGCCCCCGGCTTCCCACCTGCAGGGGAGTCGCTTCACAAGCGGTGAAGCAGGCCTGCAGGTGTCTGTCTTTCTCTCCCCCTCTCTGTCTTCCCCTCCTCTCTCCATTTCTCTCTGTCCTATCCAACAACACGACATCAATAACTACAACAATAAAACAAGGGCAGCAAAAGGGAATAAATAAGTAAATAAAATATTAAAAAAAAAGACATGGACACATGAGCCAGCAATTAGCATACCCGGGGTGTTGCCCCCAGAGGTGCTCCGGGAGACTGAGGACAGAGCTAGGAGCATACGTGGCTGGAGAGGAGACCAGGAACCCTTGATGACTCCAGTCTCTCATTAGCAGGGATGCCCGCAGGACAGAGGGCAGGCTGGAAGCCCTGCTGGGATGGCGCTAGCTTCCCTGGTGCCCTGCATGCAGGGCAGAGTCGGGAGGGAGGCTGCATGTGGGAGGGAGTGGGTGCTGCCAGCTCACAGTGCCTTCCCTGCCCTCCCCCAATACGAAGATGTCAGTCCTTTGTTCCCATCTAATTTTAGTACATCCTGGTGGAAAAAAATGTTAGGATGAATTATGTTCGGATGATTTCCAAGCCTGGAACTCGCAGGGGCCGGCTGGGAGGGAGCCGAGGGAAGAGCAGGGGACACCCCGCGTCCTCCTGTTTCTTCATGGCCCGGGCCCCGTCCTGCTGGCTTGGCAGTGAAATGACTCTCCATGGCAGTAATCAGGTTTGCCTGCCATGTCCGAGACAAGAAGCTTGGTTAGAGTTTGAGTAGGGGAAATCGGAGGATGGTGTTTAACAAAACAGACTGTACTTGGATTAGAGAGCTGTACTCAAGTTTGGGGAGAGAGTTCTGGTATTGTGAGTGCAGAGTACATGACACTGTAAGTAGGACCTCTGGGGTGCTGTTGTGGTTTGGTGAAATGGCCCTGATGCTGTTGTTTCGAACACGAGTAATTGTTGGCTTAGGAGAGGCCATCACAGGCGGGACACCCACTCGGAGCTGTTTGTCCCCCGGGAATGCCCAAAGGTCCAAGAGACCTTCAACTCCTGACATGAGCCACTGAGGACTGGAAGGGAGAGATGGGACAGAATTCCGCAGCACTTTGAAGCTGGAGGTGCCCAGCATCGTGGTTACTGTTTGTTTAAATAATGAGTGGTTAAGTACTATGCGCACTTCACTGGTGGCCCACCCGGTTAAGTGCACATAGTACCAAGAGCAAGGACCAGTGCAAGGATCTGGGTTCGGGCCTCCAGCTCCCCACCTGCAGAGAAGAGGGGGGAGAAGCTTCACAAGTAGTGAAGCAGGTCTGCAGGTGTGTCTCTCTTCTTTGTCTTCCCTCCTCTCTCAATTTCTCTTTGTCCTAGCCAATAAAATGGAAATAAATACTGGCCTCCAGGAGCAGAGGATTTCTAGTGTCTACACCAAGCCCCAGTGATAACCCTGGAGGCAAAGTAATAATAATAATAATAATGGTAAAAATAATTAAAAGTAGTAAGCTGGATTAAACTACGAGGGGATGTCTGTCTTCCCCTTTCTCAGTTTCTCTCCGTCCTATCCTATAAAAAAGTAACTTCTTGCATTGTTTTCTAAACTTAGATTTGAGTATTGGTGGTTTCCAGTAGTCTATTTGATAATTCAGTTTGTATTACTTTGGCCAATGAGGTGTCTGATCCAAGGAACTCAGAAATGGATATCTAATTGTGTGGTCCGCTTGGGTTTTATACATCGAAAGACAGGGGCCAAGAGTGGGCCTAACGGCAAGTGTGAATAATCTTCTTATTAACTCAGGGCCTCCCTAAGTTGATTCTCCCCTGACCCCAAACAAACGAGGGACGTACAGAAGGTCTGAGCCAGCAGTCAAGTCTGGGGGTTTTGCAGAGACGCGTGCCTGAGTTTGGTGCACCTTGTTGCTGTGTCTTGTTCCTCTGGGCAACAGTGCCTTGTAACCGCCTATCCCTTCACTGGAATCGCCCTCTGTTGACTTAGCACATACCTTCCTTAAAGCTGGTGCTTCAGTGCATTTCTTTCCAGTAGCCTGACCTAGTGCAGGCAGAAGTGAGGGCCTGTGAGACTCTCCAATCACAGGGTTGTGGCCGCTCCCCGAGAAAAAGAAAAGCTGGCTGGGCACGATTCCTTGAACACACCAGCACCAAGCTTTCTTTACTCCGAGAACTCTTCTCACCGGAGCGGTACACACACGCGTGCGTACACACACACAGACACACAGACACACACGCAGCACTGATGCTTCCTTCAGCGTGGTAGGGGCTGTGCAAAGCACACACTATCCAATTAGATAAATGGGGGCCAGGCATGAAGCACTTGGCTGAGCGCACACGTTACCATGCACAAGTACTCAGGTTCAAGTCACTGCTCCCTCCCTGCAGGGTGGAAGCTTCGCAAGTGGTGACGTAATGCTGCAGGTGTCTCCCTGTCGCCTCCTCCCATATCAGTTTCTCTTAGTTTCTATCCAAAATGAATAAAGTGGTAAATAAGGATAGATTGAATAGAGTGAGACTTGTACACTGAAAGCTTTGGAATAATTCTCAGGGAATTTAAAAAAGATACAGGGTTCTGTATTAGGGGATTAGAAGAAGGAATTCAGGAGCCAGGTGGTGGCACGTCTCCTTAAGTGCACACACTACAGTGCGTAAGGACCCGGGTTCAAGCCCTTGGCCCTCAACTGCAAGGGGAAAGCTTCATAAGTGGTGAAGCAGGGCTGCAGGTGTGTCTCTGTCTCTATCCCTCTCTATCTCCCCCTCTCAATTTCTATCTCTAGCCAATAATAAGTATTTAAAAAATATATATTGGGCTGGGAATGGTGAAAGAAAAAAAAAGGTAAGATCCCCGACTCTAAAACTAATAATTTCAAAAATAAATAAAATTGTAACCTCCATAAAAGATAAAACAAATACAAGTATTTCTTTAAAGAAAGAAAGGGGGCCAGGCAGTAGTACACCTGGTTGCAACAACTTTCCATGCCTGAGTCTTGAGGGGAGGGTCTCAGGTTCAGTCCCCCCCCCCCCCGTACCACCATAAACCAGTACTGAGCAGTACTCCGGTTAAAAAAGAGAGAACCAAAAAAAAAAAAAAGAGAGAGAACCGGGAGTCGGGCGGTAGCACAGCGAGTTAAGCCCATGTGGTGCAAAGCGCAAGGATCGGAGTAAGTATCCCAGTTCGAGCCCCCGGCTCTCCACCTGCAGGGAAGTCTCACCGCAAGCGGTGAAGCAGGTCTGCAGGTGTCTGTCTTTCTCTCCCCCTCTCTGTCTTCCCCTCCTCTCTCCATTTCTCTCTGTCCTATCCAACAATGACGACATCAATAGCAACAATAACTACAACAATAAAACAAGGGCAACAGAAAGGGAATAAATATTTTAAAAAAACATTTAAAAAAGAGAGCACCATATATCATGATGCCAGATTATTACAAAAAGCCCCTTGTGACTTGTGTAGTGGACTCTTAAGAATTCCTCTGCATGGGGAGTTGGGCTGTAGTGCAGTGCAAATGCTCTGACTCCCGCAAATGCCCTTTTCATATCTTGCCTGGTGGATGGAACTACAGACTAGGCGTGTTTTGTTTGTTTGTTTGTTTTTCCCAAAGAACTATTTAGCTCTAGTTTACGGTGGTGCCAGGGATTGAACCTGGGACCTCAGAGCCTCAGGCATAAAAATCTTTTGCAGATCCATTATGCTGCCTCCCTGGCTTTCTTGCTATTTTAAATCCAAAGGATTCAGCTGGAGTACTTCAACTCTGTGAAATCAAGAAGTGTATTGAGCAAAACCTAGATATACACCAGTTTCTGTGAGAGAGAGCATATGTTCACATGTATCCGTAAACTACTGCAAAATATATACCTGAAAGCAGAAGTACACTAGAGTTTGCAGTGAGTACCTCCCTAACACTTCCTCTCCACTATTCCAAGCTTTGGGTCCATGATTGCTCAACAGTTTGTTTGGCTTTGTATGTTAACTCTCTTTTCAGTTACCAGGTTCCAGATGCCATCAGGATGCCGGCCAGGCTTCCCTGGACTGAAGACCCCACCAGTGTGTCCTGGAGCTCCGCTTCCCCAGAGACACACCCTACTAGGGAAAGAGAGAGGCAGACTGGGAGTATGGACCGACCATGGGAGTCAACGCCCATGTTCAGTGGGGAAGCAATTACAGAAGCCAGACCTTCCACCTTCTGCAACCCACAATGACCCTGGGTCCATGCTCCCAGAGGGCTAGAGAATGGGAAAGCTATCAGGGGAGGGGATGGGATATGGAGATTGGGTGGTGGGAAATGTGTGGAGTTGTACCCCCTCCACCCTATGGTTTTGTTAATTTATCCTTTCTTAAATTAAAAAAAAAACATTTTAAATCTGTAAAAAAAAAAAAAAGAAGTGTATTGAGTTTCCCGCTTTCCTGTCTGCCTCGTGAAAATGAAACCCACTTGGCACCACCGGCGTGGGCACAGGCTGAGGCTCCGGCACTTTGGGCAGATTGCCGGGATGAGTTAAAAATAGCTGTCTCTAGAGACAGTGACTTATACGGCAGAGAGTTGGGGGGGTGATTAAGTGAAAATTTGGGTTTATATCTCAAAACACTAAAGTGGAATTTCCCCGAAGAGAAAGAGAGAAAATGGACATGGTTTCTACTTGAAGCTGACGTCTCCGCTTACTGTCGGCAAGCAGCTGGCCTGCTGCCTGACCTCAGGACACAGCAGCATGTGAGTGTCACGACTGGCATGACTGTGCTCTGGTGGGCTAGATGGCAGAGGCAGGCTAGGCCGCGCCCTGGATAGTGGTACTCTGACGGCTCCTTCAGTGGAGATCATAAACCGGCCCTGGAAAGGCCAGGAACTCAGTCTGCCCTTGAATCTTAGTATTAAAATAGTAACTAGGTCTGCCAGGTAGTGCACATGTCAGAAACTTTGAATGCAGCAAGTGAAAAGCCTTCACTGGAATGATATTTGCTTATCGTGCCTCAACTTTTAATCTCTTCCTCCAGGGTTTTGGTGGGGCTCGGTGCTGGCACTATGAACCCACTGCTCCTGGTGACCATTTGTTATTTTCCCCTTTTTAAATTTTTTTATTGGATAGGACTGAGAGAAATTGAGAGGGGAGAAAGAGAGACAGAGAAACGTCTACAGACCCGCTTCACCACTCATGAAACCCCCCTTCCCTGTAGGTGCAGAGTGGGGCCTCAAACCCAGATCCTTTCTTGGGTCCTTGCCACTTAGTACTATGTGCACTTAACCCACTGCGCCGGCCCCCATGCCTCAGCTTTTCAGTCCATCTTCTCCAGACTTCTATTTTCCTGTAGCCAAAGGATAATATCCCAACAGCAACTGCAGGCCACACCACCGGTCCTCTCACACGAGGGTAACATCCGAACAGCGACCGCAGGCCGCACCACCAGTCCTCTCACACGAGGGTAACATCCCAACAGAGACCGCAGGCCGCACCACAGGTCCTCTCACTCGAGGGTAACATCCCAACAGCGACCGCAGGCCGCACCACAGGTCCTCTCACACGAGGGTAACATCCCAACAGCGACCGCAGGCCGCACCACAGGTCCTCTCACACGAGGGTAACATCCCAACAGCGACCGCAGGCCGCACCACGGGTCCTCTCACACGAGGGTAACATCCCAACAGCGACCGCAGGCCGCACCACCGGGTCCTCTCACACGAGGGTAACATCCCAACAGCGACCGCAGGCCGCACCACGGGTCCTCTCACACGAGGGTAACATCCCAACAGCGACCGCAGGCCGCACCACGGGTCCTCTCACACGAGGGTAACATCCCAACAGCGACCGCAGGCCGCACCACGGGTCCTCTCACACGAGGGTAACATCCCAACAGCGACCGCAGGCCGCACCACGGGTCCTCTCACACGAGGGTAACATCCCAACAGCGACCGCAGGCCGCACCACGGGTCCTCTCACACGAGGGTAACATCCCAACAGCGACCGCAGGCCGCACCACGGGTCCTCTCACACGAGGGTAACATCCCAACAGCGACCGCAGGCCGCACCACGGGTCCTCTCACACGAGGGTAACATCCCAACAGCGACCGCAGGCCGCACCACGGGTCCTCTCACACGAGGGTAACATCCCAACAGCGACCGCAGGCCGCACCACGGGTCCTCTCACACGAGGGTAACATCCCAACAGCGACCGCAGGCCGCACCACCGGTCCTCTCACACGAGGGTAACATCCCAACAGCGACCGCAGGCCGCACCACGGGTCCTCTCACACGAGGGTAACATCCCAACAGCGACCGCAGGCCGCACCACGGGTCCTCTCACACGAGGGTAACATCCCAACAGCGACCGCAGGCCGCACCACGGGTCCTCTCACACGAGGGTAACATCCCAACAGCGACCGCAGGCCACACCACGGGTCCTCTCACACGAGGGTAACATCCCAACAGCGACCGCAGGCCGCACCACGGGTCCTCTCACACGAGGGTAACATCCCAACAGCGACCGCAGGCCGCACCACCGGTCCTCTCACACGAGGGTAACATCCCAACAGCGACCGCAGGCCGCACCACGGGTCCTCTCACACGAGGGTAACATCCCAACAGCGACCGCAGGCCGCACCACCGGTCCTCTCACACGAGGGTAACATCCCAACAGCGACCGCAGGCCGCACCACGGGTCCTCTCACACGAGGGTAACATCCCAACAGCGACCGCAGGCCGCACCACCGGTCCTCTCACACGAGGGTAACATCCCAACAGCGACCGCAGGCCGCACCACGGGTCCTCTCACACGAGGGTAACATCCCAACAGCGACCGCAGGCCGCACCACGGGTCCTCTCACACGAGGGTAACATCCCAACAGCGACCGCAGGCCGCACCACGGGTCCTCTCACACGAGGGTAACATCCCAACAGCGACCGCAGGCCGCACCACGGGTCCTCTCACACGAGGGTAACATCCCAACAGCGACCGCAGGCCGCACCACGGGTCCTCTCACACGAGGGTAACATCCCAACAGCGACCGCAGGCCGCACCACGGGTCCTCTCACACGAGGGTAACATCCCAACAGCGACCGCAGGCCGCACCACGGGTCCTCTCACACGAGGGTAACATCCCAACAGCGACCGCAGGCCGCACCACGGGTCCTCTCACACGAGGGTAACATCCCAACAGCGACCGCAGGCCGCACCACAGGTCCTCTCACACGAGGGTAACATCCCAACAGCGACCGCAGGCCGCACCACGGGTCCTCTCACACGAGGGTAACATCCCAACAGCGACCGCAGGCCGCACCACGGGTCCTCTCACACGAGGGTAACATCCCAACAGCGACCGCAGGCCGTACCACGGGTCCTCTCACACGAGGGTAACATCCCAACAGCGACCGCAGGCCGCACCACCGGTCCTCTCACACGAGGGTAACATCCCAACAGCGACCGCAGGCCGCACCACCGGACCTCTCACACGAGGGTAACATCCCAACAGCGACCGCAGGCCGCACCACAGGTCCTCTCACACGAGGGTAACATCCCAACAGCGACCGCAGGCCGCACCACCGGTCCTCTCACACGAGGGTAACATCCCAACAGCGACCGCAGGCCGCACCACAGGTCCTCTCACACGAGGGTAACATCCCAACAGCGACCGCAGGCCGCACCACAGGTCCTCTCACACGAGGGTAACATCCCAACAGCGACCGCAGGCCGCACCACAGGTCCTCTCACACGAGGGTAACATCCCAACAGCGACCGCAGGCCGCACCACAGGTCCTCTCACACGAGGGTAACATCCCAACAGCGACCGCAGGCCGCACCACAGGTCCTCTCACACGAGGGTAACATCCCAACAGCGACCGCAGGCCGCACCACAGGTCCTCTCACACGAGGGTAACATCCCAACAGCGACCGCAGGCCGCACCACGGGTCCTCTCACACGAGGGTAACATCCCAACAGCGACCGCAGGCCGCACCACGGGTCCTCTCACACGAGGGTAACATCCCAACAGCGACCGCAGGCCGTACCATAGGTCCTCTCACACGAGGGTAACATCCCAACAGCGACCGCAGGCCGCACCACGGGTCCTCTCACACGAGGGTAACATCCCAACAGCGACCGCAGGCCGTACCATAGGTCCTCTCACACGAGGGTAACATCCCAACAGCGACCGCAGGCCGCACCACCGGTCCTCTCACACGAGGGTAACATCCCAACAGCGACCGCAGGCCGCACCACCGGACCTCTCACACGAGGGTAACATCCCAACAGCGACCGCAGGCCGCACCACGGGTCCTCTCACACGAGGGTAACATCCCAACAGCGACCGCAGGCCGCACCATGGGTCCTCTCACACGATGGTAACATCCCAACAGCGACCGCAGGCCGCACCACCGGTCCTCTCACACGAGGGTAACATCCCAACAGCGACCGCAGGCCGCACCACGGGTCCTCTCACACGAGGGTAATATCCCAACAGCGACCGCAGGCTGTACCACAGGTCCTCTCACACAGAAGTTTCAGGCTCTGCTCTTGTTCCCTCTGCTTTGCCCACAGCTCTTCCAGCCAGTGAGTTGCAAGCGTTGACATTTGCTGTGTTCTCAGCACCTGCCAACTTGGAAACTGGGGTTTCTGCTCAGGACTTGGGCTTACAAGCCACACTTTGTGACGTCCAGTGCCGTCCCAGCAGGCAAGCCTCAGACTTCTGTGGTGGTTGGCGGACGTCCCGTTGCGAAGCTGTGCAGACTCACAGGTGCGGATTTCAATAGCTAGTCATTCCCCTTCAGGCTGCTTTCAACTCTCTCTTTTTTTTTAAAATAATTTATTTCTTTATTGGGGAATTAATGTTTTACATTCAACAGTAAATACAATAGTTTGTACATGCATAACATTCCCCAGATTCCCATTTAACAATACAACCCCCACTATGTCATTCATCATCTTTCATGGACCTGTATTCTCCCCACCCATCCACCCACCCCAGAGTCTTTTACTTTGGTGCAATACGCCAATTCCATTTCAGGTTCGACTTGTGTTTTCTTTTCTAATCTTGTTTTTCAACTTCGGCCTGAGAGTGAGATCATCCCATACTCATCCTTCTGTTTCTGACTTATTTCACTCAACATGATTTTTTCAAGGTCCATCCAAGATCGGCTGAAAACGGTGAAGTCACCATTTTTTACAGCTGAGTAGTATTCCATTGTGTATATACCACAACTTGCTCAGCCACTCATCTGTTGTTGGACATCAGGGTTGCTTCCAGGTTTTGGCTGTTACAAATTGTGCTGCCAAGAACATATGTGTACACAGATCTTTTTGGATGGATGTGTTGGGTTCCTTAGGATATATCCCCAGGAGGGGAATTGCAGGGTCATAGGGTAGGTCCATTTCTAGCCTTCTGAGAGTTCTCCAGACTGTTCTCCACAGAGGTTGGACCAATTGACATTCCCACCAGCAGTGCAGGAGGGTTCCTTTGACCCCACACCCTCTCCAGCATTTGCTGCTGTTACCTTTTCTGATGTATGACATTCTCACAGGAGTGAAGTGATATCTCATTGTTGTCTTGATTTGCATTTCTCTGACAATCAGAGACTTGGAGCATTTTTTCATGTGTTTCTCGGCCTTTTGGATCTCTTCTGTGGTGAATATTCTGTCCAAGTCCTCCCCCCATTTTTGGATGGGGTTATTTGTTGTTTTGTTGTTGAGTCTGGCAAGCTCTTTATATATGTTGGTTATTAAACTCTTATCTGATGTATGGCATGTAAAGATCTTCTCCCATTCTGTGAGGGGTCTCTTGATTTGGGTAGTGGTTTCTTTTGCTGTGAAGAAGCTTTTTAATTTGATGTAGTCCCATAGGTTTATACTTGCCTTAGTCTTCCTTGTAATTGGATTCGTTTCATTGAAAATGTCTTTAAAATTTATGCAGAAAGAAGTTCTGCCAATATTTTCCTCTAAGTATCTGATAGTTTCTGGTCTAACATCCAAGTCCTTGATCCACTTGGAATTTACTTTTGTATTCGGTGAAATACAGTGATTCAGTTTCATTCTTCTGCATGTTTCAACCCATTGTTTCCAACACCATTTGTTGAAGAGACTCTGCTTTCCCCATGTAATAGTCTGGGCCCCTTTGTCAAAGATTAGATGTCCATAGGTGTGGGGCCTCATTTCTGGGCTCTCAATTCTATTCCACTGGTCAGTGTGTCTGTTCATGTTCCAGTACCAAGCAGTTTTGATGACAATGGCCCTATAATACAGTTTGAGATCTGGGAGTGTGATGCCTCCGGTTCTGTTCTTTTTTCTCAAGATTGTTTTGGCAATTCTAGGTCTTTTCTGGTTCCAGATAAACATTTGTAGCATTTTTTCTATCCTCCTAAAAAATGTGCTTGGGATCTTGATGGGGATAGCATTAAATTTGTAGATGGCTCTGGGTAATATATTCATTTTGATGATGTTAATTCTTCCAACCCATGAGCATGGAATATCTTTCCACTTCTTTGTGTCTTTTTCAATTTCTTTGAGTAGTGACTCATAATTTTCAGTATACAAGTCTTTCACTTCTTTGGTTAGGTTTACTCCTAGATATTTTATTGTTTTTGTTGCTATAGAAAAAGGAACTGATTTCTGGATTTCAATTTCTTCTAACTTAGTGTTTGCATAGAGGAATGCCACTGACTTTTGAATGTTAATTTAATATCCTGACACCTTACTGTATTGCCTGATGATTTCCAAAAGCTTCTTGCTGGATTCCTTAGGTTTTTCCATGTATACTATCATGTCATCTGCAAATAAGGAGAGTTTGACTTCTTCTCTTCAATCTGTATCCCTTGAATTCCTTGCTCTTGCCTGATTGCTATGGCAAGAACTTCCAACACTATGTTGAATAGTAATGGTGATAGTGGGCAGCCCTGTCTAGTACCTGATCTGAGGGGAAATGCTTCCAGTTTTTCACCATTGAGTATGATATTGGCTGTAGGTTTGCTATATATAGACTCCACTATCTTCAGGAATTTTCCATCTGTTCCCATTTTTTGTAGTGTTTTGATCATAAAGGGATGTTGTATTTTGTCAAAGGCTTTCTCTGCATCTATTGATATGACCATGTGGTTTTTGGTCTTGCTTTTGTTGATGTGGTGGATCACATTGATTGATTTACGCATATTAAACCAACCTTGCATGCCTGGGATAAACCCCACTTGGTCATGATGAACAATCTTTTTGATATACTGCTGTATCCGGTTGGCTAGAATTTTGTTCAATATTTTGGCATCTATGTTCATCAGAGATATTGGTCTGTAGTTTTCTTTTTTGGTTGTGTCCCTGTCTGCTTTTGGTATCAGGGTGATGTTGGCTTCATAGAAGCTGGCAGGGAGTATTCCAGTGTCTTCAATCTTCTGGAAGACTTTTAAAAGTAGAGGTATTAGTTCTTCTTTGAAAGTTTTGTAGAATTCATTTGTAAAACCATCTGGTCCAGGACTTTTATTTTTGGGAAGATTTTTGATAACTGTTTCAATTTCATTAGCTGTGATGGGCCTGTTCATGTTATCCACTTCCTCTTTACTTAGTTTTGGAAGTTGGTAGGTATCTAGGAAATCATCCATTTCTTCCAGGTTCTCTAGCTTGGTGCCATATAATTGTTCATAGAAGTCTTGCATGATATGTTGAATTTCTGCAGTGTCTGTTGTGATATCTCCTCTTTCATTTACTATCCGATTTATTTGGGTCTTCTCCCTTTTTTTGTTTTGTCAGTCTGGCTAAAGGTTTGTCGATTTTGTTTACTCTTTCGAAGAACCAACATTTACTTTCATTGATCTTTTGTATGGTTTTCCTATTCTCAATGTTATTTATTTCTGCCCTAACTTTAGTGATTTCTGTCCTTCTGGTTGCTTTAGGATTCCTTTGCTGTTCTTCTTCTAGGTCTTTAGGATGTGCAATCAGGCTGTTTATTTGTGCCTTTTCTTGTTTCCTAATGTGTGCTTGTATAGCTATGAACTTCCCTCTTAGGACTGCTTTAGCTGTGTCCCAATATTTTGATAGCTTGTGTCCTCATTTTCATTGAACTCTCGAAACATTTTGATTTCTTCCTTGATTTCCTCTTTGACCCAGAAGTTGTTAAGAAGTGTACTGTTGAGCTTCCACATTTTGGGACTGTTACTAATCTTTTGTTGACTGTTAAGTGTTAGTTTAATTCCACTGTGGTCTGAGAAGATGCTTGGGATGATTTCAGTGCTCTTGAATTGGCTGATGGTGTCTTTGTGGCCTAACATATGGTCTATCCTTGAGAATGATCCATGTGGATTTGAGTAAAATGTGTATTCCAGTTTCTTGGGATGAATGACTCTGAAAATGTCCAATAGTTCTAGTTTATCTATCTCTTCATTTAGCTCCCTTATGTCTTTACTGATTTTTTTCCTGGATGATCTGTCAAGTTGAGATAGTGGGGTGTTGAAGTCCCCTACTACGATTGTGTTACTGTTAATATATTGCTGTAGCTCTTTCAGTAGAAGTTTGATGTATTTAGATGGCTTCTCATTGGGTGCATAGATATTAATAATTGTTAAGTCCTCTTGATTGACTGATCCTCTGAGCATTAAGTAGTGTCCATTCCTATCTTTTTTAATCTTATCTATTTTAAAGTCTATCATGTCAGATATGAGAATAGCTGTTCCTGCCCTTTTTTGTGGGCCATTGGCTTGTATGATAGTTTTCCGTCCTTTCACTTTAAGTCTGTGTTTGTCTTGGTGCGTTAGGTGAGTTTCCTGTAGACAACATGTTGGGTTGTGTTTTCTGATCCATCTTCCTACTCTGTGTCTTTTAATAGGTGAATTCAGGCCATTGACATTTATTGATACCAAAGATTGAAGATATTTTAACGCCATTCTTGTAGAGTTTTAGAGTGTTTTGATATATGTCCTATTTGTGGTGGTCTGGTTGTTTATAGGAGAACTTTCAGAACTTCTTTCAGGGCAGGCTTGGTGATGGTTGCTTCCTTCAACTGTTGCTTGTCTGAGAAGGTTTTGATGCTTCCATCTAGTCTGAATGACAGTCTAGCAGGATATAGTATTCTTGGCTGAAAGCCTTTCTCATTGAGCACTCGATAGGTATCTTGCCATTCTCTTCTGGCCTGTAGTGTTTGTATGGAGAAGTCTGCTGCTAATCTTATGGGTTTTCCTTTGTAGGTGACTCTTTGTTTTTCTCTTGCAGCCTTGAGGATCCTTTCTTTATCCTTATTCCTTTCCATTCTAAGTATGACATGTCTTGGTGTCTTTAGGTCTGGGTTAATTCTGTTTGGGACCCTCTGGGCTTCTTGAATCTTTATGTCTTTGGTGTTGTCTAGACTAGAGAAATTTTCAGCTATTATGGCCTGGAGAATGCTTTCTTCCTCTCCTTCTCTTTCTTCCTCTGGTAAGCCAATAATGCGTATATTGTTTCTTTTGAAGTCATCCCATAGGACTCTGTTGTTGTTTTCAGCATCTCTTAATCTCTTTTTGAGATCTCTTACTTCTTTTTTAGTTGTCTCTAAATCTTGCTAATTCTGTCTTCAGCCTCATAGATTCTATTCTCTCTGCCCTCTACTGCTTTCTGGAGTTCATCTATTTTGTTGCCCTGCTCTGATACTGCTTTAGCTTGTTCAGCTAGTTGCCTTCTTAGCTCAGCAATTTCAGCTTTCAGCTCTCTAATAACCATGAGATAATTAGAATTTTCTTCCATATTCTCATTTGTTGTTCCTGCATTTCTGATTACAATTTTTTCAAATTCTTTACTCACTCCTGTTATTATTTCCTTAGCTAAAGTTTGGATGTTGAACTCGTTGTTTTGTGCTTCACCCTCTGGAGAACTTTTAGCTGGACTCTTGTCCTGGTTCGAGTCTCCAATATTTTTTCTTGTTGTTTTAACCATTTTATATATTAAGTTATGAGTTCACTTTATCAGTACTTTTCAAATTATTGATCACTATTGCCTGGATTGACTTGTGTCTAAGTAATTTAATTAAAGGGTTTACCATGGTGGAAGTTAACAGTTTTTTCAATCCCTGAGTTGGAGCTCAGTGGTGTAAAAGCCTCTTTTTTTTTTTCTTCCCTGTAGGCTATGGGAGCCTGAGGGCTTTTAAACTATCAATAGGCTTCTTAGCTTAATCACTGACTCCTGACCAAGAGATAAAGCAGGGTGTGGCAGAGATAACCCAGTGGTTATGCAAAGAGACTTTCACAGCCCCTCAGCTATGCCACCGAGGTATAAGTCTTCTCCTGAGTTTCCCGGTTAGATCTCTGTCCCCTGGTGTCCCTCCCTGTTGCTGCTCCAGATTCTGAGGGTAGTAGCAATGGAGACTCAGAGTTGCACTTGGTGAGTCTCTGGGGAGTCCTCTCCTCCCTTCAGCTGTCCCCTTGTTGTGGAGCAGACTGGAGGTGGTGTCTCCACTGATAAACTGTTGAACTGTTAGCAGTCACTTAATCTCTCCTTAGGCCCCTCTCTCCTCTCTGTCACCAGCCACGCGTGTTTGTACTCACGGGTGATTTACTGGGTTCCTGTGGTCATTCTAGTCCTGTCTTGTTTCGGTCCGGGTGGTCTCCTTTGGTATTCCTAGTTGATCCTGGAGAGGAGAGGAGAGGAGAGGAGAGGAGAGGAGAGGAGAAAAAGCGATCTGCTGCTTGTAGCTCTCAACTCTCATTTTGTATCAAAGGAGTTAGATTGGTATCATTAAATTCACCGCTGCGATTATTTATCAGTGAAAATAAATGTGTTTTATTTCCTTTTTGAGTTGGAAAGGAACTTTGTCTTCAAGAACCAGAGTGCCTCTTTTAAAATTTTTTTATATTTATTTATTTATTTATTTTCCCTTCTGTTGCCCTTGTTAACATTGTTGTGGTTATTGACGTCGTCGTTGGATAGGACAGAAAGAAATGGAGTGGGGGGAAGACAGACAGGAGGAGAGAATGATAGACACCTGCAGACCTGCTTCACCGCAGGACCTCATGCTTGAGAATCCAGTGCCTTAGCCCCTGCACCACCTCCCAGACTACTGTGGGTGACTGGCTTTTAATGCCACAGTTGTCACGGTGGCAGTGGCTTTCGGAGGCCCAACAGAGGAGCTAACACACATGTCCATCCAGGCTGCATGTGGGTCCGCTGAGGAGCTTCTCCGCTGTTTATTTTGCTCACTCGGTTTAGAAAGAAGAGTGTCAGTCTCAGAGACAGTCCAGTTTATCATTTTTAGTGCCGAGCTCTTTTTACAGCCATAGCCATAGACAGATTTGATGGGAGAGACTGAATCACACTGCTATTTGCTCAGACTTCAAAGCATCCTAATTCCTTGCTGTTAGAACACCACATTTATCTGGCTCTCAAGGCATAAGAATAAAACACCCACTAACTTCCGAGGACACTCCTTAGAACATATCAGACCCGGCCTTTCCCGTCCCCTGCTCTGACGTGCTCAGGTGAATACTTTTATTAGCTTGTTGGTACAAGTTAGAGCTGGCTACACCCTTTCTTAATAAAATACACCCTTATTGTCTCCTGTTGCTTAAGAGCCCTGAGTTAGAGTTATTAAACTCCTCTCTAGTGCAAAGGACACCCTGGTGAATCCCCCAGGCAGCTGTGAGTGGATTCCTGGTGGTCCGGGGAGCCAGTGTTGCTGTGTTTCACCCTGTCTTCACTAGTCTGGTCCGGTCTGGAGTGAGACTGTGCCCAGTCCTGACCTCCTCTTTCCCAGGGTGTTCTGTGGCCTGACCAGGTCAGGGCAGACACTGAAATGGAAATGTAACAAGTGGGGCTTGGGGGGTGGCACACCTGGTTGAGCGCACATGTCACAAAGACCCAGGTTCAAGCTCCCAGTCCCCACCTGCAGGAGGAAAGCTTCCTGAGCGGTGAAGCAGGGCTGCAGGTGTCTGTCTGTCTTCCTCTCTATCTCCTCCCCCTGCCCTCTCAATTTCTTTCTTTCTTTCTTCTTTTTATTACTATATATTTATTATCATCGTTATTATTATTACTTTGCCTCCAGGGTTATTGCTGGGGCTCAGTGCCTGCACTACAAATCCAGTGCTCCTGGAGGCCATCTTTTCCCCATTATTGTTGTTGCTGCTGCTGCTGGATAGGACAGAGAGAAACTGAGAGAGGAGGGGAGACAGGGAGAGATAAAGATAGACACCTGCAGACCTGCTTCACTTTTTGCAAAGTGACCCTGAAGACCCCCCCTGCAGGCGGGGATCTTGTGGCTCAAACTGGGATCTTTGCGCCTGTCCTTGTGCTTTGGACTGTGTGCGCTCAACAGGCTGCACGACCGCCTACCGCCCCCCCCTCTCAATTTCTAACTGTATCTATCTGATAAAGCTAATTTTAAAAAGTTTTTTGGGAGTCGGGTGGTGCATGTGGCGCAAAGCACAAGGACCGGCATAAGGATCCCGGTTCGAGCCCCTGGCTCCCCACCTGCAGGGGAGTCGCTTCACAGGCGGTGAAGCAGGTCTGCAGGTGTCTATCTTTCTCTCCCCCTCTCTGTCTTCCCTCCTCTCTCCATTTCTCTCTGTCCTATCCAACAATGACGACATCAACAACAATAAAAAAAAAAATAAGGGCAACAAAAGGGAAAATAAAATTAAAAAAAAATTTTTTTAAAGTCACAAGGGTTTAAAGTCACCTTTGGGTTAGTCACTGATCACACCATTCCTTAAGCCGGTCCTTGCACTTTGCGCCACGTGCGCTTAACCCGTTGCGCTACCGCCCGACTCCCCGATCGCACCATTCCTAAGGTGTCCTCTGAAGTGGTGTCCAGGTGTCCTGTGGACTCTGAATCTGGTTTCCACTCACCTTTGACCTTTCCAGACAGAAGGAAGGGAGACAGGCCTGGACCCTCTCTCCACCCCCCACCCACACTCCAGCTTACATGGTTTTAAAATCGAGTTCTGCTAAGTTTTTATTCTCCTGAACTGAGTAGAACTAAGAATCAGCCTTCTGGATGGGATCTTTTCATCATGAATAATGTACAGCCCTTAAGAGTGGAGGTGTATTGACTATAATGCAGTTATGTCTGGTACACACCACGGTCCGGGAAGGGTGGGTGGTGTGGAGGGTGACACCTTCACGTGGGTGTTTTCAGCCTGTGGAGAGTCCCCTGAGGAAAGTGAGATACAGCCGCTCATTGATGAATAGCCCCGCTCTCTGGGCGGGGGTGGGGGGGATGGGGGAGTTGGGGATGGGAGTGGGGGTGTTTCAGTCCTGTACCTTGTCAAAAAAAACCCCCTCAGAACCAGGAAAACAGGCTGCAGTGGGTTGGAAAGGAGGCGTTAGGGCAAATGAACTTGGCATAACCACAACCCTTGGAATCTCCTGAGTCTCAAAAAGAACCAGGATAATGGTGGCAATAATTGCTTCCAGGCCCAGGACCCCTGCATCTTGTTTTCCAGTTGACCCCATGAACTGGTAATTGCAGGAGTTAGCCAAATGTCTGCCAGCAGGAGGCACTCTGGGCCTCATAAAAAGTAAATCAAATTCAGGTGGAGGTGAGTGAGTGAGTGAGTGAGTGAGTGTGTGTGTGTGGGGGGGCCGAGGAGGGCAGCAGCCTCGGCTCAGGGCGCTCTCTGCCTTTCTCAATCGGCTCTGGAGGTTTTCTTTTTCTTTTAAACTGTGTATGCATGGGGGGTGGTGGTCAGTTATCTCGCTCTCCTGCACCATTCTTGCCTCGATCTGACCATGTGAGGAGGACAAGCTTCCCCCCCATCACGTTGAGGGACCCACAGCCTGGCGGGGCTGCGCCAGCCACTGGAGTGCGATGGAGACAGACGCCAGCCCGGGGCTCTCTGGAAGAAGAATGGTCCAGTGTGACCACCAGACACTCGTATTCCAGCAGGAGCCACGACGCACAAGCTCCAGCAGTTAACTGTTCACTTGGGCTGGATGCCGGGGTCGAAACATTGGATTAAAACCAATCAAACGTTCCTAGAAGCAGCAGCACAAGTCTCCCGATTTATGAATAGACCCATTGAAACTGGCGCAGACACGGCCCATGTCAAGTAACGAGGTGTTTTGTTTGTTTGGCAAAGGAGAGCACAGAGCAGGCGTGGGGAGTGCGCTACACACAGCGCCGCACCACCTTCCCTTGCCGAGTCTCGACGGACGCGGGGTCCCTAAGCCGGGCCGCGGGGACGTGCGGGGACGTGCGGGGACGTGCGGGGCGCGGTGGGGGTGGCTCTCCCTCCCCAGGTGCGTCCCGCCGGGCTGGCGGCTCCTACCCGGCCGCATTCCTCTACCTAAGTCAACATCCCCGGCTGCAGCCCCAAACATGCTCGGGCCTTGCTTAGCAACCACCCGACCGCAGCCCGGAGCCCCGCAGCCAAGCAGCCCCGGAGCCGCACAACCCTGCAGCCCCGCAGCCCGATCACCCCCAAGCCCGCAGCTCCGCAGCCCCGCAGCCCCGGAGCCGCACAGCCCTTCAGCCCCGCAGCCCGACCACCCCCAAGCCCGCAGCCCCGCAGCCCCGGAGCCCCGGAGCCGCACAGCCCGGTGCCCCGCCGCCCCGCCGCCCCGCCGCCCCGCCGCCAGCAGCGCCCCGACCCCGGGACTCAGCGCCCGGCCCCTCCCCGGCGCCCGCTCCTTTAAAGCCCCGCGAAGCCCACAACCCGGAAGCCGGACGTCTGAGGTCCACGCGGCCCGGGGCTGGGCTCCGGCTCGGGCGGGGGCGGGGGCGGGGGCGGGGGCCCCGATCCGGGGTGCGGGGGCCCCTTCCCGCGGCTGCAGGACGTCCCGGGGGCCCGGAGGCGCGCGCCGCGACCACCCCCTCCGCGTTCCCCGCCCACCGCCGGCCGCGCGCCCCGCCGAGCCCGCCCCGCGCCCGCCCCGCCGAGCCCGCCCGGTGCCCGGTGCCCGGTGCCCGCGCTCCCCACGCAGCCGCGCTGGGCGGCCCCGCGGCGGGGCGGGCTCGGGGCGGGCGGCGGCCGGGCCGGGCCGGGCGGCGATCGCTTCAGGAAGTGACAAGTCGATTTCCTCCGCCGAGCCGCTCGTACAAAGCGCCGGGCCGGCAGGGAGCGTGCGCGGCGCGGCGCGGCGGCGGGGCCCGAGGACGCGGCGGCGGAGGCGAGCGGGGCGGCCGCGCACGGTGAGCCCTGCGGTGCGGGGACGGGGCGCGGGGACCGGGACCCGCATCCAGCCCGCCTTTCCGGGCGCCCGGCTGTCGGCGGCGCGCTCCCTGGGCTGCACCCCGTTCCGGGGGTCGGGGGCTCCGGCGGCTTCTCGGGGCGCCCCGGCTGCCCCCCACCTCCGGGCCGGCGTGAGACTTGTCAGCGCGCTGCGGGGGAGGCTCGGGCCGCCGGGGTCTGCGGGGAGTCCGCTGCCGCCCCGGGGCGCCCACCCCGCCGCCCCCGGAGCCCAAAGTTCCCGCAGCGCCGGCAGCCAACTCTTTTGTTCGCGGAAGTTTGCGCCCGGCGGCCCCGGGGTGCGGGCGGGCTGCGGGGCGGGGGCGCGGGGTTCGGGCACATGGCCGGGAGGGGGCCGTCCGACTGGCACGGGCGCACGGGCCGGGCCCCCCTTCGGCCAGCCCCCGCTTTGCAAGCCGGTGGGAGCCGGCTGGGCTTCCCCGGGTCGGGGTTCACCCTCGGCGGGGGCGGAAGGGGGCGAGCGCACCCCGAGTCGGGGAAGGGCTCCCCGGGCACCTCCCCGGCGCCCCCCCACCCCCGCGCGCCGGACTCGGGGAGCGATGCTCGGGGGCGCGGACTGGCTGGGCCCCCCGGGCGCCCCCTCCCCCCCCCCAGAAACCGGGGTTCGTGAACGCGTCCCGGACTTGGTACGACGGGGAACAAAGAACAGCCCTGCGCCGCGTCTGATGAATGGGATTCCGCCTCCTATAGGCCACACTCCGCGTCTCCACGCGTCGCCCGCTCCGGACTCGGGGTCCCCGGTGGCCCCCGGGACCCGGGCGCGACATCTGTGCCCCCACCCCCACCCCCACCCCCGGGCGGAGTGGGCAGGGGGAAGCGGGCGGCGCGGTGGGCCGGGGGCTGTGTCTGTGACCCCCGCCGCCTGCCAGGCCCTGTGCCCCGGCCGGAGCGGGCCGCCCGGCGCTGCCCACTGCACTGACCCTCCGCCTGCCCCGCTGAGTGCTCCGGGCTGGGGGCCACCCGCCTGCAGGATTTGGGGAAGCGGTGCTCCTGCAAGGGGGTGGGAGGGGGTCACTCACTGCCCCTGACTGGGCCAGATTTCGGTTTCATTTTAATTGAGCTACTTAACACTGACTTGTGGCAGTTACAGTTTGGGTACCGAATTACATATCTGGAGGTTCAGATTTTTTTCTCTCTTCCTTTTTCTGTCGTAAACCTCTCCCCCCCCCCCTTAGCTTTGGGTAACACCACAGCCAGGAGCAGCAGCTAGTCCACCCTGGCTACTTGGCTCTGCAGCCTGGGAGTCCCAACCCCGGGGTGGGGGGGTTTCTTCTGCTGCCCTCACCTGCAGGTGGGGCCGGCGCTGCTGCAGCCCAGAAACTACTCTGGCCCCGCAGGGAGATATGTCTCTCCCATACACCCTGGCCCAGAGAACCAGGTGGCCCAGAGAGAGACCTGTTCATATTTTTCTCCCCAACGATTTGCTCCCTCAAAGACTTGCCCCCCCCCCCCCCCGTGTGAAAATGAAGCTTAAAAGCACAGACCACAAGAGCTCGGTGAGGTGGGCCGGAGAATGAGTCTCTTGAGTCAGGGTCTCCCCCCTCGTGTACATGTGCATAGGTAGGGAAGAATGACACTCAGTTCTCTTGGGAAGCTTTCTTGTCACTCACTGGGCATGTTCTCTCCAGCCCGCAGTCTTTCTTCCCCTAGCTTGTCCTAGGCCCCTAGAGCAGCCCCCATAGCCCTGGAGAGCTGGGGAAAGGCTGCTGTTTCAGGAGGCAAGGAAGCAGGGGGGCGACCCAGCGGGCGTCAGGGCTTCTGGTAGAAGCAGGGAGCTGTCTGCATGTCCAGAGCCCAGAGCCTGGAGCAAGCCCACCTCCCCACCACTGTCTGGTGCCACATGCCTGCCTGGCTCACCTCCCCTACCCGGAGCCACATGGCTTGCATGTCATCTGGAAAACTTTTCTTTCTCTTAAAGAAAAAAAAAAAAAACCCCAAAAAACCAAATACCGGAGTCAGAAACCAGCCAGCTCTCCAATCAGCACCCCTTCCCCCAGCACCACCACCACACACCTCTCTGATGTGTAATGAAAGAAACCTGCAGGCATAATTTGTTATGTAATATGCTGATAATACAAGTTTCAGTTTTCGATAGAAACCAGATGAGGAGGGAGGGGGGGCTGTCTTGGATTGATGGGGGGGGCACTCTGGGAGGGGAGCTGGTCTTTCTACACCCAGGGGTGATCCCTCCCTTTTTCTACGGGGAAAACCCCAAGCCCAGAGTGCCTTTATTTTCTGAGGGTTGAGGCTCTCACTGCAGCTGTCCTTTATGTCATTCTCTTCCTCTCTTGAAAGACCCGGTTCACTGCCAACAGGAGCACATGGCCTGGCCTGGCCAGGCTCAGAGCAGCTTAACTCCACTGGGCTGGTCCAGCTGCTGTCTCCTCCTCCTCCGGCCCAGCGGGGGCCCCGGGCCCTGGGGGTGTGGGAGTGGGGAATAAGGCCTCTTGGCTGGAACGCAGCTGGCCTCCCGGTCACCCAGGGAGACACTTTCTCAAACCATCGCCCTCTCTGATGAATTCCTGGAGCTTGTTTCCTGCCTGGCCTGCCTAGGGTTCTGAGTCACCTTGATTGTGGACCCAAGGTCGGGACCTTGTTGCCTGTCAGAGCTGAGTCGTTCAGTGCCTGAGATGTGAACTCTGGAAATGGAGGCATAGTCGTGCTGATGTGCCCGAGACTGGCTTAGAAAAGTTCTGTTTCCGAGCCGTTTATGTTAACGTGTTAATGACCTCGCCAGAGGAGTTCTGTATTCAGAACCAATCTTCTGTGCTTCTGAAGGGGGAGTGCTTGCTGGGCCACAGCTTGGTTCTGAGGTGGCCTCTTTGATGTTTAATGTGAGCCTCCTGTCTGCACGGTTTTGGATGGAGGTTTGAGCCTTGGAAACGGCGGGTCAAGGTTTTGCTGGCCGGGTCTTGTCTTCAGTGGGGTCAGAGGGCACACCCCTTCTCAGCTGTGGGAAGTTCTCTGGGATTCTGAGCACCAGGGCTGGCCTGGCATAGACATCTTCCTAGGAAACTGGGCTGTAGGTACTGTGGAAGAGGAGCAGAAGGAGGCTGGAGCTCAGGGTGCGATTTTTTTTTTTTTCTTCTTCTCCTTTGTAGGAACTGCAGATACTTGAGCTTTTTTTTAAAAAAAAAAAAAAAAAAAAGACAGGTCTTTGCTGCTGCTGCCTTTGTGTATGTGTGTGTGTGTGTGTGTGTGTGAAGTGTGGGTTGATGGGGGGGTGACTTATGGGGGTGGGTCTGAGGAAGCAGAGCAAATAAAAACACATTTGAAGGACTCCTGGAAGATTTTGCATTTCAAAGGGTCTACCTTGTCAGATTTCACATCACGTCAGGGGTGACGGGGAAGCGTGACAGGCACCCCCCCCCCCATTCTAACGGTTCCCCTCCTCTCCCGCTGTGGGGCCGCAGGGAGGGAGCATGGGGGCCCCACGCCCAGAGCTGCTAGGCTGTCAGAGGAACAACAGCAGCTCCCCTCGAGCCTCTGGGCCCCTCGTCCACTGCTCTAGTCTCAAGAGGGTGAAAGCAATCACG